>NC_069391.1:12664642-12975714 GCF_027475565.1 Acinonyx jubatus
CCTGAGTTCTAACCAGATAATTCTTATTCCAGTTCTCAGAATGCCAGAAAATACTTCAGCTTTTCCAGTCATATCCTGGATCTGCCAAAGAATAACCTTTTTGTAAGTGTTTCTCCAGCATAGTTTACCAAATAATCCCTCCTTTTTCACAGTTCCTAACCTAGGTTTTATGCCAGTGATCCATAGCCAATTTTTTCAGTCATATTCTAACACTTCTTTTATATATATATATATATATATATATATATAATGAAATAGATTTTTAATATGA
Source organism: Acinonyx jubatus (assembly GCF_027475565.1). Lineage (NCBI taxonomy): Eukaryota > Metazoa > Chordata > Mammalia > Carnivora > Felidae > Acinonyx > Acinonyx jubatus. The sequence goes on from NC_069391.1 coordinate 12,664,914, forward strand.
AATATATTTTGGTAATACTATCATTTACCTCTTTATTCATTAGGTCAGTTAGTCTTAGACCTGCCCATGTGAATATTCACAAAGTGATAGGGAAAGAGAACATGATGGTCTGTCTACTAAAATAATATATTTCACACACTATATAAAGACTTATTCAGTCTAAAGATCTTTTTCTCTGAGAGTGTGTCTCACTATAGGACCCATATTCATCTTGGGGCTTAACTAAAGTTTACATTATGTACCAATACTCCCAATGTGACTGAAATTATTTCTATAATTTCTACATTCTTCAGGCTACTCCATTAAAAATCCTGTTAATTTAATATTGTTACCTGAGATGAATCACACCTTCAGTGTTGCTCATCATTACCATGTTAATAATAACCAATTTATCACAATGAAAAGTGCTCTGTAGCTGTCTGATGGACATTTAGGTTGGTTCCAATATTTTTCTGTTTCCAGCAATGTTTCATTAATAATATTACTCATATGCAATTTTGCACATTAGCATACATATCTGTAGCAGAAATTCACAGAATGGAATTGAAGGACATATATATTCACAATTTTGATACATACTATCAGAGTACAAGAACCTTAGGTGGTGGTGAGGAAGCCTGTTTTTATGGGTTCTTTAAAAGGATCCCTGAATTATAAGAGCCTGTCATGTAAAGATTACAAAAATGGACACTGTAGTTAAGTGTTTGAAGAGGACAGGACTATGATATTTGAAGAACAGAAAATTCAGGAGCATGGTCAGCATGGAAAAGTTATGGGATTGGAGAATTATCTAGGAGCCAGATTATAAAAATCATTTTCTGAATAATGGAAAGTTTTTATTCTATCCTCAGAGCAAAAGAACACCTATGGAAAGGTTTAAGTAAAGGAGAGAAAGAAAAATTTTAAATAGTATATTGGCTACTGCATACAGAACAGATTATAGCAAGGCAAGAGTGTCAGCAGGAATCTGACAGGAGGCTATTTGTATATAGTTCAGGTACAAAATAACACCTACCTACTCCTAAACCATGGAAGAAGAGATGAAGATAATTACAGATGTGGGATAAAATTTGGAGGAAAAACCAATAATACTTACTGGGGAAATGAAATATGAGCAAGAGGAGATATGTAATTCACTATTCTCTCAAAAATTAGATATAGGATCATCAGAGATAAATTATTCTACATGGGTCTGTGTTATACTTTGGTGTGAGATGGGTAAAGCCATGCTGGGGATCAGTAGCACATGCTGGATGCACACACATACATACACACACACACAATTGTGCTACTGAATATAAATTCTATTCCTTCTCTGACATTGTCTCTTAGATGATGAGTACGTATACCCTTAGTCAGAAGGTGTAGGAAGGTTCTTCCTTTTCTCTCTAGATGACACAGAATACAATGAAGCAGGTGGAGTCTCTGAGGGTCTCAAAGATGAACTGTAATGGAGAAAGAAATTATCAGTTCAAAACCAAATTAAATATATATAGTGTTATACACTTGTTCATGATCCCTGAGCAATAGGCATGGATTACAGCTTTACAAATCATGGAGAAGACCCAGGGGGTGTGTGGGGGGAGGGAGTCCCCACTCCCAGCTCCAAGTTAGAGACAAACAGGATATAATTGCTTCATTGCCTTTGGTTCCTTTGAGAGAAGAACTGTTGCTAGAAGGCAATAGGAGAATTCACCTTGGAGGAATGATGGTAATAAGCACAAAGCAGCTACTGGGAATTTGGTGATTCACAAAGCATTTTACCTTCTCAGTTTACACTGGGGTTCAGAGTCCATAACAAACCAAACTGATGCTTGAGTGTATTAACCTATATCTCTTGTTCCTGAATTCCATGTTATTCCAAGAACACCAGAAACACTCTAGTACTTTCACTCTCTGAACAAAGATCAAAGGATTTCATATACCATCACCACAACTGGACCCTGTAGAGTTGAATACAATTTCTATAAATCTTGGTCTCCTGCCCAGAAGCTTTGGAATCAGCATTCTTTTGGTGCAAGTTTCTTTACATACCATAGAATAACCATTCAAGAAATGCTTTCCACTAACTCTCTTAAAAAACCGATTGCAAATTGATTTCACATATCTCCAGCTCCACTTGTTTGGAGCCAGATAGAAAATGAATATCATGTGTTTGTTATTCAAGGTGAAGATGTGTGAATATTCATAAGTGTTATTATTTTTTCTGTTTTGCATTAAAAATCAATCTGCACTTGGAATAGCTCTTTGAATGAAGAAGCTTTGAAAGACATTTAGATTTCAGAAATGGTTTCTAGGTCCTGTGGATCATGGTTGACATCATTGCCCTAATTATAATGCTGCAATTGACCTACCTATTTTCCTAAAAGTCAAGATTTGACAAGACTTCCTCCTCAGACCAAAAGAACATCATTGGCACCTCCCTTTTTCCCTACATGCATAGAGTTAAAAATAAAATCCATGACTCTGCAAGATTTTTTATTTGATTACAGGATGAGGGAAAGTGACCCTTTGAATTAATAAATGACATTACCACTGCCCCAGGTACCATACCATTTCCTAGAGACATTCATCTTTGTCCTCTGCTATACCAGTCCCTACCATCTTTCCAAACCCAATTCAAAACCTGTCTCCTGCAATAGTTTCTAATTTAATAACAAAAATACATATGCATATACTGTAAAACTGAAAAATAGGCAAAATGAGATTAATAGCCTTTGAGCACAAGAAACTCAAAGAAGCTAATAATATAAAAAGAAAGCTCAGTAATAATCATAACAAATTAAATAAAAGACATTAAAACGTCAATACGGTTCCATTTTATATTAATATATTGGAAAAATTAAGTTACTGCTCTTTGTTGACAGTGGTGTGTATTTTTTTTGGAAGTCTTATTTACTTCTAGTGGGGAAACAATATGGCATTATGTTTTATTGTTGAAATGTACATTGCCTTGGACCATGCAATTCCACTCCCAATTTTTTTTAATTTTTAAAAAATTTTATTTAAATTCAAGTTAGTTAACATATAGTGTAATAATGGTTTCAGGAGTAGAATTTAGTGAATCATCATTTACATATAAGACCAAGGGCTCATCCCAACAAGTGCCCTCCTTAATGCCCATCATCCACTTAGCCCATCACCCCACCCAACACCCCTCCAGCAACTCTCAACTTGCTCTCTATATTTAAGACTCTCTTGTGGTTTGCCTCTCTCTCAGTTTTTATCTAATTTTTCCTTCATAGGGGAACTATGATCATCTGTTGTGTTTCTTTTTACATATATTAAATATAATTTATTGTCAAATTGGTTTCCATACAACACCCAGTGCTCATCCCAACAGGTCCCCTCCTCAATGCCCATAACCCACTTCCCCCCCTCCCCCACCCCCCATCAACCCTCAGTTTGTTCTCAGTATTTAAGAGTCTCTTATGGTTTGCCTTCCTCCCTCTCTGTAACTTTCTTTCCCCTAACTTTCCCCTCCCCCATGGTCTTCTGTTAAGTTTCTTAGGATCCACATAAGAGTGAAAACATACGGTATCTATCTTTGTCTGCCTGACTTATTTCACTTAGCATAACACTCTCCAGTTCCATCCACGTTGCTACAAATGGCCGTATTTCATTCTTTCTCATTGCCAAGTAGTATTCCATTGTATGTATAAACCACAACTTCTTTATCCATTCATCAGTTGATGGACATTTAGGTTCTTTCCATAATTTGGCTATTGTTGAAAGAGCTGCTATAAACATTGGGGTACAAGTGCCTTTATGCATCAGCACTCCTGTATCCCTTGGGTAAATTCCTAGCAGTGCTATTGCTGGGTTATAGGGTAGATCTATTTTTAATTTTGGGGGGGACCTCCACACTGTTTTCCAGAGCGGCTGCACCAGTTTGCATTCCCACCAGCTGATCTTTGATGAAGCAGGAAAGAGTATCCAATGGAGAAAAGACAGTCTCTTTAACAAATGGTGCTGGGAAAATTGGACAGCAACATGCAGAAGAATGAAACTAGACCACTTTCTTACACCATTCACAAAAATAAACTCAAAATAGATGAAGGACCTGAATGTGAGACAGGAAAATATCAAAACCCTAGAGGAGAAAGCAGGAAACAATCATCTGTTGTGTTTCTTAAAATTCCACATATGAGTGAAATCATATATTTGTCTTTCTCTGACTTATTTCATTTAGCATAATACACTCCAACTCCATCCACATTGTTGCAAATGGCAAGATTTCATTCTTTTTCATCACCAAGTAGTATTCCATTATATATATGTATGTATGTATATATATATACCACATCTTCTTTATCCATTAATCAGTCAGTGGACATTTGGGCTCTTTCCATATTTTGGCTATTGTTGGTAGTGCTGCTATAAACATTGGGGTGCATGTGCCCCTTTAAACCATCATTTTTTTATCCCTTGGATAAATACCTAGTAGTGTAATTGCTGGGTCATAGGGTAGCTCCACTTTTAATGTTTTGAGGAACCTCCATACTGTTTTCAAGAGTGGATGTACCAATTTGCATTCCACCTTTTTTTCCATCCTCACCAACATCTGTTGTTTCTTGAGTTGTTAACTTTAGCCATTCTAACAGGTGCGAGGTGGTATCTGATTGTGCTTTTGATTTGTATTTCCCTGATGATGAGTGATGTTGAGAGTCTTTTCATACGTCTGTGAGCCATCTGGATGTCTTCTTTCAAAAAGTGTCTGTTCATGCCTTTTGCCCATTTCTTCACTGGATTACTTGTTTTTTGGGTGTTGCCACTCACAGGATTATATTCTTTTTTTTAATATATGAAATTTATTATCAAATTGGTTTCCATAAAACACACAGTGCTCATCCCAAAAGATGCCCTCTTCAATATCCATCACCCACCCTCCCTTCCTCTCCCAACCCCCCATCAGCCCTGAGTTTGTTCTCATTTTTTAAGAGTCTCTTATGCTTTGGCTCTCTCCCACTCTAACCTCTCTTTTTTTTTTCTCCTTCCCCTCCTCCATGGGTTACTGTTAAGTTTCTCAGAATCCACGTAAGAGTGAAAACATGGTATCTGTCTTTCTCTGTATGGCTTATTTCACTTAGCATAACACTCTCCAGTTCCATCCACGTTGCTACAAAGGGCCATATTTCATTCTTTCTCATTGCCACATAGTATTCCATTGTGTATATAAACCACAATTTCTTTATCCATTCATCAGTTGATGGACATTTAGGCCCTTTCCACAATTTGGCTATTGTTGAGAGTGCTGCTATAAACATTGGGGTACAAGTGCCTTTATGCATCAGCACTCCTGTATCCCTTGGGTAAATTCCTAGCAGTGCTATTGCTGGGTCATAGGGTAGGTCTATTTTCAATTTTTTGAGGAACCTCCACACTGTTTTCCAGAGTGGCTGCACCAATTTGCATTCCCACCAACAGTGCAAGAGGGTTCCTGTTTCTCCACATCCTCTCCACATCTATAGTCTCCTGATTTGTTCATTTTGGCCACTCTGACTGACGTGAGGTGATATCTGAGTGTGGTTTTGATTTGTATTTCCCTGATGAGGAGCGACATTGAGCATCTTTTCATGTGCCTGTTGGCCATCTGGATGTCTTCCTTAGAGAAGTCTCTATTCATGTTTTCTGCCCATTTCTTCACTGAATTATTTGTTTTTCAGGTGTGGAGTTTGGTGAGCTCTTTATAGATTTTGGATACTAGCCCTTTGTCCGATATGTCATTTGCAAACGTCTTTTCCCATTCCGTTGGTTGCCTTTTGGTTTTGTTGATTTTTTCCTTTGCAGTGCAGAAGCTTTTATCTTGATGAGGTCCCAATAGTTCATTTTTGCTTTTAATTCCCTTGCCTTTGGGGATGTGTCAAGTAAGAAATTGCTGCGGCTGAGGTCAGAGAGGTTTTTTCCTGCTTTCTCCTCTAGGGTTTTGATGGTTTCCTGTCTCACATTCAGGTCCTTTATCCATTTTGAGTTTATTTTTGTGAATGGTGTAAGAAGGTGGTCTAGTTTCATTCTTCTGCATGTTACTGTCCAGTTCTCCCAGCACCATTTGTTGAAGAGACAGTCTTTTTTCCATTGGATGTTCTTTCCTGCTTCGTCAAAGATGAGTTGGCCATACATTTGTGGGTCTAGTTCTGGGGTTTCTATTCTATTCCATTGGTCTATATGTCTGTTTTGTGCCAATACCATGCTGTCTTGATGATGACAGCTTTGTAGTAGAGGCTAAAGTCTGGGATTGTGATGCCTCCCGCTTTGGTCTTCCTCTTCAAAATTACTTTGGCTATTTGGGGCCTTTTGTGGTTCCATATGAATTTTAGGATTCCTTGTTCTAGTTTCGAGAAGAATGCTGGTGCAATTTTGATTGGGATTGCATTGAATGTGTAGATAGCTTTGGGTAGTATTGACATTTTGACAATATTTATTCTTCCAATCCATGAGCACGGAATGTTTTTCCATTTCTTTATATCTTCTTCAATTTCCTTCATGAGCTTTCTATAGTTTTCAGCATACAAATCTTTTACATCTTTGGTTAGATTTATTCCTAGGTATTTTATGCTTCTTGGTGCAGTTGTGAATGGGATCAGTTTCTTTATTTGTCTTTCTGTTGCTTTATTATTAGTGTATAAGAATGCAACTGATTTCTGTACATTGAGTTTGTATCCTGCAACTTTGCTGAATTCATGTATCAGTTCTAGCAGACTTTTGGTGGAGTCTATCGGATTTTCCATGTATAGTATCATGTCATCTGCAAAAAGTGAAAGCTTAACTTCATCTTTGCCAATTTTGATGCCTTTGATTTCCTTTTGTTGTCTGATTGCTGATGCTAGAACTTCCAACACTATGTTAAACAACAGAGGTGAGAGTGGACATCCCTGTCGTGTTCCTGATCTCAGGGAAAAAGCTCTCAGTTTTTCCCCATTGAGGATGATGTTAGCTGTGGGCTTTTCATAAATGGCTTTTATGATCTTTAAGTACGTTCCTTCTATCCCGACTTTCTCAAGGGTTTTTATTAAGAAAGGGTGCTGGATTTTGTCAAAGGTCTTTTCTGCAATGATTGACAGGATCATATGGTTCTTATCTTTTCTTTTATTAATGTGATGTATCATGTTGATTGATTTGCGAATGTTGAACCAGCCCTGCATCCTAGGAATGAATCCCACTTGATCATGGTGAATAATTCTTTTTATATGCCGTTGAATTCGATTTGCTAGTATCTTATTGAGAATTTTTGCATCCATATTCATCAGGGATATTGGCCTCACAGGTTTATATTCTAAAGAAGCTTTGTGCATGTACAACTTGAGACATAGATAAGGTCCATGGCAACGTTGTTCTTAATAGCAGAAAAAAATGAAAATTTCCACAACAAATAAATTATGCTGTTTTTACATAAGGAACATTGTAGAGCAATTATATGCCATATCAGTAAATTATAGAAATGAAATATTGAGAGAGCAAAGAGCAAAACTCCAGGAATATGACAAAAATCAGAAACAAAAATTTTGTATGTGTATGTATTATTATGGTCTGAATGTCCCTCCAAAATTGATATGTTGAGGCTCTAACCCAGTGTGGCTATATGTGGAGATGGGGCCTCTAGGAATATAATTACTGTTAAATGAGGTCATAAGGATGGGGCCCTGATTCATTAGTGTCCTGATAAGAAGAGACACAAGAGAACTCACTCTCTCTCTCTCCATGCACACACACCAAGAGAAGTCCACATGAGGACACAGTGAGAAGGCCATCTGAGAGACAGAAAGAGAGCTCTCACCAAAAACTGAATCTGCCAGAACCTTAATCGTAGACTTTTAGCCTCCAGAACTGTAACAAAATAAACTTCTTTTGCCTAAACTGACCAGTCTGTGGCACTTTGTTATGGCAGTACAAGCAGACTAAGATATAGACATAGACATAGACATAGACATAGACATAGACATAGACATAGATATAGATATATAGATATAGATATAGATATATAGATATAGATAGATATACACACACATATATATATACATATATATACACACATACATATATACATGTATATATATACACACACACATATACACATGTATATATATATACATGTGTATATATATGTATTATACATATATATGTGTGTGTGTATGCATATGTGTGTATATATATGCATATGTAATATACATGTATTTATGTAATCACATAGAATGTATATATTTATATAAGAGAGAGATGCATACATGTAGAAATAAGACTACAGAAATTTGATTGAATCATAAACATAAAATTCAGGCTATTCATTTCCTCTTGAGAGGACATGGGGGGTTGGGATTTGGGGGAGACCATGGGTAGATTCAAATGATGTTTGTTTAAAAAAACAACTATTTGCCAGGTACCTGGGTGGCTCAGTCAGCTAAGCATCTGACTTCAGCTTAGGTCATGATTTCACAGTCAGTGAGTTCAAATCCCGTGTTGGACTCTGTGCTGACAGCTCAGAAACTGGACCCTGCTTCAGATCCTGTGTCTCCCTCATTCTCTGCCCCTCCCCAGCTCGTGCTCTGTCTCTATCTCTTAAAAATGAATAAATACTAAAAAAATTTTTTTAACTATTCGCTAATGGAGGTACAACATACAGAGAGAAAAATTAGCGTACATTAAGTGCACAGTTTGATAAAGTATCACAAAAGAAACACACCCACGAAATTATTAGCCAGATAAAGAAATAATCTTCCAACATGCTCCTCTCAGTCATTTCCTCCAAAAATACATCTTATTTGTATCACTATATATTACTCTTGGCTATTTTTCACCTCATAAAACTGAGAGGAAATTTAAAAGTCTATATTCTTTTCATATTTTTATTATATGCTTTGCATGTGATGATATGCTAGATATTACTGAACTGGCCAATCCATTTTAACAAATCCATATCAATATCCATAGCTCTGACATCACTCTAGAGAGTTCCCTTGAGTCCCTTCCTAGTTGATATCCAGAAGCAACTACTAATCTATTTGCTTTAGGAATAGGTTAAAACAGTTCTGGAGTTGGTTTCAGCTCCGGCACTGGAGCTAGAGCTGGTGTTGGAGCTGGCTCTAGCTCTGGCCAATGCTATATATAATGCTGGAGCCAGCTCTAGCTCTGAGGCTGGCTCTAGCTTAAAACTGGTGCTAATTCCAACTGGACTGATGGCAGAGCTGGTGGTACTGGAGCTGCTCCAGGTCTGGAGCTGGTCACAGACCCAGCCCTAGAGCTGGCACTAGAAGTGGAAGAGGAGGATTCACTGGCATGAGTAGCTTTCCATTTGCCTTTCCAAACACAGAAAAGATCACACAGCACAGATCCTACCCCAGGAAGTCTCCTTAGACTGCAGTCTACCAGATGAGAGGCCAGAGGTTATTTTTTGTTCCCGGCCCAACCCCAGCCACTGGAGGCTTCTCCTACTGTGACTCAACTCCATTCCACTCCTCCAATGCACATATGCACCAAGCCCCCAATTCTCCTCTCCCTCAGGCTCTGCCCCAATGGGCTCTGGATGCTCCAGCTAGTCCAGGAAAAGGTGGGCATGGTGCTCCATGTGTAATCTGGGAAGGTTGACCTGTGCATAGGTCACCAACTGCATTAGGCCAACAAAGTGCAGAGGCTGGCAGAAATTCTCCTAGTACTGGTGCAGCCAGGTGCCCAGGATGGAGAAGATAGAGCTGGGGGTAGTTGGATGTGCAGCAGAGTTAAAGGCCTGGAGTTGCCTCCCATACCACTTTCCCACAACACCCCTGCAGAGACTGGGCTCCTATGCTGTCCCCTGCCAATCCAAAGGCACGGTCCCCACCCCATCCACTCTGGTTGTCCTGGTAGTGACAGGTCTGGTCATTGGGAAGGGGCTGACAAAGAGCCTCCATCAGAGGAAGCCCTGCTAACCCATCTGACCACGCTGCCCTTCTTTAGTAAGGCCCACATACTTCTGTGTTGATCTCCCCTGGCCCCCTCCCCACTGGAACATAAACCATATGAGAACAGGAGGTGTAGTGTCTGTTCTGTTCACTGCACTGCACTGGCACATAGTAGATGCTCCATGAATATCTGACAGGTGAGGGAACAGAGGCTGTCCTGCTCAGGTTTCACAAAGCCTTCATGGTTCCTCAGCCTGTACCTTATGAAACAAGTGGGTATGTCATCAGCTCCGAAGCCCCAGCCCAATGCTCTGACCCTCCTGCAGCTTCCTGGAGCCACTCTCAGTGTTTTGTAGAATCCTCTCTTTTCTTAGCATAACTACAGGTTTATCAATTTTATTGATTTTGTCAAAGAGCTGGCTTTTGGTTTCATTGATTTTCCCTGTTGATTTCCTGTTTTCAACTTCACTGATTTATACTCCAATTTTTAATGATTTCTTTTGTTCTGTTATTTTTTTTTACATTCCTTCTTCCTCTAGATGCCTAAGGTGGAAGCTTAGATTATCAATTATAGATCTTTCTCATTGTCTAATACATGCATTAAATGTTCTATATTTTGCTCTAAGCACTTCTTTGCAGCAACCCACAACTTTTCCTAAGTTGTGTTTTCAGTTTCATTTAGTTTAAAATACTTTTAAATGTGTCTTGAGACTTCTTTTTTGACCCATGTGGCATGTATATTGTGTTGTTTAATCTCCATATATTCTGAGATTTTCCAGTGATGTGTTTGCTATTGATATCTCGTTTAATGCCATTGTGGTATGAGAGCATGCCCTGTGTAATTTCCACTCTTTTAAATTTGTTAAGGTGTGTGTTTTATGGTCTAGAGTGTGGCCTATCCTGGTGAATATTTCATGTGAGCTTGAGAAAAATGTGTATTCTGTTGTTGTTGGATGAAGTGTTCTAGAAATACCAATTAGTCCAATTGACTGATGGTGCTGCACTGTTTCACTATACCCTAACTGATTTTCTGCTGGCTGGATCTGTCATTTACTGGTAGAGGGGTTTAGAAATCTCCAACTGTAACAGTGGATTTGTCTATTTCTTTCTGCTGTTCTATAAATTTCTGACAATAATGATTACTATGTCTTCTTGGTGAATTGACCCCTTTATCCTTATGTAGTGTCCTTTTTATTGATGATAATATTCCTGCTTTGAAGTCAACTGTGCCTGACAATAACATAGCTTTCCAACTTTCTTTTAATTAGTTTTTGCAGGGTATATCTGTTCCATCCCTTTGCTACTATATTTTGGTAAAATTTTCCATTTGAACCATTTTTAAGTTTGCAGTTCAGTGGTTTTAAAGACACACATTGTTGTGCAACCATCACCACTATCGATCTGCAGATCTTTTTCATCATCCCATACTGAAATTTTATACCCATTAAACAATAAGTATTTATTCTCCACTCCCCCAGGTCCTAGTAACTACCATCATATTCTCCATCCCTATGCACTTGACTTTTCTAGGTACCTTGTGTGAGTGACATCATACAATATTTGTCCTTTTGTGCCTGGCTTGTTTCACTTAGCACAATTATCTTCAAAGTTCATCGATGTTTTAGCATCTATCAGAATTTTGTTCCTTTTTAAGGCTGAGTAATAAACCACATTTTGTTCTGTTGATGGACACTTGGGTTGTTTCCACCTTTCAGCTATTGTGACTAATGCTGCTGTGAACATGGGTACACAAATGTCTGTTTGAGTCCCTTCTGTCTGTTCTTTTGTGTATATACCTAGAAATGGAACTGCTGGGATAATATGGTAATTCTATTTTGGTGGGAGCCACAATAATATTTGCCACAATGACTGCACCATTTTACATCCCTACCAGCAGTATACAGGGCTCCAATTTCTTCACTTGCTTGCCATTTGTTGTTTCCTGATTTTTATTTACAATAATCATTTTAATGGTTGTGAATGGTATCTCATTGTGATTTTGATGTGCATTTCCCTAATGATTAGTGACATTGAGCATCTTCTATGTGCTCATGGCCCATTTATGTATCTTCATTGGGGAAATGTCATCCAAGACCTTTATCCATGTTTGAGTTATGTTGTTGTTTTTGCCATTGTTGGGTTTTAGAAGTCTTTTTATATTCTGGTTGCCAATCCCTTGTAAGATACATGATTTGTAAATATTTTCTCCAATTCTCTGTCCACTCCTATACTTTTAACTTATTGGTGTCTTTATATTTAAAGTGGGTTTCTTATAGGCACATATAGTTGAGTCTTATCTTTTTATCACCTCTGATGGTTTCCATCTTTTAATTGATATATTTAATCCATTCACATTTAAAGTGATTGTTGATGTCTTTGGATTATTATCTACCATATTTACCTGTTTTCTATTTGTTGCACTTGTTCTTCCTTTCTCTCTTCCCCATTTTTCTGTCTGCTCTGCTCTTGAGTATTTTATGTAATTCTATATCCTTTTTTCTCTTAGCATTCTTAAAACTTCTTTAAAATATTTTAAATTACTACCTTTGTTAAATGTGTATTTACAATAAAAGTGCACTTTCTTTTTTTTAATTTAAATTCCAGTTACTTAACATACAGTGTAGTGTTAGTTTCAGGTGTAGAATTTAGTGATTCAACATTTCCATACATCACCTGGGGCTCAACACAAGTGCACTCCTAATCCCCATCATCTGTTTAACCCATCCCCCCCCCTCAAATCACCTCCCCTCTGGTAATCATCAGTTTCTTCTCTATAGTTGAGAGTGTATTTCTTAGTTTGCCTCTCTCTTTTTTACCCTCTGATCATTTGTTTTTGTTTTTAAATTCCACATATGAGTGAAATCATGTGGTATTTGTCTTTCTCCAATTGACTTATTTTGCTTAGCTTAATACTCTCTAGCTCCATCCATGTCATCACAAATGGCAAGATTTCATTCTTTTTGATGGCTAATATTCCATTGTGTGTGTGTGTGTGTGTCTGTGTGTGTGTGTGTGTGTGTGTGTGTGTGTGTGTGTGTGAGACATCTTCTTCATCCATTCATCAATTGATGGATATTTGGGTTCTTTCCATAATTTGGCAATTGTTGATAATGCTGCTATAAACATCGGGGTCCATGTATCCTTTTGAATTAGTATTTTTGTATTCTTTGAGTAAATACCTAGTAGTACAATTGCTGGATCATAGGGTAGTTCTATTTTTAACTTTTTGAGGAACCTCCATACTGTTTTCCACAGTATCTGTACCAGTTTGCATTCCCACCAATAGTGTAAGAGTGTTCCCCCCTCACTGCATTCTCGCCACACCTGTTGTTTCTTGCGTTGTTAATTTTAGCCATTCTGACAGGTGTGAGGTGGTATCTCAACGTGGTTTTGATTTGTATTTTCTTGATGGTGAGAGATGTTAAGCATCTTTTCATGTGTCTGTTGGCCATCTGGATGTCTTCTTTGGAAAAATGTCTGTTCATGTCTTCTGCCCACTTCTTAACTAGATTATTTATTTTTGGGGTGTTGAGTTTGGTAAGTTCTTTATAGATTTTGGATTCTAACCCTTTATCTGATATGTTATTTGCAAATATCTTCTCAGATTCCATACATTGCTTTCTAGTTTTATTGATTGTTTCCTTCCTAAAACCTGTGCAGAAGGTTTTTATTTGGATGAAGTCCCAATAATTTATTTTTGCTTTTGTTTCCCTTGCCTCAGTAGACATATCTAGTAAGAAACTGCTACAGCCAATGTAAAAGAGATTACTTACCTGTACTCTCCTCTAGGATTTTCATGGTTTCCTGTCTTACATTTAGGTCTCTCATCCATTTTTAATTTATTTTTTTGTATGGTATAAGAAAGTGGTTCAGTTTCATTCTTCTGCATGCCACTGTCCAGTTCTCCCAACGCTATTTGTTGAAGAGCCTGTCTTTTTTCCATTAGATATTCTTCCCTGCTTGGTTGAAGAATAATTGACCATATAGCTGTGGGTTCGTTTATGGGTTTTCTATTCTGTTCCATTGATCTATGTGTCTATTCTGGTGCCAGTACCATACCATCTTGATCACTACAACTTTGTAATATAATTTGAGGTCCAGAATTGTGATATCTCCAGCTTTGCTTTTCTTTTTCAAGTATGTTTGGCTCTTCAGGGTTTTTTGTGGTTCCATAAAAATTTTAGGGTTGTTTGTTCTAGCTCTGTGGAAAATACTGGTGGTATTTTGATAGGCATTACATTAAATGTGTAGATCGCTTTGGGTAATACAGATACCATGATCCTGGACAGCTGTGCCACATCAGCAAGAGCCAGGGCTGTAGGGATCCAGGTGTGTGCTTAGCCCTTGAGCTGTACTGAAAAGACCTCCTTGGCAGAGATGAGCCCTGCTTTGTGTCTGGGTGACCCCTGTAGCCACTGAGAAGAATGGTAACTCAGTGTTATCAGCAATCTGGCTATGGGTTATATTCAGGGAATGATTTTGAAATAACTTCACAAGGTGCAAATTGGAGACTGATCAGGGGCCTCATGGCTCCCTCCTGAACCAGGCATTAACCCTTTAGTTCCTAATCATGGAGAAGCCTCGGGAGGTCACTTGGGTAAGCTCAATGCCTGTTTACCACATGGATTGGATGTTCTTCAGTATGTAGTTGGTAAGGCTGTGTATATGCATGCCCATGGATTATCAGTCTTGGTGGCATCCCTCCTCCCCACATCCCTCACCCTTTAAACCTCCCCATGGGAAAGGCTCACACACTGATGATATAATCAAAGACTTGAACAGGGAACACAGCCATCCCAGGTGGCTGTAAGCTCTAAGGGCTCTGGCCCAGCTACCTCTTTGGGACAAGTTGACACTAACATGACTGAGTTCCTGAACTAGTGATTGTCCAAGATAGTGGACCTCAGAACCACACGGCCCTGGACATTACCTTAACTAGTGAGGGAAAGTGTAAGGGGTATTGTAAGTACCCTTATCTGGAAAACCAGATCTCACCTAGGATTTATGAGGCCCCAGCCAAGGGGGATTGGCCACGATGTGCATGGAAAAGGGGCTGGGACCTTCTAGGGTATTTCTGGACTAAATCAATTGTACAAGGAGTTTCAGAAATCCTAGTTCATGAGCAGCAGGAATGAGGCTCAGCTGTAGCCTTAAATTCTGCATCACAAATATTTTCCCTGGATACAAAACCAGCAGGAAAAGGAATCATAAGGCCAGAGGCAAGAGTTCCAAGAGGATTCAAATCTAAGGTAAAGGGTCAACCATGGACCTGATAGAGGGTGATGGAGGAGGTGAAATCCTGCCTGCCCTTAGTCCACTGGTGAATAATCTTCCTCTGGCCTTTTCCTTTTTGTATTGTACATTTTCATGTTTTTACAATTTTTCCACATTTAGCACAGATGGAATTCTAGAGATTGACCTTGAAATCTACAGTTCCTAGTTGGTTGTCAAAAGAAACCTAAACGAGACAAGTAGAAAATATTCCTCTTCCTCCAAAACTAGAAAAGCAGCCACCACCCTGGGTGAGGAAATCGTCCTTGCAAATGTCTAATTTAAAGACACACACATTTCAGAGGTTATAACCATGCCCTGTGAAAGCACCTCCACCTGTCAATCCCAGGAGTTCTGAGGGATGTAGTCTGAGCTCCTTGTCCAGGTTAATGGCACTGAAATGCTTATATCTATCAAATAACCCAACAACTCTGCAAGACTTATTTGAAAGAGAAATGAGAGCATCTGTACCTTATTTAAATTAACACAGGAATGAAAGGACAAAACTGCAATTCCCAGGCTACAGAGAAACAGGATTTTAATATAATATTCAAATGTAAGATTTGCTATTTATAACAAATAAATATTGGCACTCCCCACATGGTAAATAATTTTTTTGCCTTTATACAAATGACCTCCCCAAATCCTTCCTCTCCCTAACCTCATTCTTGTGTGGTCTTATAAAGTTCAGGTTGCATTGGCGAATGGTATGTGCAGCTGCATGAGATTTGACATTAATGTTTCCCAGCTGGGCTCCTCCTCCACAGTATAGCTAGAGGGACTAGCTGAGCTACGCTGGGTGTTTTAGCAAAGTCCCTGCTGCTGAATTAGGACTGCATCTGAGCTGGTCACAGGACTTGGAGTGGGAGCTGCCACTGGTACTGAGCTCTGTGTTGGGAGCCTGGCTGCTAAAAGAAAGGGCTGGCTTAATTTGGGGGGGGCGGGTCCTGAAGGACATCCATCTCCTGCCCCTGCCTCTCACTGCACTCTGTTAGAGGCACTGTACTAAGTACTTGGTCAGTCACCAGCATACATTGCCTCCAGCTTTCTGATAGATCATATAGCATCATCACTCCATTTCACAGAAGAGGAAACTGAGGCCCAGGGAGGTGAGGCAACTGGCCCCATTGCAGGGCTCACTAGCAGTGTGGCTGGGATCCCAGCTCCAGGCTGTCAGACTACCCAAGCCTGAACCTATTTTTTTTTAATTGTTTTAGTGTTTATTGATTTTTGAGAGAGAGAAACAGAGTGTGAGTGGGGAAGGGGCAGAGAGAGTGGGAGACACAGAAACTGAAGCAGACTCCAGGCTGTGAGTTGTCAGCACAGAGCCCAATGCTGGGCTCGAACTCATGAACCCTGAGATAATGACCTGAGCCAAAGTTGTCAGAGGCTTAACTGACTGAACTACCCAGGTGTTCCCCCCACCCCACCAAGCCTGCACTTATATACAAATCTTTGAGTACCAGGAGACCACCCTGCCAGCCCTGGTCTGGGCACTCCACAGCGTCAGGATGGTGTGTTTTTTCTTGGCCTTGAAGGTGTTGCTGGCCAACTCAAATGAGGGCTCTAATTGACATGACAGTTTGTAGCTACCAGACAGAGGGTCAGCTATGAGACTACCAGGGACCACACTCAGGTCTCCCTCCTAGTACCTACCTAGAAGCTGGAGTCTGGGCACCTAGCTATTACCAGGCAACAGGATTTGACACTAACCAAAGGGAGGGCCATGGACACAGATCTCTGGGGCTGGTTCGCAGAGAGAGCCTGCCTCTGCCATCCCCAATTCTTGTCCTGGCTTCACCTCTCCATCTTGCTGAGCGCATCCATGGCCCAGAACCAGGCCCCAGTATTCTCGCCAGGCACAATGCTTTAATTGTTGCATGCCAACTGGAGGAGCTCAGTCTGGGCATTCATTTCCAACTCCTGGAGCCAGAGGAAGGACAAGATGTCGACAAGGCCTGGGTGGGGAGCACCTGGAAAAATTCTTGAATATATCTTTTGGTGCATGTATTATGCATCCCTGAATTGTATAGAGAGCAGTATATACAAAGTTGCATACACCTATTATTGCCTTTATTTAGGATCTTGAGCAAAATTTTGTTTTTTTAAACCATTTTTTTAGATATAATTGACATACAAAAAGCTGTATATAATTGGTGTGTACAACTTGATGAATTTGAAGACAAGTATTCACCCATGCAACCACCCCAATCAAGGTCATAAATGTATCTATTTCCTCCAAAAGTTTCCTCCTGCCCCCCAGCTTTTTTTCTTTTGTGGGTAAGAGCATATCTTAGTCTGTTTGTACTGTTGTAACAGAATACCATGAATGGGATGGCTTAAACAACAAACATTTATTTCTCACAGTTCTGGAGGCTAAAGGTCAAGACCAAAGCACCAGCAATTTGTGTCTGGTGAGAATCCATCACCTGATTCATATACTGTCATTTTCTTGCTATGTCTGCACATGGCAGACGGGATGAGAGAGCTCTCGTGAGTCTCTTTCATAATCCCGTTCATAAGGACTACACTACCATGACCTCATCACTCCCAAAGGCCCCATATTCTAATGCCATCACATTGAGGGTTAAGATTTCAACATAGAAATAGGGGGCACAAACATTCAGTCGATGGCAGAGCACTTAAAATAAGACCTAAGTTTTTAGCAAAATTTTAAGTATACAATACAGTATTGTTAACTATAGACACTCTTCCAACACAATTTTGAGTTGAAGTCGTGCAATTGATATCCTCACCTTGTTCCTGATCTTAGTAGGAAAGCATTTAGTCTTTCACTGTTAATGTTATGTTAATGTTATGATGTTGGCTTTAGGCTTTTCATAGATACCCTTATAGTCTAGGGAGTTTTTCTCTATTGCTAGTTTTTTAAGATTGTTTTAAAATCAAGAATGGATGTTGAATTTTGTCAAAATTTTTTTCTTCATATATTGAGATGATCATTAGAGTTGCTTCAGTAGTCTATTAAAATGATAAATCATGGGAATCTACCCCTGAAGCCAAGAGCACACTGTATACACTGTATGTTAGCTAATGTGACAATAAATTATATTTAAAAATAAAATGAAGTGAAATAAAATAAAATAAAATGATAAATCACAACAATTGAGTTTTAAAAGTTAAACCAAATGCATTGCTACAATGAAACCTAGCTAGCCAAGGTGCTTTAGCCTTTTTATATATTGTTGGATTTGACTGATTAAAATTTTGGTAATGATTTTTGCACCAACGCAAAAAGATGTCTGTGATTTTCTTATATTTTTACAGATTTGGTGTCAGAGTAATGCTGGCCTCAGAGAATAGTTTGGGAAATTCCTTTCTTTACAGTATTCTAGGAGAGCTTGTGGAGAACTGGTATTATTTCTTCTTTAAATGTTTAGTATAATTCACACATGAGGCCATCTGTGCTTGTAATTCTTTTATGCAGTGACTAAAAATTCAGTTTCTTTCTTTTAAATTAATTTATTTAAATTCAAGTTAGTTAACATACAATGTTGTGTTGGTTTCAAGAGTAGAACACAGTGATTCATCACTTACATATAACACCCAGTGCTCATCCTAACCACAAATTCAATTTCTTCAATACATAATTTCTTATGTATTTCTTCTTCTGTGAGATTTGGGATTTTTTTGTGATTCAAGGAATTTGTGTGTCTCATCACAGTTGTCAAATTTATTGACAAAGTTATTCATAACAGTCTCTTATTTTTCTTTGAATATCTATAGAATCTGTAGTGATGTCATTTCTCATTCTTCATGTCAGTAATTCATATCTTTTTCTTTCATCTTTCCCAGTTAGTCTGGCTAAAGGCTTATTGATTTTATTGTTCTTCTAAAAGAACCAAGTTTTGGTTTAATTAAATCTTTCTGTTATTCTTCCTTTTTCTATTTTATTAATTTTGTCATTAGTTTATTGTTTCTTCTGGTTACTTTGTGTTTAATTTGATCTTTCTTTCTTGAAGTATAGTGACACACAATGTTATGTTATTTTTAGATGTACAACACAGTGCATTGACAGTTCCATACCTTATGCAGTGCTCATCATGACATGTATAGTTACTGTCACCATACAATGTTATTACAATATTATCGACCATATTCCTTATGCTATACTTTTCATCCCCGTAAGTTTTCAACTTTATAACTGGAAATTTGTACCTCTTAATCTCCTTCACCTCTCCATGCATTCCCCAAGGCCATTCTTTTTCTTTTATGTAAGCATTTACTGCTATATTATTTTGAAGTTTGATTACTGAATTATAGTTGACATATAGTGTTAGATTTAGGTGTACAACACTAGTGACTCAACAGTTCAGTGCATTACTCAGTGCTCACCATGATAAATGTCGTTAACATCCGTCACTATAAATATCACAGTATCATTAACTGTATTCCGTATGCTGTAATTTTCATCCCTGTTATTTATTTATTTTATAAATTGAAGTTGTTACCTCTTAAACTTTTCCCCCTAGTTTTCTCATCCTTCCAAAATTTTTGCCTCCAGCTACCACCAATTTCTTGTCTGTATTTATGAGTCTGTTTCCATTTTCTTTCTTTTTTTTCCCCCTTTACTGCTTTAGCTGCATGTCACATGTTCAGTATGTTTTGTTTTTATTTTAACTCCATTCTAAAGCTTTATAGTTTCACTTTTTATTTCTTCTTCAATTCATGGGCTATTTTTAAATGTGCTACTGAGTTTCCAAATATTTGGAGAATTTTCAGATATCTTCTTGTTATTGATTTCTAATTTAATTACCTTGTGGTCAGAGAATGCTTTTTGTATGATTTAAATCTATTTAAATTAGTTGAGACTTATTAGATTGTTCAGAGTTCATTCATTTCTCCTGGTCTCTAATGCTACCATCCTGACATGAGAGACTTAAATCCCTTGTCTATATTATTCCAGTATTATAATTTCCCTACTTTTACATTTGTCTTCTTCCCATCTAGTCTCAACAAAAGAGCCAGAAGGATACTTTTAAAACTCTTTCTGGCTCTTTTGTTGAGACTAGATAGGAAGAAGACAAGTGTGAAAGTAAGACAAGGTCTTGAACTTAAGACAGATCAACCTCTACTGATGACTTTCTATTGGTTTCTCAAGTCATGCACAGTCAGACCAAAGACCATAACTGCCTACAAGGCCTTCCCCAAACAGATTCCTTGTTACTTCTAACCTTTATCTCCTACCAATCCTGATAGTCAATCTAGCCTCCTTTCAGTTTCTCCAATATGTGAAGCATTCTCCCATCTCAGACCCTTGGCAGTTTCTACTCCCCCTGTCTAAAATGTTCCTCCCCTCAGATAAAAACAGCAACTTTTTTTTCCTGTTCCTCTGAAGCTGTTTTCTTAAATCCTTCCTTCTTACAGAAGCCTACTCTGACACTAGACCACTTGAAATTTCTGTGCCATCCTCAACACTCCTTGTCCCTGTCACCTTGCTCATAATAGAAACTTATATATAACTTAATATAATTAAGTGATATAAAACTCATTATCTCATAACATATATGCTTTACATATTTTTTTGACTGATAGTGTCCTCCCTCTATAACATCAATTCCTCAAAGGGAGAAAATTTGACTTGTTAGAATATAAGTAGTTATAGAATACAAATTTATTTTTTTTGATTAAAAAATGTTTTATGTTCAGTTATTTTTGAGAGAGTGAGAGTCAGACAGAGGGAAATCAAGGGAGGGGCAGAGAAAGAGGGAGACACAGAATTCAAAGCAGGCTCCAGGCTCTGAGCTGTCAGCACAGAGCCTGATGCGGGGCTCAAACTCATGAACTGCGAGATCATGACCCAGGCTGAAGTCAGACGCTTAACCAACTGGGCTACCCAGGTGACCCTAGAATACAAGTTTACTTAATAAGTGATATCCCAAGCATAAATTTATCTTTGCTTCAACTAGAAATGAATTGTCTCAGTTTGGACAGAAACAATCCTCATTTTTCCAAACAAGAAGGAAGAAAAATAGAGACAATTGCACCAAGGAGAGTCCTGTAGAGGGAAAAAGACTTAGGATCATGAACTGTGTTAAGAGCATTGATTGCCTTACGCATCTCTGTTGGGTTCTTTCCACCATGAGCACAATAGAATTAATGAGAGAAGCTAAAAGCTTTGCATTTTATTGAGTGTTTAGGAAGTTGTGATACAATGCTTTATTAATCAGCTACCTCATTAGGAAGACAAGCATTTTAAACTTCCTTGCTCTGAAAACTAGGAACTACACTATGTTTCTATAGCTCTGGGGAACTAGTTTCTGTAGAGAAACTAAAATATAGACTATCATTAATTTTTATGCAATGATTTTTAATGACACCTTAATTGCTAAAGCAACTCAATTTTATAAAAATTAAAAGTGAGTCAAGTAAGGGGTGCCTGGGTGGCTCGGTTAAGTGTCGGACTTCGGCTCAGGTCATGGTCTTGTGGTTCGTGGGTTCAAGCCCCATGTCGGGCACTGTGCTAACAAACAGCTCAGAGCCTGGAGCCTGCTTCGGATTCTGTGTGTGTGTCTCTCTCCCCTGCTCATGCTCTGCCTCTCTCTGTCTCTCAAAAATAAATAAATGTTTAAAAAAAATTTTTTTTAATTAACTCAAATAAGATGTCAAATACACATTTCACTCTGTATTTAACAAGTATTGTCTCAGGGGCACTGGGCTAGCCCAGTCAGTGGAGTGTGTGACTCTTGATCTCAGGGTTGTGAGTTCAAGTCCTACTTGGGTGTAGAGATTACTTAAAATCATTTTTAAAAACACATTTGACAGTTCCAATATTCATCTTGGAAGTGAAGAATTTAAAGAGTGAGAGGAGAGCTTTATGAAATTTTATTTCATACTTATAGCCCCTGGGAGTATAGGGATCACAAATAGGAAGGACTATTGAAAGGAGGGTGTATGGAGCAAAAAGTAACATTGGTCACCTGAGTACACAGTTTTTGAGGAGATCTCTGGGTCAGTGGGTCAGTGGATGACATAAGAACAAGAATAGGGGACTGTCACTTTGGAGAATAAGATTTCCTTTCTGAGAAGTTGCCCCATGGCTCCTTTTATATCTCTGTTCCTCAGGCTGTAGATGAAGGGGTTCAGCATGGGGGTGACCACTATGTACATCACTGAAGCAATTATGTCTTTGTCATTGGAGTTGCTTGATGATGGGAAAAAGTGCAGTACCATGATTGTCCCACAGAACAGAAATACCACAGAGAGGTGGGAGCCACAGGTGGCCAAAGCTTTATATATCCCCTTGATCGAGGGAAATCTCAGGATGGTGGCCCCAATGCGACCATAAGAGACTAGAGCACCAATAAATGACAGGGTAATGACCAATCCCCCAACAGTGAAGATAAAAACTTCATTGAGGGAAGTGTCTGAGCAGGAGAGTGTAAGCAGGGCAGCAAGGTCACAGAAGAAGTGGGAAATGGTGTTGTCAGCACAAAAGGACAGTTGAGCCAGGAGGATGGTGTGGGACAGGGCACTTGTACAGGAGAGGGAACCAGGATCCAGCCAGAATAAATATACACAGCTTCTCCCTCATGATGGTGGTGTAGTGTGAAGGGTGGCAAATGGCCATGTACCTGTCATATGCCATCACTGCAAGAAGAAGGTTATCGATACAGCCAAAAAATATGGAAAAAATATATCTGTGTTACACAGCTTGCATAGGGGATGGACTGATCCCAAGTATGCATGTTTATCAGCATCTTGGGGATGGTGACAGATGAGAAGGAGACATCAGTGAAGGCCAAGTGGCTGAGGAAGAAGTACATGGGGGTGTGGAGGCGAGAGTCCACCCTGATGAGCAGGATGATGAGCAGGTTCCCCAGCACCATGATCAGGTACATGCCCAGGAACAGGGTGGAGAACATGGCCTGCTGCTCTGGCTGGATGGGGAGCCCAAGGAGAAGGAACTCGGACTTGCTGCTCTGGTTCTCCCTCCTTATGCAGCTTTCTGTCTGCTTAGATTGAAGGAATACAGGGAATGTTCCAGATGATAAGTAGCAATAGTGGCAATCATAGCAGGCAATCATAGCAGGGTTATTTACTTTCTACTGAGGAATTCCTCAGGGTATTTCCCACATGCTATGGCCTGAATCCCCACCCTTCCCATCAGAGCTCCAATGACTAAGAAAATTCCCAACAATGTAAACCAGGGGAAATTTCTTTCTTCATCTAACAATGTGTTGGACACCATATTATTTCCTGGAGAAAAAAGAAAGAGAACTCACATTCTAAAGAGTAGCCTGTTCCAGGGGCACCTGGGTGGCTTAGTTGGTTGAGTGTCCAACTTCGGCTCAGGTCATGATCTCACAGCTCATGAGTTCGAGCCCCGAGTCAGGCTCTGTGGTGACAGCTCAGAGCCTGGAGCCTGCTTCAGATTCTGTGTCTCCCTCTCTCTCTCTCTCTCCCCCTCCACTGCTCACACTGTCTCTCTCTCTCTCTCTCAAAAATAAATAAACATTAAATTTTTTTTTAAAAAAGAGTAGCCTGTTCAAGCACAGGTTCAGAGCAGTGTATCTGTGACTAGACTTCTGGTATGTTCTGGCCCCATGCCTTTCTAGCTAGTCTCCACAGCTTACTCTCTTTTAGCCTCAGTTCGCACCTCTGCAGGGTAAGTATAGCATGCCTACACATAAGGTTTGCAGAAGAATTAAGTGACTCAGTGAGAGTTAGAATATTGGAACAGAGTTCTTCATATAGTAAACACACAGATATGTCATCTGACATCTTCATTCCAGGGTAGGTGTCCAAATAAATCCTGGGTTGATCTTTAGAAACCCAATATACCAGAAATGTGAGGTGGGCACTAGCAAGAAACAGGTAGCTGCTCTAAAAGTTGTGTTAACCTGTGTGAGCTCTCACCTTCCCAAGGAAACTGCACAGGCACACCTCCTAAAGCCTGGGGTTAATTTCCCAATGGAATTTAGCTTGCCATATTTTATTTAATTTGAGAAAAATAAATTATACTTCACCCATCTCTATATTTGTCCATTTCTCTGCTTCTATCTTCAGCAAATTGAACTGGCTCAGATCTAAGTATTCACATGTAGTAAAGCATCTGAATATTTGTCCTGGGGCCTGAGAGCTAGTAGATGCTATGATTGGTGATGCCTGTTAGAATTAATATTGACCTGATTGACATGACTATTTTCCATTAGTGATCTTAATGTAACTGCAACTTATTGAACAAGTATTCTAATATGTGCCAGACAAAACAAAGGGATTTTTGCACATACATATTGCATATATATGTGTGATTGCTACATCTAGTGTAGTGTGTGAATGTGCACGTGTGCTAAAGCTAAGAAATGTTAAGAAACCAGCCCGTGGTCACACAGACAGGAACTGCTGGAGTCACCATTCTTTATTCATTTCTTTAATTTTCTGCTGCTATTGAACATACTCTCCCTCCCCTTCTGTAATTGAGCAGAAGAGCTCAATTTGAGCTCAAATTTCAGTGAGACACTTTGAGACACATTTCAGTGTTTGAAAGAGGAATTCTGTGTTCTGAGCACCTCAACCACCAGCTCAGATGTCTGCCATCACTCATTCCTGCAGCCATCTATGTTCCTACAGCCTACATCTTACAAATGCCTTTCACATACTGTCAATAGTACGCAATCAATATCTATTGTGTCTGAAAAGGAGAGAGCACAGTGACTTTTTCCTTCCATCCTCCTAACATGAGAAGTGAAGTCACTTCTACACATACACTCTGTAGTCTATGTGGTGGTGGCACTTGATCTCAGAAGCAAGTCTTTGGATGCTCTTGTCACTACAGGCAGACACTTCCCATTGCTGTGAGGGACAGTGGCCAATAGAGTTCAAATACCCACACTCCTGGAGAAGGAAACTGGAATTAACACACAGGGCTCCATGTCTAGTAGTAGATTCTTATTCCAGGCCAGGGGGATTCTCAGGGACACTAGGACATTGGGAGGAAGGAGGTGACCTTACTCACCTACTGAGGACTTGCTGCTTATTGACAGTTGCTGGGTGGGACTAGAGTCAAGACCTCTGGCTTCTCTGGGGTGGCCTGCAGAGGGAGCCAGAAATCCTGATGCAGGAATGGTGCCAAGACATCAGGGGCAAGCCAGTAGGAAGGGAACCTTCACCTGTGTATAAATATCACTGTGACCTATACTCAGCAGTGAAGCTGTAACCTAAGGTTTGAGAGAGGATCCTTGCACAGGCTTGCTGTTACAACTGTCACAACATATTCTCCTGCCTTAGAGTTACCTGAATGTAGTCAGTTCAGTCAGCCTCCATTGGGGGAATAATTACACAGCAGGCTACTGTTTACTGGGTGCTCACTATGTGCCTGAAATGGATAAAACTGTTGTAAATGATATCCTGCAAATGCTATTATTATCCTCATTTATTTTTAAGGCTGCTGGCCTCAGATCAAATGTCAGGTTGCAAAATTGTTGTGTGGCAACCACCAGATTCTGAGGACACCAGAACCTGAACACTTACCCAGACTACCCTGCTCCCAAAATTTAAATATGGACAATGCTAAAGTCTGGAATGAGAAATATCTAGGGCTATGGGTCCATTATCAGAACACTCAACTCACATAATCTGATGAACCCAGTGGGGCTTAAGGAAGATCCAATTTAAAAGTGCTTTGCTGGGTTCTGGTCTGAATCAAAGGGAACACCAGAAAGTTAAACTGTTCCTTTCAAAGGCATGCACATGCGCACACACACACACACACACACACACTGTTTTGTTAAAGTTGTAAGCCCTCACTTTTCTTTCATCCCTTCTGGGTGAGTTTAGTAGGGGTGCAAGTTTGTAAAACTCATAATAAAGACACCTCTATACCTATAGTCAATCTCTCTCTCTCCTTCACACGCATACACACTCCAACACACATATTGTTGGATGATTTTTTATTCTCTCCTACATGTCTAGATTCATGCCTTCGATGTAAATAATCAAGGTACAAATACATTTCACACAAAGTTCATAAATAAACACACAGTCATATATGAAAAACACTCACAATACACAGAATCATACAAAGAACTAACAAACAACATATAATTGAGATGCAAACACATAGGTACTCCCAGACAGTCACAGATATTCAAATCACAACACACAGAATCACACAAAAAATACACAGATAACAGATGTAATCTTTAAAGTACACACATTGCTCAAAGGAGATTTCTAGCCTTGCCTGATTAATGCACATTCCAGGTGGAAGTTTTCTGTGTGTGCCAGTGACACACAAGTATAGAAATACACAGAACACATGCACTTAGTCTCATATTCACATACATACCTATTTACAGGGGCAGAATCCTGGCCCCTTCAGTCCCCTCAGTAAGCTCAAATATCTTCTGTTCTGGGCTGTTACCTTAGTCCTCTCTTTCGGTCCAAGAGACCCAGGGATCAAAGAACAAGATGCACCCTCTCTAGTCTGAGGACCTTCACAGACTTGCATGTCTATTTACTAGCAACAGAACAGTGGGCAGAGGTTTTTATTTTACAGCAGACATAAAACACAGGGGGAAAGACACCCAGGATCTTCAATAAAGAAACAGTCATCATACGTTAATTGAAAAAATTCCTTTAGCCTCTTGGGGAGAAACCTGTGCAGGGGCCAGGGGGGCTGAACCCCTGGAGTATTAGGGACAATGTCTCTGATGTAGGTGACACTCTAGGCTCCCTTCTGTTTGGTTTGGTGGTTCTCTTTGGCAGGAGGAGCCAAAATCATTCTGGGCATTGTAAGTATCCACAGTGATGGTCTGTCCCTATATCACAGAGCAAGACTTCTATGCAAGCCTTCTCTGAAGCTCACAGACCCCCTAATTACCTGGAGAAGCTCTGTGGGGCAGGGGCTGCGCCTCGCTCAGAAGGTAGAAGAATGAACGATGGACCTCCATGGGGTTTTGACAAAGAGACTCCTAGAACTGAGTTTGGACACGGCCATTTACTGTGAGCTCCTGAACAGTTTAATTCAGTTCTATAACATTCAGGCTTTCAATGTTGAAGTGGGGATATTGGGGTTAGAATAGTATCTTCCTCATGAGCTTGTTGTGAGGATTGCATGAAACAATGTATTTAGAGTTCTTCTTATATCTCTTGGTACATGTAAATGTCCATATGTATTAGGGTTTATCACCAATAATTTTTTAATCTCAGAGCACTTGAGCGTGAGGAAATTATTAAATCAATGCAATCATTCATTTGTTCTTTTTTTGATAAATATTTATTAAAGATTTCATAAAAGTGACAATCTAGGCTATGGAGCACAGCAATAAATAAAATAGAAATATGTCATCTGGCAGAGCCTAAATTTAAGGAGAGGAAGCAAACAAAAACCAAAACAAAAAAATCAATGCACAACACAACAAACACACAAAAAACACAACAGCAAAATCCATGACACGGTAACTGGTGGAAAGTGTCATGGAGTAAAACAAAGCAAGGAAGAGACATGAAGTAGTCCAGATTTATGTATTTTTTATTTAAGTTTATTCATTCATTTATGTTTAATGATCTCTACACCCATTGTGGGGCTTGAACTCACAACCCTGAGATCAAGAGTCATGCTCTTTTGGCTGAGCCAGCCAAGTATTCCAATCCAGATTTAAATAGGGTGGTCAAAGTAGGTGTCCGGAAGGTGAGATATGATTTAAAAATTTTTTAATTGTTTTCTTTTTGTTAACATTTATTTTTGAGAGACAGAGCATGAGCAAGGGAGGAGTGAAGAGAGAGGGAGACACAAAATCCAAAGCAGGCTCCATGCTCTGAGCCATGAGTACAGAGCCTGATGCCAGGCTCGAACTCACCAACTGTGAGATCATGAGCCAAAGTCGGATGCTTAATGGACTGAGCCACCCAGGTGCCCCTGATTTAAAAAATAGTTGATTAGAATGGGAATATTTCTATTAAACTTCTATTATCTGAAGAGGAAACCTCAGACTCCAGCAAAGAATTTATTAAATCTACAGAAAACTGACTCATAATACAAAATCTACATTTTGCCCTATTATTCTCAATGTCAACTCATGGTTATAGCCTCCAGCACTGTAATTGCTCAGATGGCTGCCTCAGATACTCTCTCTCTCTCTCTCTCTCTCTCTCTCTCTCTCTCTCTCAAAAATGCATGATTTTCTAAGGTCATGCTAAAGGCTCTCTCAGTCCAGAAGCTTCCTGAATCATCAATCTTGAAACACATATATCTCCCCCCAGATATGATGGGGCTCATTTACTCTACCCCAAAAAATGTGTAGGTATACCAAAGAAAGTAACATTCAGTTGACTATTCTCTTTGCCCAGTTGTCTAGCATGTATGTCTGGACACATAGAAGGGATACAATAACCACTGAAGTTGGCATATCAGCTCCCTTCCTATAGACAAGAGGGGAAAAACACTAAGCCAATATCCAACACTGACAACACCAAATGTTGACAAGGTTGTGGAGCAACAGGAAGTCTCATTCATGGCTCCTGAGAGTGCAAACTGATACAGCCACTTTGGAAGACAGTTTCGCTGTTTCTTATAAAACTAAACATACTGTTACCATCATGTGATCTTGCAATCACACTCCTTTTTTTTATTCAAATGAGTTGAAAACTTATATCCACACAAAACCCTGAACAGATGTTTACAGAAGCTTTAGTCATAATTGCCAAAATTTACAAGCAACCAAGATGCCCTTTAGCAGGTCAGTGAATACTTGAGGGGCATCTGGAGGGAAATTCACAGGGTGTCTGTCTTGGTCCTTCCAGGATACTATAACAAAATATCACAGACTGGGTGGCTTATGAGCAACAGAAATTTATTTCTCATAGTTCTGGAGGTTGGCATATTGGGTATCTAGTTTGGGCTTTCTCCCTATTTCACAGACAACCATCTGTCTTCTCATTGTGTCTTCACATGGTGAAGGGGCAAGGGTGCTGTCTGGGATCACTTGTATAACCCCATTCATGAGGGCCCCAACCTTATGACCTAATCACCTCCCAAAGTCTCCACCCCCAAATACCATCACATTGGGGACTAGGTTTCAACATATCAATTTTCTATAGCATATACTAATTAAGCAGTGGATTAGAACAATTCCTTCTGAGCATTTCACTTTATTTCAGTTGTTTTGGATGATTTCCCCTTTCATGTTAAACTAGATAATACTGCTACCAAGATGACTGACCTCTTTTTTCTTTTCTCTGAATTTTTTGATATGTTTCTAAAGGCCATTTTCTACACTTTTCAAACACAATAAATTTTAGAGTTCTTTCACTTATTTCTTGGTGTTATTTCAACCTTATGTTTTTTTTTTTTTCTTTGACTTCTGGCTTCTGGCTTCCTGTTAGGTTAAGCCATGTGAAACCTGAAATCAAGATTCCCTCCTCCCTGCCAGGCTAGAGCTCGATTCGCCTACATTCTTCTACAAATGACTGGCTCATTCCAGGGGACTCTTGTTCAGTTAGAACACTCATGGCATGTGTAACAGTGCTTTTGCTTGTTCACCATTTTGTTCAGAACTGTGGATGGTAACTGCTTCTCATCATCTGAGTGTCTAATCATTTGCTGACAGGACTCTACCTAATAAAGTAATTGATACCAGGCTTTGCCCTTGATGCAGACTCTTTAAATAGAATCCTGGGACCTGGGATGGAGTTGCTCATATATTTGAAGAACAATGTATCACTTTCATGACAAGAGAGGCGATAGAAGACTGCTAATCTTTGGGATACAATAGCATTCTGAATGTTCAAATTATCACTGGTTGCAGCTGGATATGGAATAGAGATGGAGGGGAAAGCATTAGAGGATCAAGTGACCATGGTACAGAGGCACTAAGACAACAACAACAGTCACAATGTTTATGGGGTGGGATAGCTGATGCTGACTGTCGAATTAGTACACACAAAACAAGCAAAAAAACTAAAGCTTTAAGGACAAGCATCAGGGTGCCTCTAGGGCACCATAAATAGAAACTTTTCTCTTTATCTCATGTATTCATAGGTGGCCATGGCTGAGAATCAGACCAAAACCATGTTGTAAAGGATCGTAATATTAACATATGAATTACATGCTGACACCAGCAGTTTTCTTATGCTAATACAAAGGCCTTGGTTGGGAATAAATAGAAGGAAAAATATTAATTATTGTCCCATAAAAATCTTGGAAGAAAGCTTCTTAAGCTATTTCATGTTATCATGAAATACGGTGTTTTCTTTAGTTTTTTTAAACAGATATTCTTTGTCAAGTTTGGTTCTATTTTATAAGGGTTTTTATTACAAACAGGTGCTGAATATATTGAACACATTTTTGCATTTGTCGAGATAATTACATAACTGTAATAGTTTGTGTTTTTGTGGTGAATTACATTGATTATTTTCCCTAATGTTTAATCATTCTTACATATTTAGAATGCATCCCACTCGATCATGTTATAGTACTCTTTTTATGTATCGCTAGATTTCTTTTTCTAATATTTTTTCATGACATTTGCATCCATGTTCAAGGGAGAGGTTTGTCTGTAATTTTCCTTTTTTTCCTTTGCCAGGTTTGGTATCAAAGTGATGTTATGCTTATAAAACAAGTTGGGATGTATGCTCTATTTCGATTAAAAACTATCACTATTGTTATTTTCTCTTTAAATATTTGGAAATTTTTCCCAGTGCAGCCATCTGGGCTTAGAGATTCTTTGTGAAAAGCATTTTAATAATAAACTTAATTCCCTTAAGATATCAGTGTTCCCATTTTCAATGTTTTCTGTCAGTTTTAATAAATGGCATCCTCAAGGATTTTTTTTATTTGATCCAAATCTTCAAATGCCCTAGTGCAAAGTGGTCCATAAGAAACTCTTACCATCCTTTCAATATTTGAGCATCTATAATAATGCTTCCTGTTTTATTCCTTATATTTGTATATTTCCTTTTTATCTTTAAAAGTTTTATTGAGATATAAGTGACATAACATTGTGTTAGTTTCAGATGTATAATATGATGATTGTTATTTGTATATACTGAAAAAGATCACCATACTAGGTCTAGTTAACATTCATCACCACACATAATTATAATTTTTTCTAGTTATGAGAACATTTAAGATCAACTGTCTTAGTAATTTTCAAATATGCAATACAGTATTGTTATTAACTATGTCACCATGCTGTATGTTACATTCCCAGGACTTATTTATTTTATAACTGGAAGTTTGTACCTTTTGATTCCTTCACCCATTTTGCCAACATCCCACCCACCACCTCTGGCAAGACACCAGTCTGTTCTTTATCTATGAGTTCAGGGTTTGGGGATTTGGGGAGCGGGGGAGTTACACGTATACATATGATCATACAATATTTGTCTTTCTTTGTCTGACTTATTGCACTTAGCATAATACCCTCAGATTCCATCCATGTCACAAATGGCAAAATTTCCTTCTTTTATGACTGAATAATATTCCATTGTATGTATATATTTTCCATTGTGTGTGTGTGTGTGTGTGTGTGTGTGTGTGTGTGTGTACATTCATCCGTTGGTGGACACTTAGGTTGCTTCTACATCTTGGCAACTGTAAATAATGCTGCAATAAACATAGGAGTGCAGATATCTTTTCAAGTTCATGCTGTTGTTTCCTTTGGATAAATACCCAGAGGTGGAATTGGTGGATCATATGGTATTTCTATTTTTAGCTTTTTGAGAAACCTTTCTGCTGTTTTCCATAGTGGCTGCACTAATTTACATTCCCACCAACATTGTACAAGAGTTCCCCTTTTGTCCACATTGTATCCAATATTTGTCATTCTTTGTGTTTTTGACAATAGCCATACCAAAAGGTGAGTTATTCTTTAATTCAATACTTTATTTTTTGATTTCAGAAAGAAAAAATATATTCCAATTGAATTAGTAACTAGAACTATAGTCTATTAAAGATATGATTCAAAGTGACTCTGAAAAACTATGGGTTTTTTTCCTAATTAATCATCATATCAAATAATCTGATAAAATACATCCCTCTCTGTGTTTGTGTGGTTTTGATTTCCATTTTCCTGATGATTAATGATGAACTTGTCGACCACCTGAATATCTTCTTTAGAAAAAATATCCATTCAGGTCTTCTGCCCTTTTTATAATTGGATTGTTTGCTTTTTTGCTATTGGGTTGTATGAGTTCTTAATATATTTTTGGATATTAACACCTTATCAGATGTACACTTTGCAAATATGTTCTCCCATTCAGTAGGTTGCCTTATTGATGTGTTGATGG
Source organism: Acinonyx jubatus (assembly GCF_027475565.1). Classification (NCBI taxonomy): domain Eukaryota; kingdom Metazoa; phylum Chordata; class Mammalia; order Carnivora; family Felidae; genus Acinonyx; species Acinonyx jubatus. Next base: position 12,697,307 of record NC_069391.1, read on the forward strand.
TCTCCTTTGCTGTGCGCATGCTTTTTAGTTTGATATGGTCCTACTTGTGTATTCTTGTGTTTGTTTCTTCACTTTTAGTGTCAGATCCAAAAAAGATCACCACCAAGACCAATGTCTAGGAGCTTACCACCAGGAGTTTTATGGATTCACATCTTATGTTTAAGTCTTGAATCTATTTGAGTTAGTTCTTGTGTATGCTATAAGATAGAGATCCAGTTTCACTCTTTTGCATGTAGCTATCTGGTTTTCCCAACACTGTTTACTAAAAAGACTGTCCTTTTCCCATTGTTTATTCTTGGCTCCTTTGCCATAAACCAACTGACCATATTTGCCTGGGTTAGTTTCCAGGCTCTCTATTCTATTCCATTGACCTATGTGTCTGTTTTTATGCCAACAATAGCTTTGTAACATAGTTTGAAATTGGGAGGTGTCATGCTTCCAGGTTTGTTCTTCTTTCTCAAGATTGTGTTGGCTATTCAAGGTCTTTTGTGATTCCATACAAATTTTAGGATTCTTTGTTCTAGTTCTGTGAAAAATGCCATTGGAACTGCATTGAATCTATTTATTGCCTTGGCTAGTATGGACATTTTAACAATATTGATTCTTCCAATCCATGAGCATGAACTATCTTTCCATTTATTTGTGTCTTCTTAAATTTCTTTCATCAGTGTCATAGTTTTTAGTGTACAAGCCTTTCACCTTCTTGCTTAAATTTATTCCTAGGACTTTTGTCCTTTTTGATGCAATTGTAAAGGGGATTTTAAAAAATGTTCTCTTTTTGATCATTTGTTTTAGTGTACAGAAACACAACATATTTTTTGTATATTGATTTTATATCTTGCAACCTTACTGAATTCATTTATTAGTTCTAATAATGGAGATAATAGTTCAATAATTTGGTGGAGTCTTTAGGGTTTTTATATATAATATCATGCCATCTGCAAATAGTGACAGTTTTATTTTTTCCCTTTCAGTCTGAATGTCTTTACCTTTGCCTGATTGCTCTGGCTGGGACTTTCAATACCATAAAAGTGGTGAGAGTGGACATCTTTGTCTTGTTCCTAGTCCTAAAGGAAAAGCTTTCATCTTTTTACAATTGTGTATGATGTTAGCTGTAGGCTTATAAATATTGCCTTTATTATGTTGAGGTACATTTTCTCTATACCCACTTTATTGAGAATTTTTATCACAAATGAATGTTGAATTTTGTCAAATGCTTTTTCCGCATCTATTGAGATGATCATATGATATTTAGCCCCTATTTTATTAATGTCGTGTGTCCCATTGATTGATTTGCAGGTGTTGTCTCATTCTTGTTTCCCTGTAATAAATCCCACTTCAATCATGGTGTATCATCCATTTAATGCATTGTTGAATTCACTTTGATAATATTTTGTTTAGGGTAGATATGTTTATGGCATAGATTGTGGTGATGATTTCATGATTGTATACTTACCTCAACAATTTGTACACATGAAATATGTACAGTTTTTTGTATGACAATCATACCTCAAAAAAGTGGTTTTCTAAAAAATGTGAAAAGCTATGATGAAGCACATCATAATCAAATTACTTAAAAACCAGTGATAAAAAGAAAATCTTGAGAGCAGACTCAGGAAAAAATACATTTTGAAGAAGGTCAAGAAAAACAACAAATTTCTCATTGAAAGTATTTCAAACCACAAGTCAATGAATCAACATCCTTAAAACTACTAAAAGAAAAAAACTGTTAACTTTGAAGTTTTTACTAGTGAAAATAACTTTTTTTAAAATATGAACTTTATCGTCAAATTGGTTTCCATACAACACCCAGTGCTCATCCCAACAAGTGCCCTCCTCAATAGCCATCACCCACCCTCCCCTCCCTCCAACCCCCCATCAACCCTCAGTTCTCAGTTTTTAAGAGTCTCTTATGTTTTGGCTCCCTCCTTCTCTAACCTCTTTTTTTTCCCTTCCCCTCCCCCATAGTCTTCTGTTAAGTTTCTCAGGATCCACATAAGAGTGAAAATATATGGTATCTGTCTTTCTCTGTATGACTAATTTCACTTAGCATAACACTCTCCAGTTCCATCCATGTTGCTACAAAAGGCCATATTTCATTCTTTGTCATTGCCACGTAGTATTCCATTGTGTATATAAACCACAATTTCTTTATCCATTCATCAGTTGATGGACATTTAGGTTCTTTCCATAATTTGGCTATTGTTGAAAGTGCTGCTATATACATTGGGGTACAAGTGCCCCTATGCATCAGCACTCCTGTATCCCTTGGATAAATTCCTAGCAGTGCTATTGCTGGGTGATAGGGTAGATCTGTTTTTAATTTTTTGAGGAACCTCCACACTCTTTTCCAGAGTGGCTGCACCAGTTTGCATTCCCCCCAACAGTGCAAGAAGGTTCCCATTTCTCCACATGCTCTCCAGCATCTATAATCTCCTATTTGTTCATTTTCGCCACTCTGACAGACATGAGGTGATATCTGAGTGTGGTTTTGATTTGTATTTCCCTGATGAGGGGCGACGTTGAGCATCTTTTCATGTGCCTGTTGGCCATCCAGATGTCTTCTTTAGAGAAGTGTCTATTCATGCTTTCTGCCCATTTCTTCATTGGGTTATTTGTTTTTCGGGTGTGGAGTTTGGTGAGCTCTTCATAGATTTTGGATACTAGCCTTTGTTCGATATGTCATTTGCAAATATCTTTTCCCATTCCGTCGGTTGCCTTTTGGTTTGTTAATTGTTTCCTTTGCAGTTGAGAAGCCTTTTATCTTGATGAGGTCCCAATAGTTCATTTTTGCTTTTAATTCCCTTGCCTTTGGAGATGTGTCAAGAAATTGCTGCGGCTGAGGTCAGAAAGGTTTTTTCCTGCTTTCTCCTCTAGGGTTTTGATGGTTTCCTGTCTCACATTCAAGTCCTCTATCCATTTTGACTTTATTTTTGTGAATAGTGTAACACAGTGGTCTATCTTCATCCTTCTGCATGTTGCTGTCCAGTTCTCCCAGCACCATTGGTTAAAGAGACTGTCTTTTTTCCATGGGATATTCTTTCTTGCTTTGTCAAAGATGAGTTGGCCATACTTTTGTGGGTCCAATTCTGGAGTCTCTATTCTATTCCATTGGTCTCTGGGTCTGTTTTTGTGCCAATACCATGCTGTCTTGATGATTACAGCTTTGTAGTAGAGGCTAAAGTCTGGGATTGTGATGCCTCCTGCTTTGGTCTTCTTCAAAATTACTTTGGCTATTCATGGTCTTTTGTGGTTTCATACAAATTTAGGTTTGCTTGTTCTAGCTTCAAGAAGAATGCTGGTGCAATTTTGATTGGGATTGCATTGAATGTGTAGATAGCTTTGATAGTATTGACATTTTAACAATATTTATTCTTACAATACATGAACATGGAATGTTTTTCCATTTCTTTATATCCTCTTCAATTTCCTTCATAAGCTTTCTATAGTTTCCAGCATATAGATCTTTTACATCTTTGGTTAGGTTTATTCCTAGGTATTTTATGCTTCTTGGTGCAGTTGCGAATGGGATCATTTTCTTTATTTGTCTTTCTGTTGCTTCATTATTAGTGTATGAGAATGTAACTGATTTCTGTACATTGATTTTGTATCCTGAGACTTTGCTGAATTCATGTATCAGTTCTAGAAGACTTTTGGTGGAGTCCATCAGGTTTTCCCTGTATAATGTCAAGTCATCTTCAAAAAGTGAAAGCTTGACTTCATCTTTGCCAATTTTGATGCCTTTGGTTTCCTTTTGTTGTCTGATTGCTGATGCTAGAGCTTCCAACACTATGTTAAACAACAGCGGTGAGAGTGGACATCCCTGTCATGTTCCTGATTATCAGGGGGAAAGCTCTCAGTTTTTCCCCATTGAGGATGATATTAGCTGTGGGCTTTTCATAAATGGCTTTGATGATGTTTAAGTATGTTCCTTCTATCCCGACTTTCTCGAGGGTTTTTATTAAGAAAGATGCTGAATTTTGTCAAATGCTTTTTCTGCATCGATTGACAGGATCATATGGTTCTTTTCTTTTATTACTGTGATGTATCACGTTGAATTATTTGTGAAAGTTGAACCAGCACTGCAGCCCAGGAATGAATCCCACTTGATTATGGTGAATAATTCTTTTGATATGCTGTTGATTTCGATTTGCTAGTATCTTGTTGAGAATTTTTGCATCCATATTCATCAGGGATATTGGCCTGTAGTTCTCTTTTTTGATGGGTCTCTGTCTGATTTGGAAATCAAAGTAATGCTGGCTTCATAGAATGAGTCTGGAAGTTTTCCTTCCCTTTCTATTTTTTGGAATAGCTTGAGAAGGATAGGTATTATCTCTGCTTTAAATGTCTGGTAGAATTCCCCAGTGAAGCCATCTGGTCCTGGACTCTTATTTGTTGGGAGATTTTTGATAACTGATTCAATTTCCTCGCTGGTTATGGGTCTATTCAAGTTTTCTATTTCTTCCTGTTTGAGTTTTGGTAGTGGGTGGGTGCTTAGAAATTTGTCCATTTCTTCCAGGTTGTCCAGTTTGTTGGTATATAATTTTTCATAGTATTCCCTGATAATTGCTTGTATTTCTTAGGTATTGGTTGCAATAATTCCGTTTTCATTCATGATTCTATCTATATGGGTCATCTCCCTTTTCTTTTTGAGAAACCTGGCTAGAGGCTTATCAATTTTGTTTATTTTTCAAAAAACCAACTCTTGGTTTCATTGATCTGCTCTTCCAGTTTTTTTAGATTCTATATTGTTTATTTCTGCTCTGATCTTTATTATTTCTCTTCTTCTGCTGTGTTTGGGATGTCTTTGCTCTTCTGCTTCTATTTCCTTTAGGTGTGCTGTCAGATTTTGTATTTGGGATTTTTCCTGTTTCTTGAGATAGGCCTGGATTGCAATGTATTTTCCTCTCAGGCCTGCCTTCGCTGCCTCCCAAAGCATTTGGATTGTTGTATTTTCATCTTCATTTGTTTCCATATATTTTTAAATTTCTTCTCTAATTGCCTGGTTGACCCATTAATTCTTTAATAGGGTGTTCTTTAACCTCCATGCTTTTGGAGGTTTTCCAGACTTTTTCCTGTGGTTGATTTCAAGTTTCATAGCATTGTGGTCTGAAAGTGTGCATGGTATGATCTCAATTCTTATATACTTATGAAGGGCTGTTTTGTGACCCAGTATGTGATCTATCTTGGAGAATGTTCCATGTGCACTCGAGAAGAAAGCATATTCTGTTGCTTTTGGATGCAGAGTTCTAAGTACATCTGTCAAGTCTATCTGATCCAATGTATCATTCAGGGCCCTTGTTTCTTTATTGATCCTGTGTCTAGATGATCCATCCATTGCTTTAAGTGGGGTATGAAAGTCCCCTGCAATTACCACATTCTTATCAATAAGGTTGCTTATGTCTGTGAGTAATTGTTTTATGTATTTGGGGCTCCCCTATTTGGCACATAGACATTTATAATTGTTAGCTCTTCCTGATGGATAGACCCTGCAATTATTAAATAATGCCCTTCTTCATCTCTTGTTACAACCTTTAATTGAAAGTCTAGTTTGTCTGATATAAGTATGGCTACTCCAGCTTTCTTTTGACTTCCAGTAGCATGATAGATAGTTCTCCATCCCCTCACTTTCAATCTGAAGGTGTCCTCAGGTCTAAAATGAGCCTCTTGTAGACAGCAAATAGATGGGTCTTGTTTTTTTATCCATTCTGATACCCTATGTCTTTTGGTTGAAGCATTTAGTCCATTTACATTCAGTGTTACTATAGAAAGATAGGGGTTTAGAGTCATTGTGATGTCTGTAGGTTTCATGCTTGTAGTGATGTCTCTGGTACTTTGTGGTCCTTGCAACATTTCACTCACAGAATCCCCTTAGGACCTCTTGTAGGGCTGGTTTAGTGGTGATGAATTCCTCTAGTTTTTGTTTGTATGGGAAAACCTTTATCTCTCCTTCTATTCTGAATGACAGACCTGCTGGATAAAGGATTCTTGGATGCATATTTTTTTCTGTTTATCACATTGAAGATTTCCTGCCATTCCTTTCTGGCCTGCCAAGTTTCAGTAGATAGATCCATCACTAGTCCTATCGTTCTCTCTTTATATGTTAGAGCGCGTTGATCCCTAGCTACTTTCAGAATTTTCTCTTTATCCTTGTATTTTGCCAGTTTCATGATGATGTCATGTAGAAGATCAATTCAAGTTATATCTGAAGAGAGTTCTCTGTGCCTCTTGGGTTTCAATGCTTTTTTCCCTCCCCAGATCAGGGAAGTTCTCAGCTATGATTTGTTCAAGTACTCCTTCTGCCCCTTTCTCTCTCTCTTCCTCTTCTGGAATTCCTATGATATGGATATTGTTCCATTTGATTGCATCACTTGGTTCTCTAATTCTCTCCTCATACTCCTGGATATTTTATCTCTTTTTCTCAGCTTCCTTTTTTTCCATAATTTTATCTTCTAATTCACCTATTCTCTCCTCTGCCTCTTCAATCCAAGCTATGGCCGCCTCCCTTTTATTTTGCACCTCATTTATAGCATTTAGCTCCTCATGACTACTTCTTAGTCCCTTGATCTCTGTAGGAATAGATTCTCTGCTATCCTCTATGCTTTTTTCAAGCCCAGTGATTAATTTTATGACTACTATTCTAAATTCTTGACCCATTATATGGCTTAAATCATTTTTGATCAATTCGTTAGTTGTTGCTACTTCCTGGAGTTTCTTTTCAGGAGAATTCTTCCATTTCTTCATTTTGGGTAGTCCCTGTGGTAGCTCCAAACTGCAGGGCACTTCCCTGTGCTGTCTGGAGAAACTTGTGTTGGTGGATGGGGCTGCAGTCAGACCTGATGTCTGCCCCTAGCCCACCGCTGGGGCCACAGTCAGACTGGTGTGTACCTTATCTTCCCCTCTCCCAGGGGCAGGACTCACTGTGGAGTGGTGTGGCCCCTATCTGGGCTACTTGCACACTGCCAGGCTTGTGGTGCTACTTCGATGGGATCTGGCCAAGGGCATATTAGCTGAGGTGGGTATCCAAGGTGCACAGGGGCAGGAGGGGCAGGCTTAGCTCACTCTGCCATAAGTGGTCCCCTGTGGGAGGGGCCCTGCAGCATGGGGAGGGAGGCAGGCAGACCCGTCAGAGGGATGGATCCACAGAAGTACAGCATTGGGTGTTTGTGCAGTGCAAGCAAGTTCGGTGATGGGAACTGGTTCTCTTTGGGATTATGCCTTGGGGATGGGAGAGGCAGATGGTGGTTGCCAGTGCCTTTGTTCCCTGTCGAGCTAAGCTCTGTCTTCTGGGGTTCAACAACTCTCCCTCCTGGTGTCCTGTCGCCCTCCCCGCTCTCCAAGCAGAGCTGTTGACTTATAACATTCCAGGTGTTAAGTCCCGCTGGCTGTCAGAACTCACAGGGTCAGGCCCCTCTGCTTTTGCAAGCCAGACTCAGGGGCTCTACCTTGCTGGGCGGGCTGCCCCTCCACCACCCCAACTCCCTCCCTCCAGTCTGTGTAGCATGCACTGCCTCTCTGCCCTTCCTATCCTCTTCCATGGGCCTCTCGTCTATGCTTGGCTCCAGAGAGTCCTTTCTGCTTCTGGAGGTTTTCTGGATATTTTAGGCATATGTGGGTGGAATCTAAGGGATCAGCAGGCTGAGGTGAGCCCAGCGTCCCCCTATGCCACCATCTTTCCTAAACATCTAAGTGAAGATTTCAACACTCCTCTCTTAATAATCAGTACACAAGTAGAGAAGAATGAGATGACTTGAACAACACTATCAACCAGATTGTCCTAATGGCCTTAGAAAATATTCTACTCAGCAATAGCAAAGTACACATTCTTCTCAAGTACATATGGAATATTTATTGAGATGGACCATATGCAGGACCATTAAACAAGTTTCATGAAGTTTAAAGGATTCAAATCATACCAAGTATGCTATCTGACAAATATGGAAATAATTTAAGAATCAGTAAAGGACATCGGAAAAAAAATCTCTAAATATTTAAAAACTAAATAACACACTTCTAAAAAAGCCATAGATCCATCACAATTCTGGAGTTCAAGTTATATTACAAAGCTGTTGTGATCAAGACAGTATGGTACTGGCACAAAAATAGACACATTGATCAATAAAGCAGAATAGAAAACCCAGAAATTAACCCACAGCTATAGGTGAATTATTCTTCAACAAAGCAGGAAAAAATATCCAATGAAGAAAAGATAGTCTCTTCGACAAATGGTGTTGGGAAAACTAGACAACAACATGCAAAACAATGAAACTAGACCACTTTCTTATACCATACACAAAAATAAATTAAAAATTGATGAAAGACCTAAATGTGAGACAGGAAATTGTAAAATCCTAGAGAAGAACAAAGGCAGTAACATTGTTGACATCAGCTGTAGTAACTTCTTACTGGATATGTCTCCTGAGGCAAGAGAAACAAAAGCAAAAATAAACTATTGGGACTTCCACAAAATAAACATCTTCTGCACAGTGAAGGAAACAATCAACAAAACTAAAAGGCAACCTATGGAATGGGAGAAGATATTTGGAAATGACCTATCTAATAAGGGGTTAGTATCCAAAATCTATAAAGAACTTATCAAACTCAACACCCATAAATCAAATATTCTAGTTAAGAAATGGGCAGAAGACATGAACAGACATTTTTCCAAAGAAGACATCAAGATGGCCAACAGACACATGAAAAGATGCTCAACATCTCTCACCATCAAGAAAATACAAATCAAAACCACAATGAGATATCACCTCACACCTGTCAGAATGGCTAAAATTAACAACACAAGAAACAAGAGGTGTTGGCAGGGATATGGAGAAAGAGGAACACTCTTATGCTATTGTTGGGAAGGCAAACTGGCAGAACCACTCTGCAAAAGTGTGGCAGTTCCTCAAAAAGTTAATAGAACTACCCTATGACCCCAGAAATTACACTAATGTTATTTACCCAAAGGATACAAAAATACTAATTCAAAGGGATGTATGCACCCTGATGTTTATAGCAGCATTATCAACACTAGCCAAATTATGGAAACAGCCCAAATGTCCATTGACTGATGAATGTGTAAAGATGTGGTGTATAGATACAGTGGAATATTACTCAGCCATCAAAAAGAATGAAATCTTGCCATTTACAATGACATGGGTGGAACTAGAGAGTATTATGCTAAGTGAAATAAGTCAGTCAGAGAAAGACAAATACCATATGATTTCACTCCTGTGTGCAATTTAAGAAGCAAAACAAATGTACATGGTGGGGGGTGGGGGAGAAGGGAGGCAAACTAGGAAATAGACTCTTAACTAGAGAGAACAAACAGATGGTTACCAGAGGGGAGGTGGGCAGGAGGATGGGTTAAACAGGTCATGGCTATTAAGGAGTGCACTTGTTGCAGTGAGCACCAGGTGTTGTATCTAAGTGTTGAATCACTAAATTCTATACCTGAAACTAATATTACACTGTATGTTAACTAGTAGGAATTTAAATAAAAACTTGAAAAAGTATAAATAAAAGTAGATAGAGAGACAAGTCATAGGTCAAGAAAAAATTAAAGGATTTTTAGAAAACACTTTCAGTTAATACTTTCAAAATGAGAACAGAACATATCAAAATTTGTAAGATAAACAAATAGGAATGCTTAGAGGGAAATCGATAGCACTAAATGCCTATATTAGAAAAGAATAAAGGTCTCACATCTGTCACCTAAAATTTCACCTTAAGAAACTAGAAAGACAAGAGCAAATTAAACTCAAAGTAGGGAAATATAGAAAATAAAGTAAGAAGCAATAAAGAGAAAAGCAGAGAATAGTGAAATGAAACACAGAAAAATAATATGTAATAGCAGTAAAACTAAAGTTGGTTATTTGAGAAAAATGATAAAATTGATAAACCAGATGGATCAAGGGGAAAAAAAGAGAAAAGATACCCACTACTATTATTAAGAATAAGGAAAGGTACCTGGGTGGCTCAGTCAGTTAAGTGTCCAACTTTGGCTCAGGTCATGATCTCAAAGTTTGTGGGTTCCAGCCCCATGTCAGACTCTGTGCTGACAGCTCAGAGCCTGGAGTCTGCTTCAGATTCTGTGTCTCCCTCTCTCTCTGCACCCCCTTCTCAAAAAAAAAAAACATATTGAAAAATGGAGAAGGAGGGCAGGCTTAGAAAAGCATATGAGGGTGTCTTTTGAGAGTGATGGAGATGTTTGTGGTCTTGATTGTGGTGATGGCTTCATGTATATACATCATAATACATTAAGTTGAACATTTAAAACTGTATGTCAATTACATCCCAATAAAACTGTAAGTGAAAGCAAAGAAATAAGAAATTAACAGGAGTCCCCTTGGACAACAGAAGTATTTCCATTGAGACCTTTCATTATCTTAATTGAACAATCTTCACAGCAAGGAAGACTTTACACACAAGCATATTTCACAGCAAAATTTAACATGGAAAGACTATTTTTCTCTATCTTCATTTTTCAGAACATATTCCTTTGGAAGAATGAGGTTTTTCCACGCAGTCACAATCTAAAGGATGGGAGATCAGAGTGACATCTGCTCTATTCCAATGTGTTATGAAGGGATGATTCTTTATATTTGGTCCATGTTTCATTATCTACATCACCTCCAAGGACAAGAGGTTCTTTCATTGTGTTGGAAATGTTGGCAGGATTTTCCTCCTGTGTTATACCATATCAATTACCTATAACATTCCCAGCATTTGGTGTAGATGTTTATTTTCAGGATATGCATCTTTTTTAAAAAAACAACAGAAATTTATTCTCACATTTGTAGATGCTAAAAATCCAAAATCTAGGTGTTAGCAGAGTTGGTTCAGTGAAAATTGGTAAAAGGAAATTTCATTTAAAATGAAATCTAGAGGCTAGAAGGGGGAGCTGTCACGTCCTACCCCTGGTCATCAATTGCAGACCCCAATAGGAAGAGAGAGTTCCTTGCAAGTCTTGCAAGTAGATACACCACTTTAGTAGGCCCACCAGGAGAAGAAAGTTGCTCTCCTACCCTAGCAACAGCCCAGCCAATGAGAGACTGTCATAATTCAGCCAATGAAAAGCCACTATGCCTTAAACTCCCAGTTTATTCCAGTGGACTTCTTGATTCAGTTACATGCTTGCTCCAACTCACTTAATCCAAGTGTTCTCAACCTCCACTGCACATTAGAATCACCTGCCAAAAGTTTTGTATTGTATTTAGATTTGGGGAAAACATATGAAGCATTTAGTTAGTCAGCTACTCCAATTGGTAAGCCAGCATTCTGAATGTCCTTATCTTCATACTTGGAGTTAAATTTAAATTTTATAACTCTAGAAAAAAATATTTTAAGAATTGAAAGTGAAACTAAGGAGCAGATTGCTAAAATATGGATTATCATTAATTTTATACAGCCATTTTAAAGGTGTTCTAATTATCTACACCATTAAGGTTCACAAATGTTGGTACATTTTCATGAGGTCCACATAAATCTTGATGTTTCCAAACTACATCACATTTGACATCTCCAAAATTCTTCAACATAGGCATCAGAATTGTAAAGAATGAGAAGATACAGCTAATAAAACTGCCTAACAGATCCAAATAGCAAATAAATTTGCAATCAAATGCCTTTTTCCTTAAAGAGGAAAGCAAGGATTTTTTTTTTTTTTTTTTTGGTCTATTCATGAATAAGAGGCAATTGTTAAGGAAAATTCCCTCTCCTGATTTAAAAAAGTTTGGTGCTTTGAAGACAATTGAGATAAGGGTGTTTCTGTATGTGCCAAATGCCTGAGCTTAAGAAAACCTAAAGAGGTATAAAATAAAGTGAACAGAAGTTTGGTTCACAGAATGCAGATGGTTACAGCAAATATCACTTGATGTGTCTGGCCTGGAGGTTAAATTAACTCATTGGGTTTAGGGAGAACAAACAGGAAGAACTGTAAAAGCCCGTAACCTGGAAAAAGGGAAGTGGAGAGGGTGCCAGCAACAAGGATGGTCCTCTGCACAGTATTCCAAGGAAGAATCTCTGACAGTGCCATTTGGTGAACTAAGAACTGAGGTAAGGTGATTGTCACTTGGAGAAAAAGATCTCCCTCTTAAAAAGTCCCCCCAGAGTCCCTTTCATGTCCCTGTTCCTCAGGCTGTAGATGAAGGGGTTCAGCATTGGGGTGACCACTGTGTACATCACTGAAGCAATTATGTCTTTCTCAATGGAGTTGTTTGATCCTAGGAAACATGCACAGAGCCATAATTGTCCTGCAAAATAGAAATACCACAGAGAGGTGGGAGCCACAAGTGCACAAGGCTTTACAGATCCCCTTGGTAAACCTGAGGGAACCCTTAGGATGAAGACTCCAATGCAGACATAACATACCAGGATGCCAGTCAGTGGTATGATGATTTCCAGCAACCCCCACTGGGAAGTGAAGATGACCAACTCATTGATGGAGGTGTCAGAGCAGGACAACTTGAGCAGAGCAGCAAGATCATGAAAGAAATGAGGGATAGTGATATTGTGGGACAATGCACTGCTACATGAGAGTAACCAGGACACAATCACTAATGAGACATACAGGTTTTCTCATATGATGGTGGTGTAGTATAGATGGCAGATGGCCACATACCTGTCATATGCCATCACTCCAGGGAGATTACCAATACAACCAAAAAAATATGAAAAGAAATACATCTGTGTTACCCACCCTGAATAAAGGATGGGTTGATCTCAAGTATGCATATTTATCAACATTTCAGGGATGGTGTCAGATGAAAAAGAGACATCCGTGAGGGCCAAGTGGCTGAGGAAGAAGTACATGAGAATGTAGAGGTGAGAGTCCAGCCTGACAAGCAGGATGATAAGCAGGATCCCCAGCCCTATGGTCAGGCACAAGCCCAGGAACAGGGTGAAGAACACATCCTGTTGCTCCAGCCTTATTGGGGAGCCCAGGAGGAAGAACATGCTGCTCTTGTTCTCCCTCTACATGCTGCTTTTCTGTCTACTGGGACTAAGGGGATAGGGAAATGTCAGAGACTTTGGAAGTTGATAATGGCCACCATTATCATTTCTTATTTTCTCCTGAAAAAAAAATAATAAATGCACGGATTTCTATCATTCCCTAGTGTTGCCAAAGCATGAGACACCCTCAATGCCCAACATGATTCCTTTCAGTGAAAACCAGAGCAAAATTATTCTTATTTATTTTTAACCTACCATGTTCCTAGCACTGTGCTACTAATTGGAGATACAAGAGTAAATAGGACACACAGGGCATCTTCCCCCAGGATACTGACCCTCCAGAGCATGCCTGACAGAATACAGACTTAAGGTATGGATCTACAGCCAGATTGCTCTATCAATGGAATATTATTGAGCCATAAAAAAGAAGGAAATCTTGCCATTTGCAGTGACATGGATGGAGCTAGAGAGTATAATGCTAAATGAAATAAGTCAGACAGAGAAAGACAAATACCATATGATTTCACTCATATGTAGAATTTAAGAAACAAAACAAAAAAGCAAAGGAAAAAATGAGAGCGAGTCAAAGCAAGAAACAGATTTTTAATTATAAAAACCAATCTGATGGTGACAAGAGGAGAGGTGAGTGGGGAGATGGGTTAAATATGGGATGGAAATTAATGAGTGCACTTGTTGTAATGAACACCAGGTGTTGTATAGAAGTTTTGAATCACTATATTGTACACCTGAAACTAATATTAGAATTAAACTGGAATTTATTTTTATTTTTTAAAATATAATTTATTGTCAAATTGGCTAACATACAGTGTGTAAAGTGTGCTCTTGGTTTTTGGGGTAGATTCCCATGGTTCATCACTTACATACAACACCCAATTCTCATCCCAGCAAGTGCCACCCTCAAGGCCCATCACCCATTTTCCCCTTTCCCCCACCCTCCCATCAACCCTCAATTTGTTCTCTGCATTTAGGAGTCTCTTATGGTTTGCCTCCTGCCCTCTCTGTTTGTAACTATTTTTTTTTAAGCTTTAAAAATGGGCAAACTATTTGACCGACTCTTAACCAAAGGAGACTTGTGGATGGCAAATGAACACATGAAATGTACTTGACATCATTATTAATGAAACAGGGTGCTATCAAAAAAAAAAACAAAAAAACAAAAAAAAACACCAGACGCTGAATAGAAGCAAGGCAAGATTTTATTCATGGCCAGGCCAAACCTGATCTCCTAATCTTAAGGAAAAAAGTGCAGAGGATGGCCCTGAACAAAGGCAGCAGCGGGCTTATATTGATTTTAGCAAGTCAGAATACATCATTATTTGGTTAACCAATTACAATTTACAGCATTTCATGGCAGCCAATTATATTGTGACACACAGAAGTTAGGTTTGGCGGGAACCTATAAATTTTAAAGGTCTTTGTCCTAAGAGGGTTTAATATGACCAATCATAGTTAGACAACTGAGATGCTGTAGGGCTTTGAGTAGTGACTTTTTACATGTTGGTCTTGCCTAGGCCAGATCTTGGTAGAGGGGGTGGGGGAGCGTTTTGCATCCTAAGTTATCTATTTATTTAGTAAGCCCGCAAGGTCACAGAAGTGAGATAAGGCGGTTAGTAATTACTGATAACCCTAATAGGGAACTACATAAGCCTTTTATCTCAACCATTCATGAAAGGTGAGTTTAAGCCAAACTTATATAAAATAAGCTTTCTGATATCTTATAAGTTGACCTATTACAATTAATAAGGAAAATACAAATTAAACTGCAATGAGATAGCACTACACACCTATCAGAATGTCTAAAACTGCTATCCAATGTCGTTGAAGATATGAAGAAACTGTAACTCTCATACATGGCTGGTGACAGTGTAAAATGGTGCTACCCTTTGAAAAACAGTTTACAAGTTCTTTAAAAGTTAAATATATAGCTAGCATATTGCTAGGTCTTTGCCCAAAGGAAAAAGAAAATGTAGATGTCCATACAAAGACTTATACAAGAATGTTCATAACAGTTTTATTTAATAGCCAAAAACTGGAACCAGTCCAAACATCCATCTACAGGTAAATGGACAGAAGGGTTGTGGGATATCCTTATAATGGAATACTACTTAGCAATAAAAAGAATGAACTATTGATAAAAATTTGTACATGGGTGAATCTCAAAATGCTTATGCTGAGTGAAAGAGGACAGCAGCAAAAAAAACAAACAAACAAACAAACAAACAAACAAAAAAAAACCATACTGGCTGATTCCATTTAGATAAACTTCTTGAAGATGGAAATAATCAATGTGGAAAAAAAAAAAAAGATCAGTAGTTCCCCTGGGGACAGATGGGAGAAACAAAGAGGGGCAGGAGGGTAAGCCTGAGTAAACTTCATTATCTTGATGGTTTATCTTTGATAGTTTCATAGATGTATACCTATGTTAAAAGGATCTTGCCATTCCTCTATTGAATAGCATCCAGTGGATTCCCAAATCACTCACACTAAAGATGAAACTCTACTATGATGCTTAATTTTATGTGTCAGCTTGGCTAGGCTATAGTAACCAAGTATTTAGACAAACACTATTCTAGATGTTTCTATGAGGGCATTTTTAAGAGAGATGAACATTTTTAAAAATTTAAATTCAAGTTAACATATAGTGTAGTACTGGTTTCAGGAGTAGGATTTAGTGATTCATTAATTACATATAACACCCAGTGTTTATCCCAACAATTGCCCTCGTTAATGCCATTTACATGGCATTAATGCCTTCGGTCACCCATTTAGCCCATCCCCCCCCCCCCCCCCCCCAGCAACCATCAATTGTTCTCTGAATTTTTAAGAGTCTCTTTTGGTTTGCCTCCCTCTCAATCATCAGCAGGTTTTGAGTAGATTGCCCTCCATACTGCAGATGGGCCTTATCCAATCTGTAGGGCAGAAGACTGCCTTCCCCCAAAGAAGAAGCAATTTTGCCAGAAAACTGCCTTTGGGTTCAAATTGAAACATTTCTCTGGATTTCCAGCCTGTCATCCTGCTGATTTGGGACTTACCAGCCTCCATAATCACATGAGCTAATTCCTGAAAATCTCCCCCCATGCGCCTCTCTCCCACAAACATGCACAAACCCTCTTGGTTCTATTTTTCTGGAGAGTTTTGACTAATACGCTTACTATGACCTGAGGCGCCTTACAAATGTGGTTCCTTGATATCTTTAAACGTATCTTCTACCACCCACCCCCCACTCATCCCTGTATAGCTACAGAGGCCCATTTAATGTTCCTGGAATAGGCCTGATACCATCTTACCCCAGGGTATTTCTAGTTGCTGATCTTCATGCTTGGGATGCTTTTTCCTCAGAAATCCCCGTGGCTCACTTACCTGTCCTCACTAATGTCTTAGTTTAAATGTTACCTTTCCAGTGACCATTAAATTTTAAAGCACCACCCCCCACCAGAACTCTCATTTCCCCCTCCTTTTTTTTAATGAGTATAGTTGAATACAATATTACATTAATTTCAGTTGTACAACATGATGATTCAACAAGTTTGCACATTATGTTATGTCTACTATAAATATAGCTACCATCTGTCCTGATACATTGTTATTACAATGCCATTGACTATATTCCTTATGCTCTGCCTTTTATTCCCATGACTTATTCATTCCATATCTGGAGGGCTGTTTCTCCCACTCCCCTTCACCCATTTTGCCCACTACTGACCCCCCTTCCCTCTAGCAACCATCAGTTTGTTCTCTGTGTTTATAGGTCTGATTCTGGGTTTTGTTAGTTTATTCATTTCTTTTTTGTTTTTAGATTCCACTTATAAGTTAAATCATATTGTTCCCCGCTTTAATGCTTCCTTTACCTACAGCAGTTTTTACCTACAAACAAAACTTAAAATTTATGCATTTAATTCAGACACAAAAACTCATCTCCCACAGAGCTTACATTCTAGTAAAGAAACAACGACAATAAAGGAAATAAGTAAAGCTCATGGTGTGTTAGAAGGTTGAAAACTGCTATGGAAAAAAAAAGGAGCATGATGAGTGGGGTCAGGAATGCTGGAATGTAAATTCTGCATGGCAATCGATTTGGAGGTCTTTCTGTTTTTTAACTTGCACACCCAGAGCTTGGAAAATTGCCTAGCATATAGTAGTCATGGTAAATATTTTTGTGTGCATGAGTTATGAATTCACACATTTATCTTTTCCTTCTCAGAAGTAGAAGCTCTCTGTTTGGGAATAAGACAACACTTATTTTCCCAGATTAAAATTAATCAGGCAGATAGAGGCTGTTCTCACCACAAAAATCCAACTTAGAGCAGAAAATCATAATCTTTCTAGCATGGAGAAATTTGGTAATTGAATTGACTCCTCTGTGCTCCCCTATTAACTTCTTGTCATAGGCACAATCAAATTAAAGTTCATTTAAGTTTTAACAAACTATCAAAATCACTTTATTATCTAGCTAATGCATTTAGAACGTAAGCATTCTGGACTTTCTAAAACTAAACATTAGAAACTTGACTGAATATTTGTAGACAAGAAACAAGAAATAAGGAGCTTGTTTATATCTCATTTACTTCAACAAATAGAAACTGTGGGTTATAATTAAAAGCTAGGTATGACCAAAGTGAAAGGGGTCAGGTCCTATAACTTAACTGTCCATTTAAAGAGTAGTTGGGAAAATGCAAGAGACATGGATAGTCAACAAACAATTTTGCAAGAAGTCATCTCTAACAAGGTCAGTGGGTAAAGTAATACAATTAGGTGATTCTCACTTGGTGAAAACAATGTTGTTTCTGAAAAGAATCTCCAGAGCCAATTTCATGTCTCTGTTCCTTAGGCTGTAGATGAAGGGGTTCAACATGGGGGTGACCACTGTATACATCAGTGAGGCAATCATGTCGTTGTCATTGGAGTTGCTCGATGAGGAAGAAAAGTACAGTGCCATAATTGTTCCATAGAATAGAGACACTACAGAGAGGTGGGAGCCACAGGTGGACAAGGCTTTGCAGATACCTTTGGTAGAGGGCACCTTCAGAATAGAAGCCCCAATGAGTCCATAAGAGACCAGGATGCCAGTCAACGGGAAAATGACAACACAGCCCCTGCAGTAAATATGACCAGCTCATTAACAGAGGTGTTTGAACAGGACAGCCTGAGTAGGACGGGAGGCTACAGAAAAAGTGGGGGATGATGTTGTCAGCACAGAAGGACACCTGGGTCAGGAGGAGGGTGTGTAAGAGGGCACTGCCACAGGAGAGAATCCAGGAGCCAGCCACCAGCAGCACACACAGATCCTCCTTCATGATGGCAGTGTAGTATAGAGGATGACAGATGGCTACATACCTGTTATATGCCATCACTGCGAGAAGGAGATTATCAACACAACCGAAAAGTATATAAAAATACATCTGTGAAATACATCCTGGATAGGAGATTGATAGGTGCTCAGTCTGCATGTTCATCAGCATCTTTGGGACAGTGACAGAAGAGAAAGAGACATCAGTGAAGGCCAAGTGGCTGAGGAAGAAGTACATGGGGGTGTGGAGGCAGGAGTCCAGCCTGATGAGCAGGATGATGAGCAGGTTCCCCAGCACCGTGGTCAGGTACATGCCCAGGAACAGGGCGAAGAACACGGCCTGCTGCTCTGGCCAGATGGGGAGCCCCAGGAGGAGGAACTCGGACACGCTGCTCTGGTTCTCCCCCCTCATGCTGCTTTCTCTCCTCTAGGAATAAAGAGAAATGGGAAATGACAGGTACTTAGAAATACTATGCATAGAAATTACTGTATAGTCACATATTTTCTCCAAGTGACTGTCAGCATTCAGGCAAATATTGCCTTGCAATTCACATATGGATGCCTCGTCCAGTCTCGTGAGAGGGATGCAATGAGATTTGTGTGAACCCTGACAGTCACTTGGAGAAAGTACGTGACACCAAACTCTTCAGTCAAAATCAGGAACAACTCATTCTTTTTTGATTTTGTTTTTTACACATGTGGAGACACTGTGATAGGCACTAGGAAGAAAGTAATGAATAAATCCCTTCCTCTGGGGAGCCCACATTCGAGTAAGCAGCCTCACAGCACTGATGAAGAGCATAGCTCTGCAGCCAGACTGCTTATGAGCTTGTATCTGGTTCTTGCTTATCCTGATTGTTGCTTGCCCTCTCTGTCTCTCTGTCTCTGTCTCTATCTTTGTCTCTCTGTCTGTCACATACACACATACACATGCTTGCCACTTAAGCATTGAGAAGATTAAAGAAACATGCCATGTACAAAATAAGCCCTCAATACACAAACTCACTTCACACCATTAGAATGACTATCATCAAAAAGAAAGGGAAGGGAAGGGAAGGGAAAGAAAGAAAAGAAAAAAGAAAAGAAAAAAGAAAAACGGAGGGAGGGAGGGAGGAAGGAAGGAAGAAAGGAAGCAAGGAAGGAAGGAAATTAGTGTTGATGAGGATGTGGAGAAATTGGAACACTTGTGTATTGCTGGTACACGTAAAATGGTGCAGTTATTATGAAAAACATTATGGCAGTTCCTAAAAAAATTAAGCACAGAATTATCATAAATCCAGAAGTTCCACTTCTGGGTATATATCCAAAACAATTGAAACAAGGTTCTTAAATATTTGTACACCCATGTTCAAAGCAGCATTATTCATTTTTTATGAATATAATTTATTCTCAAATTGGCTTACATACAACACCCAGTGCTCATCCCAATAAGTGCCCTCCTCAATGCCCATCACCCATTTTCCCCTCTCCCCCGTCCCCCCATCCCCCTTCAATTTGTTCTCTGTATTTAAGAACCTCTTGTGGTTGTTTGGCCTCCCTCCCTCTCTGTTTGTAACTATTTTTTCCCCTTCCCTTCCCCCATGGCCTTCTGTTAAGTTTCTCAAGATCCACATATGAGTGAAAACAAATGACATCTGTCCTTCTCTGACTGACTTATTTCACTCAGCATAATACCTTCCAGTTTCATCCACATTGCTGCAAATGGCATGATTTCATTCTTTCTCAAAACAGCATTATTCATGACAGCCAAAGATGGAAACAACCTGTGTCCATTGACAAATGAATGGATAAACACAATGTGGTATATACATACAATGGAATGGAAGGAAGGAAATCCTGACTCCTGCTACAACCTGGATGAACCTTGACATTATGCTGACTAAAATAAGTCAGTCACCAAAGTATAAATACTGTATGATTCCACTTACATGAGATCCTAGAATAGTTAAATTCATAGAGACAAAAAGTAGAATGGTGGTGGTCAGCAGTTAGGGAGAAGAGAAATGAGAAATTATTTTTCAGTGTATACAGTTTCATTTTGAGAAGATAAAAAAGTTCTGGAAGTAGATGGTGGTGATGTTGTAAATGTACATAATGCCACAGAACTGCACACTTAAAAAATTACTTACATGGTAAATTTTATGTTACGCACATTTCACCAAAATAAAAAAAAAAACCTTTAAGTTGGAAAATATATCAGGAAGAGTTGATAAATTATTGACTAAAGATAATAGTCAGGGGTGTCTTGCTGGCTCAGTTGGTAGAGAGCATGAGACTCTTGATCTCGAGGTCGTGAGTTCAAACCCCACGTTAGGTGTAGAGATTACTTAAAAATAAAATCTTTTATAAATGAATGAATGAATGAATGAATGAATGAATGAATGAATGAATGAATTAAGGGTGACCAAAAAATAAATAAACTCACTGTTTTGGCAGGATGAGTGACCAAGATCACAGGTCAGGAATTAAAGATAACGGAGGTATGAATAGGCCATCAAGCAAAGTCAAATAGCTTACTGAAAATGTGTTTACTTCTGTGGTCTCTCTCACACATTCAGGGAAACAGTGAAGGCCCAGACCATGGCCCCTGAAGATTACTTCATCCGCAGCAATTGACTCACTGCATTTTAAATAAATTTTCCAATAAATAACTTCTTCATGTCTGCCATCATCTCTCTCCCCTTTTATCTCCAGTACTTCAAAATAGCTGAGTTCTTTTCTTTTTAAGTTTACTTATTTATTTTGAGAGAGAGAGAACCAGCAGGGAGGGGTAAAGAGAGAGGAGGACAGAGGATATGAAGTGGGCTCTGTGCTGACAGTAGAGAGCCCAATGCATAGCTTGATGATCACGACCTGAGCCAAAGTTGGATGCTTAACCAACTGAGCCACCCAGGTGCCCCCAAAATGGCTAAGTTCTAAGCACACAAGCAATGTGAGTGACATGAGAATTTGCCCAATGGCGTGGCCAGAAGATCAAGATATTACAGATGGTATTGGACTGAGGAGTTATATCAGAATTCATAGTCACCTGAGTAACTAGACAAGGTTCCAGAATTAACTACACCATGTTCCCCAAAGTGGAAATTTGGAAATTACTGAAGGTCAATGAAGAAAATTGGGGGCCCTGGAGAAGTTCAGTAGTCTTCAAACCACATGGACAAATTGCCACCAACTTAGCATAAAGAAGACTTTGCTTAGAGCTTCCTGTTTATGTTTAGGGCTGAGACAAGAGGAGAGTCAGACTCTGGGGCTGTTTCCCTAAGTCAAGTGCATACACATATTGCTATGTCCCACACATATGTAAGTGTGTTAGACACAAAAACAGACACACAGAGTAACACAGAAACAAACCCAAGGTCCTATGCTTTGGCTCTCTCTGACCTATACTCATCTCTAGTTCAAAAGTGTAGAAGTTTGCATGGATTCATACTAACTTACATTCCTCCTTAAGATGAAACATTTTGTCACACACAACTTTAAAAAACATGCAGAAGGAACCCTTCTATGTTGTTTGGGGGGCTGTAAAAGGCTCAGCTGCTATGGAAAACAGAATGGAGTTTCCCTAAAACATTAAAAATAGAACTGCCACATGATCTTGCTATCTCACTTCTGGGTATAAACCAGAAAGGACTGAAATCAGGATCTCAAAGATATATCTGCACTTCCATGTTTACTGCGGTCCTAGTCACAATAATTAAGTTATGGAAACAACCCAAATGAGAAGAATGGGTAGAGAAAATGTGGTATAAACATACAATGGAATATTATTCTGCCTTAAATACGAAGGAAATACTTCTATCTGTGCAACATGGATGAACCTGGAGGACATTATACTAAATGAAATAAGCCAGTTACAGAAGGACAAATATTGCATGATTTCACTTTTATGAGGTATCTAAAAGGGTCAAACTCGTAGAAACAGGGAATAAACAGTAGTTACCAAGGGGAGGGGGAGAAAGGTAGAGCTGTTATTGATATAAAGTTTTGGTTATTCAAGATGAATTAGTTCTAGAGGCCTGCTATACAGCATAGTGCCTGCAGTCCACAGTACTTTATTGTGCACTTCAAAATTCATGAAAAGAGTAGATCTCATTTTAAGCTATTTTAACGTCAAAAAAAGAGGGGGCACAAGGAAATTTTGGGATGTGATGGATATGTCTATTGCCTTGATTGTGGTGATAGCTTCAAATGTATATGCATAGGTCCAAACTCATTAAATTGTATACATTAACTTTATACAGATTTTTGTATCAGTTACACCTCAATAAAGCTGTTTAAAAAATCATGCACTCAGCATAATACCTTCCAAGTCCATCCACGTTGCTGCAAATGGCAGGATTTCATTCTTTCTCATTGCCAAGTAGTATTCCATTTACATATAAAGCACATTTTCTTTATCCATTCATCATTTGATGGACATTTAGGCTCTTTCCATAATTTGGCTATTGTTGAAAACACTGCTATAAACATTGTGGTACATGTGCCCTTATGCATCAGCACTCCTGTATCCTTTGAGTAAATGCCTAGTAATGCTATTGCTGGGTCGTAGGGTAGTTCTATTTTTTGAGGAACTGCCACACTGTTTTCCAGAGCAGCTGCACCAGTTTGCATTCCCACCAACAGTGCAAGAGGGTTGGTATTATGCTGAGTGAAAGAAGTCACTGAGAGAAGGACAAATATCATATGTTTTAACTCATATGTGGATCTTGAGAAACTTAACAGAAGACCATGGGGGAAGGGAAGGGGAAGAAATAGTTACAAACTGAGAGGGAGGGAGGCAAACCACAAGAGACTCTTAAATACAGAAAACAAACTGAGGGTGGATGGGGGGGTGGTGGGGAGAGGGGAAAATGGGTGATGGCCATTGAAGAGGGCACTTGTTGGGATGAGCACTGGGTGTTATATGTAAGCCAATTTGACAGTAAATTATATTTTTTAAAAAATCATATGAACACCACATCCAGTCATCCAGGGAACTCACAAACCACACACACACACACACACACACACACACACAATCCCCACTACACACAATAAGAATCACACATAGTCAAACACAACATACAAGTAACATAAAAAGAAGCAACACGCACACACACACACACATAAACACACACAAGCACACATGCACACATTAGCAAAAGGTTTCCAGCCCTCCATGGTCTACTATTAGCACTATACATTAGGACTTTCTACCATGATAGAAATGCTCTGTATCTACATTGTCCACTATAGCAGCACTAGCCCCATGTGACTGAAGACTTGAAATAGATCTACTGAAACTGAGGAACTAAAATTGTAATTTCAGTTAATTTTAATTAAATTTAACTTTATGACCACATGTGGCTAGCAGCATCATAGAGGTCAGTGTGCAAGTCACTTAGCCTCTAAAAACACAAGCAATGTAAACACCCATTTTCTCCTTCTGTCTCTAGTCCTCACATACACACACGTATCTAGGCCAAGTGATGGTTCCTCACCCTCCTCCAATGGATGCCAATTCTTGCTGGTCCTGGCTGTTACCTGAATACTCCTCTCTTATGGCCTAATGGTCCTTAACACCTTTCATTCCTGTTCACAAGCACTGGAATAACGAGCAGGAAGATTCACTTTTACCAACAAGAAAAAGACCCAGGGGAACACAACCCCAAGCTTCTGTTAGAGAAGAAGCCAACAGAACTCATTGTGCAATTTCTTGCCTCCCTCTTGAGATGGATCCTATGCAGGGACAAAAGGGTCCCAGAAGAAAGTGTCCCTAAAATCAGTGACACATCAGCCTCCCCTCTGCCTGGTCATGAGAAGGTGGAGGGGCCACGGACACCCTTGACCTCTGAAGAATCCAGCAATGGAATCTGTCTCTCCATACATCATAAAAAGGCCCAGATAGAGTAGTACTAGCCTTTGTAGACTCCCAAACCACTAACTCCAACCTGCATTAAAGCACATATTCCACTGCCACCATTCATTCCATTCTTAGAGAACTGCAAGAGAGCCACAAAAGCCAAAGCAACCTTGAGAAAAATGAACAACGTGGGAGGCATCACACTTCCTGACTTTAAACTATACTACAGACCTATAGTAATCAACAATATATGTTACTGGCATAAAACCATGTAGAACATGGAACGGAATACAGAGCCCAGACATAAACCCATGCATATGCCATCAACTAATCCTTGACAAGGGAGCCAAGTGTATACACAATAAGTAAAGGATAGTCTCTTCAATAAATGGTGTCAAGAAACTGGATATCCACATTCAAAAGAATGAAAATGGATCCTAATGATGTAAAAATATCTGTCTGTGACATTCAGCCCCAGGAGCCAAAAATGTCCACCACATCCAGTAGCAGCAGCAGCACCACCCAAGAGCACATCTCACAGCACATCTGTGTTCAGGTGCACATCTCATGGCAGTTCATGGCCTTGTTCAAGTGCAGGGCCTTCCTGCACTGGTACACGAGGGAAGGCATGGATGACATGGAGCTCACCTAGGCCAAGAGCAGCATGAATGACCTGGTGTCTGAGTACCAGCAATACCAGGATTCCAGGGTCAAGGAGGAGGGTGAGTTTGAGTAGGAGGTAGAGGAGAAGGTGGCCTAGAACTGTCGGGTACCCGGTTCAGCATCAAAGCCATGTGAACTGTTTATTCACTCACAACCTGTTCTCTGAATGCTACCTCTCACTGTGTCTGCACTGCTCTTCTTCCTGTTCTTCTTCCTGTCTTGACAGCACATGCACTACAGCGTGGGATATTTGTGTATGAAGTTTTCTATCTATTCTAAGTGGAGACTGGACCCTCATCATACACATAATTTTCAAATATTTTCTCCTAATCTGTATCTTTCTTTTCAGTTCCTTCCTTCCTTCCTTCCTTCCTTCCTTCCTTCCTTCCTTCCTTCCTTCCTTCCTTCCTTCCTTCCTTTCTTCGAGAGAAAGAGAGAGAGAGCACGTGCAAGAGCAGGGCAATCATACAGAGAGAGGAAATCTCAAGCAGACTCCACGCTGTCAGCACAGAGCCTGATGTGGGGCTTGAACTCACTAACCATGAGATCGTGACCTGAGCAGAAATCAAGAGTCAGATGCTTAACTGATTGAGCCACCCAGGCACCCCTTTGTTTTCATTGTCTTAACGGTTTGTCTCTTGGAGCAGAAGTTTTGAACTTTGATGAAGTCCAATTTCTAATTTTTTTTCTTTTATGAATCATTAAGCAATCTTTGCCTAACCCAAGGAAACACATAGTTTCTCTTATTTTTTTCTAAAACCCTTATAGTTCTTATATTTCAGTATGTGACCCAATTTGAGTTAAGGTTTTTTTGTGTATGGTATTAAGTAAGGGTCTAAGTTGAGGGTTTTGCATGGGGATATCCATGTTGCCTAGCACTATGTGTTGAAAAGATTATCCTTTCCCCATTGAATTGCCTTCACACCTGTGTCAAAAACCAGTTGACCACAAAAATAAGGCTTATTCCTTAATGAGGTTTATTTCTGGGCCCTCGATTCTGTTTCATTGTTCTATATGTCTATTATTATGTCAGTGCTACACTTTCTTGATGATTGAAGCTTTACAGTAAGTTTTTAAATCAGGGAGTGAAATGCCTCCCACTTTGTTCTCCTTTAAGTTAACTAACAACCTTTATAGTTATAAATATCACCTCTAATTCCTCTGACTAGGTCTTCCAGTACTATGTTAAATAGAAGTGGCAAGAGTGGGCATCCCAGTCTTGTTACTGATCTTAGAAGAAAAGCTTTCAGCTTTTCACTATTAAATATAATATTGGTTGTGGGCTTATCCTATATAAACTTTATCATGTTAAAGTAAATTCCTTGTATGCCTAGTTTTTTGAGAGTTTTTATCATAAGTGTGTTGAATTTTGTCAAATCCTTTTTCTTCAACTATTGAGATGATATGTGTTTTTTCTTCTTTACTTTGTTAATGTGGTATATTCCATTAATTGATTTGCATATGTTGAATCATCTTTGCATCCCAGGGATAAATCCCACTTGGTCATGGTTTATGATACCTTTAATGTGCTTTTGAATTTGGTCTGCTAGTATTTTGTTCAGGACTTTTACATTCATGTTCATTAAGATATTGGCTTTATTTTTTTATTTTAATACCAGTATAGCTAATATACAGTATTACATTAGTTTCAGGTGTACAATATAGTGATTTAACAGTTCCGTATATCACCCAGTGTTCATCACAACAAGTGTCCTCCTTAATCCCCATCACCTATATCACCAATTCTTTACCTATCTCCCCTCTGTTAACCATCAGTTTGTTCTCTGTAGTTAAGACTCTCTTTCTTGGTCTCTCTCTCTCTCTCTTTTTTCCCCTTTGCTCATTTGTTTGGTTTCTTAAATTCCACATATGAGTGAAATAATGTGGTATTTGTCTTTCTGTAACTAATTTATTTCCTTAGAATTATACTCTCTAGCTCCATCCATGTCACTGCAAATGACAAGATTTCATTTTTTTTTTATGGCTGAACAATATTCCTGTGTGTGTGTGTGTGTGTGTGTGTGTGTGTGTGTGTGTTCTCTTTTTTATCCACTTATCTATCAGGGGACACTTGGGCTCTTTCCATAATGTGGCTTTTGTAAACAATGCTGCTCTAAACATAGGAGTGTCTGTATCCCTTTGAATTACTGTTTTTTCTATTTTTTGGGTAGATACCCAGTAGTGCTATTACTGGGTCATAGGGAAGTTCTATTTTTAACTTTTTAAGGAAACCGCATACTGTTTTTTACAGTGGCTGCACCAGGTTGCATTCCCACCAACAGTGCAAGAGGGTTGTTTTTTCTCCACATCCTCATCAACACTTGTTGTTTCTTGTGTTTTTGATTTTAGCCATTCTACTGGTGTGAGATGCTATCTCATTGTAGTTTTGATTTGCATTTCCCTGATGATAAGTGATGTTGAGTATCTTTTCATGTGTGGGTTGGCCATCTGATGTCTTCTTTGGAGAAATGTCTATTCATGTCATCTGTCCATTTTTTTTTCTTATTTGTAAATACTGTCTTTCCTTTTTTTTAATATAGTTTATTGTCAAATTGGCTAACATACAGGGTGTAAAGCAGGCTCTTGTTTTTTGGGGTAGATTCCTGTGGTTTGTTGCTTATATAAAACATCCAGTGCTCCTCCCAACAAATGCCCTCCTCAATGTCCATCACCCCTCCCCACCACCCACTATCCATTTTTTAATTGGATTACTTGTTTTTTGGGTGTTGAGTTTGATATGTTCTTACATATTTTGGATACTAACCCTATATCATATGTGTCATTTGTAAATATCTTCTCCTATTCCACAGTTTGTCTTTTAGCTTTGTTGACTGTTTCTTTCACTGTGCAAAAGATATTGGCTTTTAGTTTTCTTTTCATATGGTGCTTTTGGCTGGCTTTGATACTGGGGTAATATTTGTCTTCTAAAGTGAGTTTGGAAGTGTTCTCTCTTAATTTTTTGCAAGATTTTAAGAATACTGGTGCTAATTCTTCTTTAAATATTTGATAAAATTCACCAGTGAAACCATCTGGTTCTGGGCTCTTCTATATTGGGAGGTTTATGATCACTGATTCAATCTCCTTATTTGTTATTGGTCTCTTCAAGGTTTCTATTCTTTTGTCATTCAATGTTGGTAGGCTGTATGTTTCTGGGAATTTATCAATTTCATCTAGGTTACAACTCAGTAAACTTATTAAAAATCATTGAGCTGGATTTTATTATATAAAGTTACAAGAACAAAAATTGTACCAGAAATTTTAACCAGTACATTATGTAGATATAAAGAATAAGGAGGCTAAATATTGAGAGGGTAGACTTCATTTATTGTTCACTGATAATATTATCACTTACCTAAAATACAAAAAACAATATACAAATTATAAGAATAGTGAATTTAGTATAGTTATATATTGACTTTGACATAGAAAAGTCAACTGTATTTCTATATTGTAGAAAAAAATGAATATGAAAGTTAAATGATTGCAAAAGTTTTAAATTACATACAAATATGAAATATCCAGGGAAAGTTTGAATGAAAAATGTGTAATTCCTGTATCTTAAAACTAAAAAATGTCTTGAAAGAAAACAAAAAGATAAAAATAACCAAGATATATATACATGTTCCCAGATTAGAGAGTCAATATTTTTGAAATGTTAGTTCTCTTTAAGCTATTTTATATTTTGAATACCATCCTAAATAAAAAACCAAGTTTTGTTTTGTTTTTTAATTGTCAAGCAGAATCTAAAATTCAAATGGAAATTCAAGAAAAAAAAGCCAAGATAACTCATATTCAATCATTTGATTCCTTGAATGGGGAAAGGATGGATTTTTTTTTTCCTCCTCCTCCTCCTATATTTGACTGATAACACTATTCTGAATCTCAGGCACTATTTAAAGATGCTCTTAATACAAGGTTCAGTTCATCACAGTGCATTCAATTTTTTTAAAAATTAAAAATGTTTTCATACAAATTATATGTTTTAACTTTTAATTTATGTTCTTAACTATTACTCTCTGACTTTAGCAATATCATTTAACCAAGTTTAATTAGGGCTTGGTTTCCAAATCTGTAAAGTGACAAAATGCACTACACGAGAGACAAGAGTATTTTGTATTCAGTAGATATTCAAGAATTAAAAGAATCTATGCCTCTCAGTACCATACAATTTTCATGGACATGATTTATTGTTTGGAAAATTAGTACTTTCAATTGTAATTTTTACTGTTAAGCAAGACAATAAAATTTGAGCAATGATAAAGATCAAGACAATGTATTATTTTATAATAGTATCTTTTATTTAAATATACTAAAAATATTTTATGAATTTTATACATAGGAATTACTGCTTCTACCTTTGAGATGCAACGTGTGTGTAAATCATTTATCCTGACCTTATCTTTTTACCTCATTTTTGTGTCTAGCTGTAAGTATAACTGCCATACAATAAGTCTTGATTATCTGGGCTGTGATAAGTGAGCTCCAGGACAAAAAATTAAAATTGATTTTCTTGGATAGACTACAGAGAAGTTTGTTATGTTGCAAACTTGATCAACTAAGGAAAGATGGCATTTTTAATAAATTGTAATATGTATCTATTGGATATTCATACAGAATACAATTAATTTGGGTCTGTGCCTTGAACCACAGGAATCTGCCCCAAAAACCAAAAGCATACTTTACACACTGTATGTTAGCCAATTTGACAATAAATTATATAATAAATAAATAAATAAATAAATAGTCCTAAAAAAAAATACACCAAAAGTGAACCCAGACAGACTTTAGATACACATATTAAAAGCAAGAGAAGAATCTTTTTAAGATAAAAATTTAGGGGAATATTATCAAGTTCTTTTGGTGGACAAAAATTTCTTAAATAGGGTATAGATAAAGTTAGCCACATAGGGAAAAAATTCAATACATAGGACTAAGTTAGGATATATAAACTCTGTTCCTCAAAAGACCCATAAAGATTATGAAAAAGCAAGCCACATAACAAAAGAATATATTCTCAATACATATTCCCAGCAAATGGCTTATTTCCAGGAATCTACATATACATGAAGAACTCCTAGAAACCAATAAGAAAAAACCAGACTACCCAATAAAACAGCACCAAATGACTAAGAACAGACCATTTACAAGAAAGGATACCCAAATTCCTAGTAAGTATGGGCAAAGAAGGTAAAAGTACATGAGTTATCAGACAAATGCAAATTCAGACCACAACTCGTGACTCCTACCAGCCCATAAGAATGTTTACAGTAGAGAAGATGGACAGTATAAAAGTTGGTGAATAAGTATATTACAGGGAGCAGTGGAAACTGAAGCAAGTACTTTGTCTAACTTTTTAAAATATTATCTGTTAATTGAAGTATACATATATTTTCTTCCAAAAATTCCATTATGAGGTATATACACAAGCTCTGAACTGGGAACCACCCAATGTCAATCAGAACTAGAGTGGATAAATAAATTAAGGAATATAGACACAATTGAAAACGATAAAGCCATGAGAATGAGTTAACCATAACTATAGAGAACAAAACAGAATGGGAACACAAAAGAGTATATACTCTATGCTTTATGTATAAAACAGCCAAAGTGTCCAATCATATATGAAATCAGAATAATGGCAATAAAGTAATATGGTTAAACACATGATTTTTTTGAATTCACACATATCTGAGGTTAAGTCTTGGGGGGCAACTGCTTAATTGATATCCCTGGCTTTTAGTTTGATTCTCTGTAAATCTGAAAAATATTGGCACCTTTATAACAGAAACGTTCTGAGGACTAAATAAATATACATTTAAATGCTTGATTAATGCAATAGCTACTCTCATGTCTTTCAGATATATAGCAGTTTGGTAATTTCTGGATTTCTCACACATGAAATAAGTGAACTTTAATGATACTGTGAAAACTCAGATTAGTCTCTGTTGATATAGGGGTGCCTGGGTGGCTCAGATGGTTAAGCATCTGACTTTGGCTCAGGTCATGATCTTGCAGTTCACAAATTTGAGCCCCGTGTCAGGCTCTGTCCTGACAGCTCAGTGCCAGGAGCCTGCCTCAGCTTCTGTGTCTCCTTCTCCCTCTGCCCCTCCCCCACTCTCTCTCTCAAAAATAAACAAATACTTTTAAAAAATTAAAAATATGTGTTGATATCAATACCAGCTAGGGTTATAAAGAAAAAAATGAGGATTTTAAAACTTCCTAAAGCCCAGAGAAATGGGTGCCAAAGTTTCACAGTCTTGCAGAGAATTTCATCAGGTTACAGGAGGGCTTGCATTTTCACTGCAGAGCATTAATGCACACAAATCAGATAGCAGGTAAGGAAAAAGAACAATCAGGTGAACATAAATATGAGAGGAAGCATAACACGAGACCAAGAAAAGAAGGTTAAGAGTTAAAAATATTCTTAATAAGAACTGGCCAAACTACAACTTTTTAAAGAGACGTGTTTACAGCCCCCATGAGTACTTCTGACAGCAAGGTTGAACGAACAACACTGAGGTATGTCCTTGGCTCTAAAGATTTTCTGAAGAAAATAAGAAAATCTTATTCTTCGGGCTGTAGATGAAGGGGTTTGGCATGGGGGGACCACCATGTACCTCACAGAAGCAATTATGTTGCCTGATGAAGGGAAAAAGTAGATACCAGCAATTGTCCCATAGTACAAAAACACCACAAAGAGGTAGAAGTCACATATAGACAAGGCTCTGGAGACTTTCTCAAATCATTCTTCAGAATGATGCCTGCCATGTAGATATATGAGCCTAAGACACCACTCAATGGCAGGATGAAGATCAGTCCTCTCTCAGTGAGAATAAGCAGCTTATTGCAGGAGATGTCTGAGCAGGAGGACTGCAGCACAATAGCAAGATCACAAAAGAAGTGGGGGATGACAGCTCCTGCACAGAAGGACAACTGCTCCATGAGGAAGGTGTGCAACAGAGCATGGGTATAAGAGAAAAATGAGGACCTAGCCACTAGGGTGATACAAGGCTCATCCCTCATGATGGTGGTATAATTAAGAGGGTGATAGATGGCCACACACCTGTAATATGCCATCACTGTGAGAAGAAAGCTATAATACAACTAAAATTGATGAAGAAATACATTTGTGAAATGCACCAAGCATAGGGAATGGATTCTTCTGGAATATACATGTTTATCAGCATCTTAGGAATGGTGACAGATGAAAAGGAGACATCCATGAGGGCCAAGTGGCTGAGGAAGAAATACATAGGAATATACTTAGGAGGTGAGAGTCCAGCGTGATGAACAGGCTCCCAGAGCTGGGGTCAGATACATGCCCAGGAACAGGATGAAAAACACACCCTGTTGCTCCCACCCAATAAAGGAGTGCACAAGAAAGAACTTGGACTTGCTTCTCTGGTTCTCTGCCCTCGTAATGCTTTTCTATTTGTTGGGGATGAAGATGTTTTGGGAATCTCAGAAACCTAGAAAGGACTCTCACATCTCAAACTGCAATTTTCTGGGAAAACAATAAATTTTTAACCACACTCATTAATTACTCACACCTGTGGATTCACATATCTTCACTCTGCCGAAATCTGGCTCCAGGAAAACATCTCACCCAAGAGCAGCCAACAAGACTCCATTGCACAGAAGCAAGAGAGCGTATGCTGTTTTATTCATCCATTGTTCCATTGAACATTGAGTCTGTATCTGGACATCTACTAAGGGCTGAGAATGTAGCCATAAACAAGAAAGGCAAAGACCCTGCCCTCTATGAGTGTAGATCTTGATGAGTGTAGAGAGATAACTCATTACACCAAGAGAGAAACAAATCATAATAGTTCACTGTGGCAGAAATAGTAGATGACTCTTGGAAAACTGGTATCAGCTGTTTCTTCTTTAAAGTGACATGAGACTCCAGTGCTGAGGTGGCATTTTTAGGGCATTGTCACTCTCCTCCTGTGAACTTGGCTTCATGATACCAAACTAGTGATTTTATCCTGATCAGTTGGTTAAGGTGGTGTTTTCTAGGTTCTCTACTGTAAAATTACTATTTTAACCTTTGTAATTAATCTGTATCATCTGGATTTTAAATCATGTAGTATTTTAAAACCATATAACTATAATTTTTTCTCATTAAAATCTCACCCACTATGTTTAACATCCATTGGTGAATCTTATATGAAAAATTATTGCAAATGTGGTGGCAAAATGATGATTTTCTAATTCTATCATTTCTTTTACCTTTATTTGTTATATATGAGAAGGAACTTTCTCTTATCCCACATTCATTTGTTTTTTTCATTGATTTATATATATTGTGGACTTATGAATTCTTTTTTATTCTTTGAGTTATAATCACTGCATTTGCTATTCATCTTGAAGCTCAAACTATTCCAGATTTGGTCATTGGGAGCTCCTTCATGCTGGCTCCTGAGTCTCTATGATTCATTGAGCACTTCCTTTCAGGCTCAGCAAAATTTTCTTGGATAATCCTGTCATGTCCTGGCCCCAGTCCTGGAATCAGCCATTTTCCTAGTAACTTTGTCCCTTTTATTTTTATGTTTATGTTTTATTTTTTATTTAAATTCTACTTACTTAACATACAGTTTAATATTAGTTTCAGGTGCACAACATTCAACACTTCCATACAACATCCCATGCTCATTACAACAAGTGCACTCCTTCATACCCATCACCTGTTTAGCCCAATGTCCCACCCACCTCCCCTCTGGTAACCATCAGTTCATTCCCAATAGTTAAGGGTCTGTTTCCTGGTTTGCCCCTTCTTTCTCCCCTCCCCTTTGTTCATTTGTTTGGTTTCTTAAATTCCACATATGAGTAAAATCATATGGTATTTATTTTTCTCTGACTGACTTATTTCACTTAGGATAATACTCTGTAGCTCCACCCATTGCCAATGGCAAGATTTCATTTTTTTTATGGCTGAGTAATATTCCATTGTGTGTATAAGTGTGTATGTGTATGTAATGTATATTTATATGTGTAACATATATTGTAATATATATATATACCACATTTTATTTTTTTCTCAAGTCTAGGGTTAGGTTTAGGGTTAGGGCCAGGATGAGGGTATATGCCTGGTATTCTCAAGTTCAGAGACCTCTCCAGAAGGTTAACTTTGGTCCCTTTTAAAGGAGAATGGTAAAAAACACATTTGGCGTGAGGTGTGTTCATAGCTTACAAAGCTTCTAAATGATCTGAGGATGCAACCAGGAAATATATGTAACAGAAACACAGGAAAGAGAAACTACAAACTAATAAACTAAAGGGATGGTTACCCATAGAAAGTGGGTCAGGGGACAGATGGAAAGAATGGAGAACTGGGAATAGTATGGATACTACTATAATGTAAATTCAATCTATTTATACATATTAAAACCCATGAGTTCAAACTGATATCTCGAATTCCAGTTTGATGCCATAGAATTCTTTCTAGCCTCTCCTTTTCCATGTACATAGCTCCTTTCCCTGATAGTGAGAAGTCATTCCCTTTTCTACAATATGTTTATTTATTTACTATATCTGTGAATGCATGTTAAGTAATTTTAGAATCTTCAACTCATACCACTCTAATGACAAATTAACTGAAGCTTAAAAACTTCGCTTACAGTTTTTTCTTTACTATGGGTATATAGATAAAATTCTGTGTTCAAGAATTACTTAGATTAGGTATTTTATTTTCCCCTTTAGTCTAATTATGGTATTAGTTTGAAATATAGCTAGGTTTATTTGTTTTGTTTTATTCTTTTTTGTTTTTTCCCCCATATTAATTTTTACTAGGTAAAAGATAACATAGTCAAAACCATACAAATAAATAGACTCATCTCCCCATCCTTTCTTGCCCATTGTTGCCTACCTTCTGTAGGTAAGCAATCTCACGAGTTTCTGATTTATTCTTCCTGTGTTTCTTTTTGCTCTAATGGGCAAATACATGATATTTTATTTCCCCTTCATTATTATACAAAAAGTAGTGAGCTACAAAAAAAAGTACTGAGTTATAGATGCTCAGCATATGCTTTATACATTGCTTTTTTCCCACTTAACAATTTATCCTGGCGATCCCTCTACACTGGTTCATAGCTATCTTTGTCATTATTTTTTCATAGCTACAAAGTAGGCAACTGCATTGATGTTCCATAGAGTTTCCTTTTGGAGTCCTATAATGAGATGGTGGGGATGAATGTGCTAAATGCCACTGAATTGTATACCTCAAGCAGTTAAAATTATAAATTTCATGTTATCTATATTATACTACATTAAAAGATCTTAAAGAGAAAGCAAGAAGTCATCTCTACATAAAGCACAGGAAAAACATATATTAATAATAAGTATGGTTAATAAGTTAATAGAGGGGGAAATAGAATAACAAAATATATATTTGTTTTTAATTTTAATTCCAGTATACTCAACATACAGTGTTATATTAGTTCCAGGTGTACAATATAGTGATTCAACAATTCTATACATTACTCAGTGCTCATCATGATAAGTGTACTCTTAATCTCTTCACCTATTTCATCCATCCCCCCATCCCCCTCCCATCTGGTAGCCATCAATTTGTTCTCTGTAGTTAAGAGTCTGTTTTTTTGTTGTTGTTGTTTTTCTCCTCTTTTCTTTGTTTACAAAATACATATTTAATTAATCAAAAGGGAGAAAGAATAAATATGACACAGATGTCTCAAATAGAAAACATATAGTAATATGAAAAATATAAATCCAAATATATTATAATTAAATATTACTAGATCAAATTCTCCATAAATACAATGATTATGAATCTATATAAAAAACAAAACAAAACTTCACAGTGTTAACAAGGGACACCTCACAGATATAAGGACAGAGAACAGTTTAAAGTTATAGAAAATAAATACCATGTAAACAGTAACCAAAAGAAATCTGGCATATCTATACTAATATCAGAAGAAGTAGATGAGATATTAAGGCAAGAGCTGCTGCTAGAGATAAAGAGAAATATCTCCTATTTATAAATGCAGTCGTATGTTAAATGAATAAAATGGCTCTCTGAGGAGCCTTGTTTTGTAGCATTTGCCAATTTCTACAGTGTAATTATTTCCACTATGGCTGATTTCAGTCTACCAACATGATGTCTTTGAATATGGAGTCAGAAAGAGACATTCACATTTAGCTTGAAACCAACGCAAGCCAGCCTCAGCACACCACTTTTTAAAAGAATCAGTACACAGCAGCAGATCATGATGGTAAATCTGCATGTCCTCAATAACGTAGTATATAAAATTTACAAGCAATGACTGGGCATGTCTAAAAGGGGAAACAAATCCACAATTATAATTGTGCAACATGTTTTGCATAAGATTTTGTGCACATAAGAGATGATGAACAAGCAGGAAAAAGTTAAGGGTAAAGAATACTTAACAATCCAAGTGACAAACTTGACCTAGTTGACAATTGACAACACCTCATACATGACAGAAGAATGTATATTCTTTTTAAGTTACACAGAGTTGCCAATCACACAGTAGTTTTAGTCGATGTATCTCACTGTGCATAACTGCAATAAGAGGATTTAGTGATTGTCACTTAAAAGTTAGCCCTATTGACAAATATTTGTAGGGCCTGTTTTATATCTTTGTTCCTCAGGCTATAGATAAAGGGGTTCAGCATAGGGGTAATTACTGTGTACATGACTGAAGCAATTATGTCTTTGTCATTAAAGTTCCATGATAAGGAGAAAAAGTAAACACCTGCAAGTGTCCCATAGTATACAGACACCACAAAAAGATGGGAGCCACAGGTAGAAAAGGCTTTAAAGAGTCCTTTAGTGGAGGGGACCCTTAGGACAGTTGTCCCTATACGAATATATGAGCCCAAGATACTACTCAAAGGCAGGATGAAAAGAATTCCTCCTTCAGTAAAGATGATCAGCTCATTGAGAGAGATGTCTGAGCAGCTTATCCTCAGGAGCACAGTGAGGTCACAAAAGAAGTGAGGGATGGTATTATCACAGAAGGACAGTTGGACCAAGAGGAGGGTGTGCAACAGGGCATGAATGTAACAGAAGAACCAAGATCCAGCCACTAATGAGATACATAGCTCCTGCCTCATGACAGTAGAGTAGTGGAGTGGCTGACAGATGGCCACATACCTGTCATATGCCATCACTGCAAGAAGGAAATTGTCAAGACAACCAAAAAATATTAAGAAATACATCTGTGAAATGCACCCCACATAGGGAATGGATTGTTGCTGAGTCTGCATGTTCATGAGCATCTTTGGAACTGTGACAGATGAAAAGGAAACATCAGTGAAGGCCAAGTGGCTAAGGAAGAAGTACATAGGCGTGTGAAAGCGAGAGTCCAGCCTGACGAGCAGGATGATGAGCAGGTTCCCCAGCACTGTAGTCAGGTACATGCCCAGGAACAGGGTGAAGAATATGCCCTGCTGCTCTGGCTGGATGGGGAGCCCCAGGAGGAGGAACTTGGACACGCTGCTCTGGTTCTCCCTCCTCATGTTGTTTTTTCTCTGCTGGCAATGGGGAAAAGTGGAGAATGTTCATGAACATGTCATAACATTATAGTGAGGTTCTTTCTATGCAAATTTTTTTAACTACATTTCTGTTTATTTTTCACAACTTTTGGTACATGAGTGTGCCCCATTCTGGCTCCAATATACATGAGACCCTCACATTAACCAGGTTTACTCCTCTCCAAAAAACAAACAGCACTTATTCTTTATTCAACAAATATTTATTGAAAAACAGCTTAGTCCCATATTGATAATAGCAGTGAACAAGAAATGGGAAGTCTTTTTTTAATTTTTTTTAATGTTTATTTATTTCTGAGGCAGAGAGAGACAGAACATGAGTGGGGGAGGGTCAGAGAGAGAGGGAGACACAGAATCAGAAGCAGGCTGCAGGCTCTGAGCTGGCAGCACAGAGCCCGACATGGGACTCGAACTCACAAACTGTGAGATCATGACCTGAGCCGAAATCGGTCACTCAACTGACTGAGCCACCCAGGCGCCAAGAAATGGGAAGTCTTTATGTTCAAGGAGTTGACATCTTAATGTCAAAGCATGTTCAAATGTGAAATGAGTACCAGAAAAGAAATATCAGTCATTTCCTCTTTAAAAGGGGGTGAATCTCCCTAAGTTGGAACAGAATTACTAAGGCTATGTCACAGGCTTTTGGTGTAATTGGCTGAGTCCTACTTTAAGTCATATAAAATTCCCTGTTACCAAAAGTGTCCAATCTAGGTTTCCAAACCAAAATTAAGAATAGCACAAGGCACTATTCCATGTGTTTTACATATCCTTTCAAATCAGATCCTCATTATAGTCCTAACAAATGGATATTATTAGAGTCATTTTAACTATTAGACTACAAATTGTACATTATCTAAATTGCAAAGGTACGCACAATTAAGTGCAACAGATAGAATCACGACATATGTCTGACAAAATTCCTACTCAACTACTTTGCATAGAAATTACGACGTTATTAGAGTGTCCAAAGAAGCTATTTGTCAACTACCTTTGTCCAAAATGTCATTAACTCCCTCTAAGAAAAATTGACCATTCGCATTTATACATCATACAATTTACAAAGGATTTTCACATGCTTTAACTTCTCTGAAAACAATAAGTATATATTTAGGGACTGTTCAGTACACAAGGCAAACTTCATATCCTCATTTTTAAAAAAAAATTTTTTTTTCTTAACATTTATTTATTTTTGGACAGAGAGAGACAGAACATGAACAGGGGAGGGTCAGAGAGAGAGAGGGAGACACAGAATGTGAAACAGGCTCCAGGCTTTGAGCTGTCGGCACAGAGCCTGACGCGGGGCTCGAACTCACGGACCGCGAGATCATGACCTGAGCCGAAGTTGGACGCTCAACTGGTTGAGCCACCCAGGCGCCCCCATGTCCTCATTTTATAGATGGGAAAACTGAAGCTAAAGTGATAATTGATACCCACCATGACTTGGCTGTTTGATGGTGGATTCCAGATACAGTATCTATTTGGAAGTTAGAGGTTAGGATAACCACATAGCCCTGAAGAGAGAATCAAGACTGACATTCTCACTCAAGAGTAGGAGCAGGACAGTGAGTTATCCTCAAGTACCACAAGCTTCCTCAGTGGCACTGGTTTTATCTCTGTTCATGGCTACCAAGGAGGACAGTGCTTGAACCTTATGCAGAGTCCTGGCTGCTCACTGATGTAGGCTGTGTCAGTCCTTACTTAGAAACCAGAAAAAAACAAGAGGGCTGGAACAAACCAGGAACTTTGATTCAGGCAGGACCTCGAGAAGGAGGCAGTTGGGCCATTAGCTGTGGAAAGGAGGTCAGACTGTGACCTTGGAGTATGAGAGGGAGCCTTAAGATAAGCCTGTCCTCTCAGAATTCTACTTGTCCTGCTCCAGACAATGGTGAAACAGGAACCTCCATGAGGCAAACATTGGATTTGGGGAAAAATAATAAAAATACCTCCTTTTTACTGAGCACCAATTGTGCCAGGCATGGGACTGAACAATTTGTGTGCATTGCTTCATTTAATCCTCAAAATAGCATTTTGAAGTAGGAATAGTTGCCTCTCCTTTGCCAGTGAAGAATCTTAACCTCAGAGAGATGAAGTCACTTCCTAAGATCACAAAATATATGAAGGCCAGACTGAGGATTGGGGCCCAGTCTGCCATACTGCAGACACTGAGTTAGTATATGACACCTGCCCAGGAGTGGAAATGCATAGGAACCTGCCTCCTTAATGCAGTAATATATATATGGCTACTATTGAAAGATTGTTAAGGAAATATTTGAGTTCACAGGAAAGAACCAGAGCCCCTAAAACATGTACATGAAAAACAACAACAACAACAACACATTCTAGCATTTGGAATCACATATATGTATATAACTTATAAACAAAATGCAATGTTACACATACACACACCATTGAGCTGAGATGTCAAGACTTCTTATGTATTGCTGGTCATGAATAAATTCAGGAAACTTCTCCCCCAGATTGGTGAGCAGCCTCTCTTCAGACTATGCAATCTCATTTAATTTACTATGATGTCTGTACAAAGATGGAAGAAGGAGTTATAGAAAGAGAGTGGGGCAAATACTTGAGTTCAAAGGGACTGATTAGGAGACCCCAGATCACGTACACAAATGCCCTACACTTGTTTAATGAGGCAGCTCTTATTAGACTTCTATGTTCTTGGTCTAAGAGAGGGAAAAAATAATACTGAGAGTCAATCACACACACACACACACACACACAACTCAAGAAGAAAACATACATATGTCCACATTGTGCAAGCAAGGAAACACCAGACAGACCCACATGGAATACATATGCAGACCTCTAGACACAGAGATGCACCTTGCTTGCCTAGAATTCCTAGCTCACTCTGACTTGTGCCACTCCTTAGCAAGCTGAGGTACCTTCTAATACAATTTCCTGCATCCTAAGCTTCTGTTGAGAACACCAGGAACAAAAAGTAAGAAGAAAGCCTCTGTGAGCCCATGACCTCATGAGCTCTCTGTCCTTGAGCTCCAGAGAAACAGGCAGGAGATACCCTTTTACAAGCCTTGGAGAACACTCATGATAAGTCTCTAAGCTCCTGGTTAAGTAAAGAATCAAAACAGACTAATGGCCTCAAATTCCTAAAAGACCTTGGGGAGGAGCCTGTGCAGGGGCAACAGGGACTGAGCTGCTAGAGCCACCCAAGAGGCTGACCCATATCTCAAGGATACTCTGGGCTCCTCTTTGCCTGTTCATAGTTCCAGGTGGAAATTAGGAATGGCTTAGTCAGCTTCCATCACCAGTGTTGCCAATGCACTGGGTCAGCCTCTCCTGCCACCACATTATGGTCCAGGAAGAGTAAGTCTGGCTTTTGCAAACTCCCACACCATTTGCACTTGCTACCATGAGCACACAAATCTAGCTTTAAGTTCACATCCTGCAGGTCCCCTCCTCCCTTGGGAGAGACTTCAAGTCATAGAGGTGTGCCTTTTCTAAGAGAGTGTAGAGGGGGAAAATTGAGTCCTTAGGCTCAGTACTCAGAAGAACTGGGTCTGGGCTGTGCCACTCATTAAATGTTGGCCCTGAGCACATATAGCATCCCCTCAGCCCTGTTACATCAGCTGTAAAGTGTGGATAAAAATTACATTGTCCTCAGAAGTTATTATTGAAATTAAATGAGATGATTCATGCTAAAGGACATAATAAATGCACAACAGATATCAACTCTTGTTATCTTTATCTTTTTATCTTCCAAAAAAGATAATGATATCTAAAATCACTGACATTGCCATAGGATTGATATTGAATACATGAGTGAATTAATTGATTAATTCATTCCATCTTATAGTAACAGCATATTCCCACCTTAAGAGATTAAATGAGTTAAAACACAGAATGAACTTAGAACATTGTCTGGCATTTTGTAAATCCTAAATAAACTTTGGTTATCTTATTGTTACAGAGTACAGACTCATTGCATTCAGCTGCTCACACATTTGTTTCATTACCATCTTAGTTACTGATAACTCCATGTTGTTCAAACCAAAATATAGGAATCCTTGACTCCAACCTTTCTTTCACAATTCTCAATTTGTCAGCAACTCTTGTTGGTTCCAACTTACAACTAAATACAGTATTCACCAAAATTACACTACTTCGTCTGCTATCGTCCCAGCCTATCATTTCTTAACTGCATTGTTGCAGTAGTTCCTAGGTGGTCCCCTGCTTCCACACATCCCCTTTCTCCTTCAGTTTATTCTCAATACAGCAGCCAGAGTGATGTTTTTTAAATCTGAATCTTGTTACCATTCTGCTGAAAAGCTTCCAAGGACTACACAAATAATTCATAACAAAAATCAAATCACAATGCCTAAAGGACATAGCCCCTATTAGCTTTAAAATTATCTCCTCCTGGGGCCCCTGGATGGCTCAGTCAGTGAAGCATCTGATGTTGGCTCAGGTCATGATTTCACAGCTCGTGAGTTGGAGTCCCACATTGGGCTCTGTGCTGAGAGCTTGGAGCCTGGAGCCTGCTTCAGATTCTGTGTCTCCCTCTCTCTCTGCCCCTCCCCCACTGTGCTGTGTCTCTCTCAAAAATAAATAAATGTAATAAAAAATAAAAGTTTTAGTAATGTTTTTTGTATGAATGAATAAAGTATAATTATATTTTCCCATATAGAATATATACGCAGTCCCCATTTTTGAATAAATAAATAAATACACAAACATTAATGAAAATAAATAAAAATAAACAAAAATAAAAATCTTCTGCACAGTGAAGGAAATAATCAACCAAACTAAAAGGCAACCTCAGAATGGGAGAAGCTTTTTGCAAATGGCGTGTCTGATAAAGGGCTAGTATTCAAGATCTATACAGAACTTATCAACCTTAACACCCAGAAAACAAATAATCCAGTTTTTAAAAATGGGCAGAAGACATGAATAGACATTTTTTTCCAAAGAAGACATCCAGGTGACCAATAGACACATGAAAAGAAGCTCAACATCACTCATCATCAGAGAAATACAAATCAAAACTACGATGAGATATCACCAGTCAGACTGGGATACACATCAGTCAGAATGGCTAAAACTAACAACATAGGAAACAAGAGGTGTTGGCAAGTATGCAGAGAAAGGGGAACCCTCTTACATTGTTGGTGAGAATGCAAACTGGTGCAGCACTCTGGAGAACGACATGAAGTCTCCTCAAAAATTTTAAAATAGAACTACCCTATGACCCAGCAATTGCAATATTAGGTATTTACTCGAAGGATACAAAAATACAGATTCAAAGGGGTACATGCACCTGATGTTTATAGCAGCATTATCAACAATAGCCAAACTATGGAAAGAGCCCATTAGTCCATTGACTAATGGATGGATAAAGAAGATTTGGTGTATATATACAATGAAATATCAGCCACCAAAAAGAATGAAATCTTGCCATTGCAACTCTAGCTGGAACTAGAGTGTATTAGGCTAAGCGAAATAAGTCAGTCAGAGAAAGACAAATACCATAAGATTTCACTCCTATGTGGAATTTAAGAAAAAAACAGGTGAACTTAGGGGGGAACAAAAGAGAGGCAAACAAGGAAACAGACTCCTAACTGTAAAGAACAAATTGAGGGTTGATAGAGGAGAGTTGGATGGAGAAATAGTTTAAACAGATGATGGGGATTATGGAGTTCACTTGTTGTGATGAGCCCTGGATATTGTGTTAAGATGAATCACTAAATTCTATACCTGAAACTAATATTACATTGTACATGAATTAATTGGAATTTAAATAAAAACTTGAAAAAATAAAAATTAATAGTTAAAAAAAATTTAAAAACACAATGAGATATCACCTCACAGCTGGTAGAATGGCTATTATCAAAAAGATAAGAGGGTTGCCTGGGTGGCTCAGTCAGTTAAGCGTCCAACTTCGATTCAGGTCATGATCTCACAGTTTGTGGGTTTGAGCCCCACATTGGACTCTGTGCTGACAGCTCAGAGCCTGGAGCCTGCTTCAGATTCCGTGTCTCCCTCTCTTTCTGCCCCTCCCCTGCTTGTGCACTGCCTCTCTCTCAAAAATAAATAAACATTTTTAAAAAAGATAAGAGACAATAAGTGCTGCTGAGAATGTGAACAAAAGTGACCCATGGCACTGTTGGTGGGAAGGTATACTGGTGAAGCCACTATGGAAAACAGTCTGGAAGTTCCTTAAAAACTGAAAAATAGAACAACCATATGATCCGGCAATCCCACATCTGGGTATATATATCCAAAGGAACTGAAATCACTATCTTGAAGAGATATCTGAATGTTTATGTTCACTGCAGCTTTATTTAAATAGTCAAGACATGGAAACAACTTAAATATTTACCAATGGATAATGAATATTGATAT
The DNA here is from genome assembly GCF_027475565.1 of Acinonyx jubatus. Taxonomy (NCBI): domain Eukaryota; kingdom Metazoa; phylum Chordata; class Mammalia; order Carnivora; family Felidae; genus Acinonyx; species Acinonyx jubatus. The sequence continues at coordinate 12,740,986 of NC_069391.1, forward strand.
ATATAATGGAATAATATTCATCCACAAAAAGGAAGGAAATTTTGTCATTTACAATATGGATGAACCTGAAGGACATTATGCTAAATGAGATAAGTCTGACCACAATAAAAATAAATACTGTGTGGTCTCACTTATATGTGGAATCTAAGAATATAGAACTCTAAAAAACTGAGAATAGATGGTTGGTTGCCATGAGTGAGGGGTAGGGGGTGAGAGAAATGGACGAGGACCAAGGGTACAAACTTCCAGCTGTAAGATGAATAAGTTCTGGGGATGTAATTTACAGCATGGTGATGATAGTTAGCAAGACTGTATGAAAATTACTAAGGGAGTAGATTATAAAAGTGCTCACCACACTAAAAATGTTGTAACAATGTGAGGTGATGGATGTGTCAAATAATATGATTGTGGTAATTTTGTGTTATATATATATATATATATATATATATATATATATATATATATATATAATTATTGTGTTTTACACTTATTTTTTAATTTTATTTTTTAAATTTACATCCAAATTAGTTAGCATATAGTGCAACAATGATTTCAGGAGTAGATTCCTTAATGCCCCTTACCCATTTAGCCCATCCCCCCTCCCACAACCCCTCCAGTAACCCTCTGTTCTCCATATTTAGGAGTCTCTTATGTTTTGTCCCCCTCCGTGTTTTTATATTATTTTTGCTTCCCTTCCCTTGAGTTCATCTGTTCTGTGTCTTAAAGTCCTCATATGAGTGAAGTGATATGATATTTGTCTTTCTCTGGCTAATTTCGCTTAGCATAATACCCTCTAGTTCCATCCACATAATTGAAAAAGACAAGATTTCATTCTTTTTGATTGCCGAGTAATACTACATTGAATATATATACCACATCATCTTTATCCATTCATCCATGGATGGATATTTGGGCTCTTTCCATACTTTGGCTATTGTCGATAGTGCTGCTATAAACATTGGGGTGCATGTATCCCTTCAAAACAGCATACCTGTATCTCTTGGATAAATACCTAGTAGTGCAATTTCCAGGTCATAGGGTAGTTCTATTTTTAATTTTTTGAGGAACATCCACACTGTTTTCCAGAGTGGCTGCACCAGCTTGCATTCCCACCAACAAGGCAAAAGAGATCCTCTTTCTCCACATCCTCGCCAACATCTCTTGTTGCCTGAGTTAATGTTAGCCATTCTGACAGGTATAAGGTGGTATCTCAGTGTGGTTTTGATTTGTATTTTCTTGATCATGAGTGATGTTGAGCATTTTTTCATGTGTCGGTTGGCCATCTGGATGTCTTCCTTGGAGAAGTGTCTATTCATGTCTTTTGCCCATTTCTTCACTGGATTATTAGTTTTTTGGGTGTTGATTTTGATAAGTTCTTTATAGATTTTGGATACTAGCCCTTTATCTGATATTTCATTTGCAAATATCTTCTCCCATTCTGTCAGTTGCCTTTTAGTTTTGCTGGTTGTTTCCTTCGCTGTGCAGAAGGTTTTATTTTGATGAGGTCCCAATAGTTCATTTTTGCTTTTGTTTCCCTTGCCTCCAGAAACGTGTTGAGTAAGAAGTTGCTGTGGGCAAGATCAAAGAGGTTTTTGCCTGCTTTCTCCTTGAGGATTTTGATGGCTTCCTGTCTTACATTGAGGTCTTCCATCCATTTTGAGTTTATTTTTGTGTATGGTGTAAGAAAGTGGTCCAGGTTCATTTTTCTGCATGTTGTTGTCTAGTTTTCCCAGCACCACTTGCTGAAGAGACTGTCTTTATTGCATTGGATATTCTTTCCTGCTTTATCAAAGATTAGTTGGCCATACGTTTTTGGGTCCATTTCTGGGTTCTATATTCTGTTCCATTGATCTGAGTGTCTGTTCTTGTGCCAGTACCATACTGTCTTGATGATTACAGCCTTCTAGTATAGCTTGAACTGTGGGATTGTGATACCTCCAGCTTTGGTTTTCTTTTTCAAGATCACTTTGGCTATTCAGGGTCTGTTCTGGTTCCATACAAATTTTAGGATTATTTGTTCTAGCTCTGTGAAGAATGCTGGTGTTACTTTGATAGGGATTGCATTGAATATGTAGATTGCTTTGGGTAGTATCGACATTTTAACAATATTTGTTCTTCCTATCCAGGAGCATGGAATCTTTTTCCATTTTTTTGTGTTTTCTTCAATTTCTTTCATAAGATTTCTGTAGTTTTCAGTGTATAGATTTTTCACCTCTGTGATTAGATTTATTCCTAGGTATTTTATGGTTTTTTGTGCAAATGGGATCGATCCCTTGATTTCTCTTTCTGTCACTTCATTGATGGTGTGTAGGTGTGCAACTGATTTCTGTGCATTGATTTTATATCCTGCAGCTTTGCTGAATTTATAAATCAGTTCTAGCAGTTTTCTGGTGGAATCTTTTGGGCTTTCCATATAGAGTATCATGTCATCTGCGAAGAGTGAAAGTTTGACCACCTCCCGGCTGATTTGGATGCCTTTTATTTCTTTGTGTTGTCTGATTGCAGAGGCTAAGACTTCCAATACTATGTTGAATAACAGTGGTGAAAGTGGACATCCCTGTCTTGTTCCTGGCCCTAGGGGGAAAGCTCTCAGTTTATCCTGTGTTTTACACTTTAAAGTTATGTTCTGTGTCAATTATATCTCAATAAAGCTAGAAAAAAGGAAGGAAGGAAGGAAAGAAGGAAGTGAAGGAGGAAAGAAGGAAAGAAAGAGCTAAGTGAATGAATAGAAAGAAAGCCACATGAATAGGCAGGACTCTAACCCAAGGCTTTTTGTCTATGTATTATTTACTCTTAATATGTCGATTCAAATTTAAATATTAAACTAAAGGCTAAAGAAAAAGACACACATATATCGTGTGAGACAGTAGTTTATGCTGAAGGCTGCAGCAGAATGTGTTTCATTCCTTACACTTTGTTATGGATTATGTTCACCATGATACACAATATTCTCTATATAAAACCCACAGGGAAATTTTCTCTCTGATTTCAGTGCCAATAATAGTTGTTATCCTCACTTTTCAGATGAAGAAACTCAGGCTTATAAGCAACTAGCTTAGTGGCAAGGCCAACATTCTATTAGATGTCTTCTTTCCTCAACACTAATCCTCAAAAACTTCCCTGAGTCTAAACTCTAAAAACACATACACTATTTTCCCAAAGCCCCTTTGCTAAATATGACAACAACCATTGCATACCCTGTGCTTTAAACACACATAAACCGACATTAAACTAATCCCACACAGGAAAAAGAAACCAGATCCACATGCCTGCCAAGATACTGGAACACACATACACACCACTGATCTACCCCCACTGAATCCCCTAGAAACTCCCACCTCCCTGCTCTAGAATATTCCGCAGTCCACACCTGCATCCCCAAACATAAAAATATTCACCCACATAAATATTTGTCCATTTCTGATAACCCAGAGTTGGGGAAACTAAGGCACACCCTTGAGATGTTGCAGTGAGATTAAGTGGCTCTGGGATGAGCCCCACATCAAAACAGAAAGCCTCCAGGCTCCCCTATCCCCTCGAGTCAGCAATGCTGGGTGTTATTTCCAGTCTGCTTCCTCTGCTTACAGCAAGCACAGGATCAGCTCCCTTGAGAGGTCATCACACAACAACTCCTTCAGCCCAACAAGGGCCCCCGAGGCCAGCAGAGCAGAGCTCAGACTCAGGAGATAGTCTGGCTTCCACCATCAAGACGGTCCTTGCCCCTTGAGTCAAGACGTCTCTGCCTTCTGAGATGGGGAGCTAGGAGAGCAGCAGCATGCTGGGGGCCAGACTTGAGGGATTGGAGGCCAGTGTGGGGAAACGTGCTATCCCTTCCAAGTAGCACATCAACTCCCCCGCCTTTCCTGTTCCTCTCCTTGTTAATCAGCCCAGAGTGTCATGGGAGAAACATGAGGGGGCTGTGCTTGGCTGAGAAGCAGACTTGCAGCTGAGTAGCAGATGTGGTGCAGACCAGTTTCTGGAGAAAGTGGGAAGGCGAGAACAGCATTTGGATCTGGAGGTGAGCTTCGGTAAGCTGGCCACCCTCTTGGCCAGCTTCCCTCCAACCTCTGGCACTTACTCTTTCCTCCCTGAGAATTTCAAATATTTTGTGGATTAAGCAGTCATAGTGTCTGACTAAAACCTCCACCTGGCTTTTGGTTTTCAGTCCATCCAGTTTGACCTCTAGACCATCTACACTGTGTGCTTTGCTAGAAGTAAAACACAGGAAGGAAGGAAGGAAGGAAGGAAGGAAGGAAGGAAGGAAGGAAGGAAGGAAGGAAGGAAGGGGGGAGGGAGGGAGGGAGGGAAGGAAGGAGGAGGGAGGGAAGGAGGGAGGGAGGGAGGGAGGCAGAGAGGGAAAAGTGAAGAAGAAAACAAAACAAAACAAAACTATTATATTCCCAGCCTCAGCCATTCATCTTGTATTTTGAGAACTGTTCTTCTTGATTCTCAGGTTCGAAACCTTTCTTCTTTCTAGTTATCATAGTAGGTGATCCTCACATCTATGACCTGGATCACCCAACATCATTAATTAAACCAAATCTCCACTAATTTCTTATTTCCACAAGCAGCCTTTTCACAAATGGCTCATTTTTTAATATTAGCCTGGGTTTGACAAACTGTCTTGCAAACATGGTGTCTCATTTGCTATTCCTAAACATCAGGAATCAGCTGGTGAGCAGGTGACCAAGGACAAATCAAACCCCCATCTTTTGTCTTAACTCCAGGACACTGTCCAGCACCAACCACAACTCTCCATGCCAGACATGCCCCAGACATGCATGGCCAATTTTCTCCACCTGATGTTGGCCAATTAATCATAGATGTTCAATATTTCAAATCCACCATCTGTGTAACACAGCAAGATCGGTCACCTCTTTAGCCACTACAAGGATAGATTCTGAACATGGGAAAAGAAAGATTGTTAGTTAAGAGGGAAAGAAAGGGAGGTCATTTAGGAAATGACACAGTGAGGAAAACAGTGCCTGTGCGTGATTGTGACAGACAGTATATACACCAAAACACGAGGAGGTGTAGCCTGAGGGTTAAGAGCATGAGCTTCAGAGTGATTCAGCTTGGAGTTCAAATCCTGATTGCTACTCACTTACTTAGTGACCTTGAGCAAACCACTTCACTCTAAGCCTCAGGCTTCTGATAACAACATATACGTTGTGATCCCTCATCGTGGGAATTTGTGAGGTGCTTAGCACAAGCTTGACATGTAGTACATTTTCAGTAATATTGGTTATTGTTTTAACTTTAACTACTGGTTCACTCAGATCATTCAATGCCTAAACAAATCATCCTTCCATAAGATCTTACAAAATCATGAGGTTACTCTGACAACTTGGCAGTGAGGGATATGATACTTCAAGCATGTGAGTTAATTGATTTTGAGGACAACCAGTCATAGCAGATAAGGGAAAGCAACAATGGGATTGATGATGATCAAGAGTTTCTGCTGAGTGTTCACAATATGCTTGTCTCTCTCCTGAGTGTAGACACATTTCTCACTAAATCCTCATGAGCATGCATGTATTTGTGTCCAATATCACATGGTGAATCTGAGGTGTAAAGATGTTTAGTTATTTATGATAAAGTTGTAAGCACATTTAAGACTTACTGTCTTAGGGAGTTTTGGGTATGCAGTGCAGTGCTATTACCTATAATTACCCTGATGTACAGGACATCATTTAGTTGTTAATGTAAATACAACATTTAATTGTTAAATGAATTCATATATTAATATATAATAAAATGTTTAATGCATGAAAATTCCAATGGATGGGATTATTCAAAAAGTATGAAAGAATAGACTGTTTCCAAGGAAATTATTTTAGGGGTGCCTGGATAGCTCGGTTGGAAGAACATGTGACTCTTGATCTCAGGCTTATGAGTTTGAGGCCCACGTGAGGTGTAGAAATTACTTAAATAAAACTTAAGAAAAAGAAATTATTTTAAAAATTTTGGTGATATATAAGTATGGTGACTATAGAGATTTTTATGGTAACAAGGAATATATAAGTAACCAATATCTCAAAATTTTTAAAAATCCCTATGTGATATGTCCATTAAGAAGGTATGGGTAAATATAAGACTCTAAAAAATTGTTTGAAAACACTTTATTTATACAAGATCTCCCATTGCAGAGAGGTTTGTAGTAGCAATAAGTGGAGACCACTTTTTTGTCCATCACCAAAGTGGTATTGTCCATAACTCGATATGACTGGAGAAAAAGCATAGATAGATAGATAGATAGATAGATAGATAGATAGATAGATATCTCAACAGTTAATATATGAAAATTAACATATTTCTCATAGATAGTTTTGCATACACATAGGAAAGGTGAATTATAAAGATTCAACAAAAAATTGTTGAACACCCAACGATTCAATAATCCTGTACAAATGGATTCTCATCCTGTACAAATAAGATTCAGAACATAGAGAAAAGAAAAACAATTTACAAAAAAAAAGGGAGACTTACACTGGTGATGATAACATACCATGAACTAAGGAGGATGAACTCTTCATCCTATGTCCAGAGGAGGAAAAGCCCACTTTGTTGAAACAGATTCAACATTCCCATTAGATTTTCCCTGTTGGTTATTTTGGCAAACCCTTATTTTTTTCCAAAGCAATGCAAATTTGAACTTTACAATGCCACCACTGGATTTCCTTTGATAGGAAATGAGTGTCCTGTGACCTCCGGTACCAAAAATACCTCCACTCCATTCCCCATTCATCTTCATCCCTTATATACTGCTTTATGTTGTTTGTTGATGATCTGTCTCCCCAACTAAACACGAGCTACACAATGGCAAGAATTTGCCTGTTTTTATCACTACATCCCCAACAAGAGAACAGGCTTTGCACAGAATAAGAACTAATGAACTGCAATCAACAAGGTCCATCTCTGATGGTTTCTAAAGGTAAATTCTTCTTCTGTCTCTCCAGCCTTCAGTATAAGGCCCTTGTGATGCCCATGGATTTGGGAAGGGAGAAATACATCAAGGACCATGACACTTACAAGCTGTCTCTACAGAACAACTAATTGCAACAAAACAGAAAAAACAAGACTTGCTGGGTTCTGAGGATTTGGATTCTGGACTTGCAGTATGGTAAATAATAAGCCATCTTGTATATAAGTAGACCCAAATCAATGGAAAGAGTCAACCAAACCAGCAGTGTTTCTGAGTTCATCCTCCTGGGACTCTCCTCCCGGCCTGGGGACCAGAAACCACTCTTTATCCTCTTCCTCACCATGTACCTGGTCACCATAACAGGGAACCTGCTCATCATCCTTGCCATCCATTCTGACCCCCAGCTCCAGACCCCCATGTATTTCTTCCTGAGTTTCCTGTCCTTCACTGATATTTGCTTTACAACAACCATTGTCCCCAGGATGCTACTGAGCTTCCTGTCAGAGAAGACCATCTCCTATGCTGGGTGTCTGACACAGATGTATTTTATTTATGCTCTGGGCAACACTGACAGCTTCTTCCTGGCGGTCATGGCCCTTGACCGCTATGTGGCCATCTGTGACCCCTTCCACTATGTCACCACCATGAACCACGACCGCTGTGTCCTGCTCGTGGCCTTTTCCTGCTCACTTCCTCACCTCCACTCACTCCTACACACACTGCTACTGAATCGTCTCACCTTCTGTGATAACAATGTTATCCATCACTTCCTCTGTGACCTCAGTCCCCTGATGAAATTGTCCTGCTCCTCCACATTTCTCAATGAAATTGTGATAATGTCAGAAGGTTCTGTTGTTTTGGTGACCCCCTTTGTGTGCATCACCTTCTCTTATATACGAATCCTCATCACAGTTCTCAAGATCCCCTCAGCTGCTGGGAAACGCAAAGCCTTCTCCACCTGTGGCTCTCACCTCACTGTGGTAACCCTATTTTATGGAAGCATCTTCTACGTCTATTTACAGCCCCTGTCCACCTACACTGCCAGGGACCACATAGCAACACTTGTCTACACAGTTCTTACCTCCATGCTGAACCCTTTTATCTATAGCCTGAGAAACAAAGACCTGAAACAGGGCCTGAGGAAGCTGATGGGCAGGAGGAAATCCCAGGCAGCACCCTCTTGACAAACCCACAAGTGGAATCTGCTTCACTTGAATCTAATATCTGCTAGATCTTGGTGAACAACTGAACTGTTGGAGATGAGCTTTTTTAACCCACGTGAGACAAGGCTGTTGTGGATGCTCACATGCATTGATGACAGCCCACCAATTGTCCCCTTCTCTGCTAAAATCATGATACTCTTCCTCACCATTCCTCCATTTCCCCATGGAGACTCATCACCTCATCCTCCAAATACTGCTTGAAACTAATTCTCTTCCCACAAATATTTCCTGAACAAATTGCTCTCCTTTTATTGAGACTTACCCTCCAAAACCCTTCACATGGCAGCCTATTGCTGGAAATGATTACTGAATTTGTAGCTTTTGAATGTCTTTGCAGACATTTCATGTGGAAAAGAATGGAGGCAGAGAAGGAAGGGAAGGAGGAGAATTACATTTTAGCAACTTTTCTCATTGTGAGGATTTTTATAATTCCCCATTTTTCTCGGTCAAAAAACGTTTCCTTCCTTAAAAATTTTTACCCTTACTCCTCTCTTAAATTTTTTTAAATCTCTATTTTCAAGAGAGAGACAGAGTGTGAGCAGGGGAGGAGCAGGGAGAGAGGGAGACACAGAATCTGAAGCAGCCTCCAGGCCCTGAGCTGTCAGCACAGAGCCTCAAGTGGGGCTTGAACTCATGAACCATGAGATCATGACGTGAGCCGAAGTCAGACACTCAACCGACTGAACACCCAGGTGCCCCACTTTTACTCCTCTCTTAAATTTATATCCTTATTAAATTGTTGTGCTTTTGTTCTGTTTAGTTTCCTGGGTTGTTTTTTTTTTTTACCATACAATTTAAAAAATGGGAATGGCCAGAAAGAACAAGAACCAAGAGCAATTACTTGAAAGTTATTCATTCCACAGCGGGGAGATTGGGACATTTCTTATTCCCATTTATCTTCGAAGGTATATGTTTAAAAATATGTGATTGAATGCTTCATTCTAGAAATTCCCACTCTGAGGAGTCTAATCTATGGAAATATTGTCATAAATATATATTGGATATTGAGATTTTTTCAGTCATTCCCAGATTATAACAGATAAAAATTCAGAACAACCTAAAATCCTACCAATAAAGAATAGAGAAATTAATTATGGTTAATCACATAGAATGTAAGAATATGCAGCAGGTTGAAAGAATAAAATGGATGTCTATTACTTCTTTTTTTTTACTTTTTTCAGTATATGAAATTTATTGTCACATTGGTTACCATAAAACACCCAGTGCTCATCCCAAAAGGTGCCCTCCTCAATACCCATCACCCACCCTCCCCTCCCTCCCACCCCCCATCACCCCTCAGTTTGTTCTCAGTTTTTAAGAGTCTCTTATGCTTTGGCTCTCTCCCATTCTAACCTCTTTTTTTTTCCTTCCCCTCCCCCATGGGTTTCTGTTAAGTTTCTCAGGATCCACATAAGAGTGAAAACATATGGTATCTGTCTTTCTCTGTATGGCTTATTTCACTTAGCATCACACTCTCCAGTTCCATCCACGTTGCTACAAAGGGCCATATTTCATTCTTTCTCATGCCACGTAGTACTCCATTGTGTACATAAACCACAATTTCTTTATCCATTCATCAGTTGATGGACATTTAGGCTCTTTCTATAATTTGGCTATTGTTGAGAGTGCTGCTAGAAACATTGGGGTACAAGTGCCCCTATGCATCAGTACTCCTGTATCCCTTGGGTAAATTCCTAGCAGTGCTATTGGTGGGTCATAGGGTAGATACTATTTTTAATTTTGGGGGGAACCTCCACACTGTTTTCCAGAGTGGCTGCACCAATTTGCATTCCCACCAACAGTGCAAGAGGGTTCCCGTTTCTCCACATCCTCTCTAGCATCTATAGTCTCCTGATTTGTTCATTTTGGCCACTCTGACTGGCGTGAGGTGATATCCTAGTGTGGTTTTGATTTGTATTTCCCTGATGAGGGGCGACGTTGAGCATCTTTTCATGTGCCTGTTGGCCATCCAGATGTCTTCTTTAGAGAAGTGTCTATTCATGTTTTCTGCCCATTTCTTCACTGGGTTATTTGTTTTTCAGGTGTGGAGTTTGGTGGGCTCTTTATAGGTTTTGGATACTAGTCCTTTTTCCGATATGTCATTTTCAAATATCTTTTCCCATTCTGTTGGTTGCCTATTAGTTTTGTTGGTTGTTTCCTTTGCTCTGCAGAAGCTTTATATCTTCATAAGGTCCCAGTAGTTCATTTTTGCTTTTAATTCCCTTGCCTTTGGGTATGTGTCAAGTAAGAAATTGCTACGACTGAGGTCAGAGAGTTCTTTTCCTGCTTTCTCCTCTAGGGTTTTGATGGTTTCCTGTCTCACATTCAGGTCCTTTATCCATTTTGAGTTTATTTTTGTGAATGGTGTCAGAAAGTGGTCTGGTTTCAACCTTCTGCATGTTGCTGTCCAGTTCTCCCAGCACCATTTGTTAAAGAGACTGTCTTTTTTCCATTGGATGTTCTTTCCTGCTTTGTCAAAGATGAGTTGGCCATACGTTTGTGGGTCTAGTTCTGGGGTTTCTATTCTATTCCATTGGTCTATGTGTCTGTTTTTGTGCCAATACCATGCTGTCTTGATGATTACAGCTTTGTAGTAGAGGCTAAAGTCTGGGATTGTGATGCCTCCCGCTTTGGTCTTCTTCAAAATTACTTTGGCTATTCGGAGCCTTTTGTGGTTCCGTGTGAATTTTAGGATTGCTTGTTCTAGTTTCGAGAAGAATGCTGGTGCAATTTTGATTGGGATTGCATTGAATGTGTAGATAGCTTTGGGTAGTATTGACATTTTGACAATATTTATTTTTCCAATCCATGAGCACGGAATGTTTTTCCATTTCTTTATATCTTCTTCAATTACCTTCATAAGCTTTCTATAGTTTTCAGCATACAGATCTTTTACATCTTTGGTTAGATTTATTCCTAGGTATTTATGCTTCTTGTTGCAATTGTGAATGGGATCAGTTTCTTTATTTGTCTTTCTGTTGCTTTATTATTAGTGTATAAGAATGCAACTGATTTCTGTACATTGATTTTGTATCCTGCAACTTTGCTGAATTCATGTATCAGTTCGAGAAGACTTTTGGTAGAGGTTATTGGGTTTTCCATGTATAATATCATGTCATCTGCAAAAAGTGAAAGCTTGACTTCATCTTTGCCAATTTTGATGTCTTTGATTTCCTTCTGTTATCTGATTGCTGATGCTAGAACTTCCAACACTATGTTAAACAACAGCGGTGAGAGTGGACATCCCTGTCCTGTTCCTGATCTCAGGGAGAAAGCTCTCAGGTTTTCCTCATTGAGGATGATGTTAGCTGTGGGCTTTTCATAAATGGCTTTTATGATGTTTAAGTATGTTCCTTCCATCCCGACTTTCTCGAAGGTTTTTATTAAGAAAGTTGCTGAATTTTGTCAAATGCTTTTTCTGCATCGATTGACAGGATCATATGGTTCTTATCTTTTCTTTTATTAATGTGATGTATCACGTTGATTGATTTGCGAATGTTAAACCAGCCCTGCATCCCAGGAATGAATCCTACTTGATCATGGTGGATAATTCTTTTTATATGCTGTTGAATATGATTTGCTAGTATCTTATTGAGAATTTTTGCATCCATATTCATCAGGGATATAGGCCTGTAGTTTTCTTTTTTTACTGGGTCTCTGTCTGGTTTAGGAATCAAAGTAATACTGACTTCATAGAATGAGTCTGGAAGTTTTCCTTCCCTTTCTATTTTTTGGAATAGCTTGAGAAGGATAGGTATTATTTCTGCTTTAAACGTCTGGTAGAACTCCCCTGGGAAGCCATCTTGTCCTGGACTCCAATTTGTTGGGAAATTTTTGATAACTGATTCAGTTTCTTCGCTGGTTATGGGTCTGTTCAAGCTTTCTATTTCCTCCTGATTCAGTTTTGGAAGCGTGTGGGAGTTTAGGAATTTGTCCATTTCTTCCAGGTTGTCCAGTTTGTTGGCATATAATTTTTCATAGTATTCCCTGATAATTGCTTGTATCTCTGAGGGATGGGTTGTAATAATTCCATTTTCATTCATGATTTTATCCATTTGGGTCATCTCCCTTTTCTTTTTGAGAAGCCTGGCTAGAGGTTTGTCAATTTTGTTTATTTTTTCAAAAAACAACTCTTGGTTTTGTTGATCTGCTCTCCAGTTTTTTTAGATTCTGTATTGTTTTTTCTGCTCTGATCTTTATTATTTCTCTTCTTCTGCTGGATTTAGGCTGTCTTTGCTGTTCTGCTTCTATTTCCTTTAGGTGTGCTGTTAGATTTTGTATTTGGGATTTTTCTTGTTTCTTGAGATAGGCCTGGATTGCAGTGTATTTTCCTCTCAGGACTGCCTTCGCTGCCTCCCAAAGCATTTGGATTGTTGTATTTTCATTTTCGTTTGTTTCCATATATTTTTAAATTTCTTCTCTAATTGCCTGGTTGACCCATTCATTCTTTAGTAGGGTGTTCTTTAACCTCCATGCTTTTGGAGGTTTTCCAGACTTTTTCCTGTGGTTGATTTCAAGTTTCATAGCATTGTGGTCTGAAAGTATGCATGGTACGATTTCAATTCTTGTATACTTATGAAGTGCTGTTTTGTGACCCAGTATGTGATCTATCTTGGAGAATGGTCCATGTGCACTCGAGAAGAAAGTATATTCTGTTGCTTTGGGATGCAGAGTTCTAAATATATCTGTCAAGTCCATCTGATCCAATGTATCATTCAGGGCCCTTGTTTCTTTATTGACTGTGTGTCTAGATGATCTATCCATTTCTGTAAGTGGAGTGTTAAAGTCCCCTGCAATTACCACATTCTTATCAATAAGGTTGCTTATGTTTGTGATTGTTTTATATATTTGCGGGCTCCCGTATTTGGCACGTAGACATTTATAATTGTTAGCTCTTCCTGATGGATAGACCCTGTAATTATTATATAATTCCCTTCTTCATCTCTTGTTACAGCCTTTAATTTAAAGTCTGGTTTGTCTGATATAAAGTATGGCTACTCCAGCTTTCTTTTGACTTCCAGTAGGATGATAAATAGTTCTCCATCCCCTCACTCTCAATCTGAAGGTGTCCTTAAGTCTAAAATGAGTCTCTTATAGACAACAAATAGATGGGTCTTGCTTTTTTTATCCATTCTGATACCCTATGTCTTTTGGTTGGCACATTTAGTCCATTTACATTCAGTGTTATTATAGAAAGATATGGGTTTAGAGTCATTGTGATGCCTTTATGTTTTATGCTTGTAGCGATGTCTCTGGTACTTTGTCTCACAGGATCCCCCTTAGGATCTCTTGTAGGGCTGGTTTAGTGGTGATTAATTCCTTCAGTTTTTGTTTGTTTGGGAAGACCTTTATCTCTCCTTCTATTCTAAATGACAGACTTGCTGGATAAAGGATTCTCGGCTGCATATTTTTCCTGTTCATCACATTGAAGATCTCCTGCCATTCCTTTCTGGCCTGCCAAGTTTCAGTAGAGAGATCGGTCACGAGTCTTATAGGTCTCCCTTTAAAAGTTAGAGCATGCTTATCCCTTGCTGCTTTCAGAATTTTCTCTTTATCCTTGTATTTTGCCAGTTTCACTATGATATGTCGTGCAGATCGATTCAAGTTATGTCTGAAGGGAGTTCTCTGTGCCTCTTGGATTTCAATGCCTTTTTCCTTCCCCAGATCAGGGAAGTTCTCAGCTATTATTTCTTCAAGTACACCTTTAGCACCTTTCCCTCTCTCTTCCTCCTCTGGAATACCAATTATGCGTATATTATTTCTCTTTAGTGCATCACTTAGTTCTCTAATTTTCCCCTCATACTCCTAGATTTTTTTATCTCTCTTTTTCTCAGCTTCTTTTTTTTCCATAATTTTATCTTCTAGTTCGCCTATTCTCTCCTCTGCCTCTTCAATCCGAGCCGTGGTCTTTTCTATTTTATTTTGCAGCTTGTTTATCGCATTTTTTAGCTCCTCCTGACTGTTCCTTAGTCCCTTGATCTCTGTAGCAATAGATTCTCTGCTGTCCTCTATACTGTTTTCAAGCCCAGTGATTAATTTTATGACTATTATTCTAAATTCACTTTCTGTTATATTATTTAAATCCTTTTTGATCAGTTCGATAGCTCTTGTTATTTCCTGGAGATTCCTTTGAGAAGAATTCTTCCGTTTGGTCATTTTGGATAGTCCCTGGAATGGTGCGGGACTGCGGGGCACTTCCCCTGTGTTGTCTTGAATAACTCGCGTTGGTGGGTGGGGCCGCAATCAGGCCTGATGTCTGCCCGCAGCCCACCGCTGGGGCCGTGGTCAGACTGGTGTGTGCCTTCTCTTTCCCTCTCCTAGGGGTGGGATTCACTGTGGGGTGGCGTGGCCCGTCTGGGCTATTTGCACACTGCCAGGCTTGTGGTGCTGGGGATCTGGCGTATTAGCTGGGGTGGATATGCAAGGTGCATGGGGGCGGGAGGGGCAGGCTCAGCTCACTTCTCCTTTGGTGAACCACTCTGGGAGGGTCCCCGCGACGAGCGGGAGGGAGTCAGACCCGCCGCCGGAGGTGTGGCTCTGCAGAAACACAGTGTTGGGTGTTTGCGCGGTGCAAGCAAGTTCCCTGGCAGGAACTGGTTCCCTTTGTGATTTTGGCTGGGGGATGGTCGAGGGAGATGGCACTGGCAAGCGCCTTTGTTCTCCGCCAAACTGAGTTCTGTCATCCCGGTGCTCAACAACTCTCCGTCCAGTTGTCCTCCAGCCCTCCCGTTCTCCGAGCAGAGCTGTTAGCTTATAACCTTCCAGAAGTCAAGTCCCACTTGCTGTCAGAACACACTCCATCCGGCCCCTCCGCTTTTGCAAGCCAGACTCCGGGGTTCTGCTTGGCGGGCGGGCCGCCCCTCCTCCCTGGCTCCCTCCCGCCAGTCCGTGGAGGGCGCACCGCCTCTCCGCCCTTCCTACCCTCTTCTGTGGGCCGCTCGTCTGCGCTTGGCTCCAGAGACTCCATTCTGCTAGTCTTCTGGTGGTTTTATGGGTTATTTAGGCAGGTGTAGATGGAATCTCAGTGATCAGCAGGACGCGGTGAGCCCAGCGTCCTCCTACGCCGCCATCTTCTGTCTATACTTCTTTGAAAAGGCATTAGGTAGGAAAATCAAGATGTGGCACAAGTAAAAAAGTATGAATTCATTTTTTTTTTAATTTTACAAATCTGTGTATGTGTATAGTCACTAAAGTAAGAATGAAAGTTCAGTGAGGGAGAGAGGGAGAGAATTGCCAATTAATACATGGTTATAACATCTGAATTTCTTTAAATTAATATATATAGCTCATATAAACCTATTAATAAATTAGATTACCAAATAAATAAATAATAAAACAGCGTAAGAAATAGAGAACCCAAAATAAATCCTTATTTATATAATCAAATGATTTTAGCCCAAGTGCAAATGCAATTTAATGGAGAAAGAAGCAGCCATTTGATAAATTATGCTGGAACAACTAGATATGCACGTAGGAAATAATCAGCCTTGACCCCTTACTCACACAATACACAATAGGCTCATAGACCAATAGGCTCATAGACCTAAATGAGAGGGATAAAACTAAAATTTATCAAAGAAAACAGAATACACACACACACATATGTACATATACATAAATGTATGTATGTATTTGTGACCTTCAGATGAGTGAATATTTCTTTTTTTCTTTTATTTAAATCCAAGTTAGTTAACATATAGCGTAATAGGTTTCAGGAGTAGAATTTAGTGATTCATCACATATATAACACCCAGTGCTCATCACAGCAAGTGCCCCCTTTAATGCCCATCCACCATTTAGCCCATCAACCCCATCCAACACCCCCCAGCAACCCTCAGTGTGTTCCCCGTATTTAAGAGTTTCTTATGTTTTACCTCCCCCTCTATTTTCATCTTACTTTTTCCTCTTTTCCCTATGTTCATTTGTTTTGTTTCTTAAATTCCACATGAGTGAAATCATATATTTATTGTTCTTTGACTGACTTATTTCATTTAGCATAATGTATTCTAGTTCCATCCACATTGTTGCAAATGACAAGATTTCATTCTTTTTCATTGCTGAATAATATTCCATTATATATGTATATATATATATATACACACACATTCCATTATATATATGTAATATATACATTATATTACATATGTATATAATATATATATTGCATATATATGTGTGTATATATATATATACAATATTCCATTATACACACACACACACACACACACACATACACACACACACACCACATCTTCTTTATCCATTTATCAGGCAATGGACATTTGGGCTCTTTCCATGCTTTGGCTATTATTGGTAGTGCTGCTGTAAACATTGGGGTGCATGTACCCCCCCCCTTCAAATCAGCATTTTTGTATCCTTTCAATAAATACCTAGTAGTGCAATTGCTGGGTTGTAGATTAGCTCTATTTTTAATTTTTTGAGGAACTTCCATACTGTTTTCCAGAGTGGCTACACCAGCTCGCATTTCCACCAGCAGTGCAAAACGGTTCCCCTTTCTCCTCATCCTTGCCAACATCTGTTGTTCCTGAGTTGTTAATTTTAGTCACTCTGACTGGTGTGAGGTGCTATCTCATTGTGGTTTTGATTTGTATTTCCCTGATGATAGTGATGGTGACATCTTTTCATGTGTCTGTTAGCCATCTGGATGTCTTCTTTGGAAAATTGTCTATTCATGTTTTCTGCCCATTTCTTCACTGGATTATTTGTTTTTTGGGGTGTTGAGTTTGGTAAGTTCCTTATAGATTTTGAATATTAGCCCTTTATTCAATGTATCATATGAAAATATCTTCTCCCATTCCATTTGTTGCCTCTTAGTTTTATTGATTGTTTCCTTCTTTGTGCAAAAGCTTTTTATCTTGATGAGGTCCCAATAGTTCATTTTTGCTTTTATTTCCCTTGCCTCCACAGATATGTCAAGTAAGAAGTTGCTGCAGCCTAAGTCAAAAAGGTTACTATCTGTTTTCTCCTATAGGACTTTGATAGTTTTCCTTCTCACATTTAGATCTTCCCTCCATTTTGAATTTATTTTTGTGTATAAGATACCTAGGACTAAACCTAGCCAAAGAGGTAAAAGATCTGTATGCTAAAAACTATAGAATACTTATGAAAGAAATTGAGGAAGACACAAAGGAATGGAAAAACATTCCATGCTCTGGGGAGCCTCGGTGGTTCAGTTGGTTACGCGTCCAACTTCAGCTCAGGTCATGATTTCATGGTCTGTGAGTTTGACCCCTGTGTCGGGCTCTATGTTGACAGCCCAGAGCCTGGAGCCTGCTTCAGATTCTGTGTCTCCCTCTCTCTCTGCCCCTCCCCTGCTCATGCTCTATCTCTCAAAAATAAAGATTAAAACATTTTTAAAAAAACATTCCATGCTTATGGATTGGGAGAAAAAATATTGTTAAAATGTTGATAATACCCAAAGCAATCTACACATTCAATGCAACCCTTATCAAAATAACACCAGCATTCTTCATAGAGCTAGAACAAACAATCCTAAAATTTGTATGGAACCAGAAAAGACCCTGAATAGCCAAAGTAATGTTGAAAAAGAAAACCAAAGCTGGAGGCATCGCAATCCCAGATTTTAAGCTGTATTACAAAGCTGTAATCATGAAGACAGTATGGTATTGGCACAAAACCAGACACATAGATCAATGGAATAGAATAGAGAACCCAGAATTGGACCCACAAATATATGACCAACTAATCCTCGACAAAGCAGGAAAGAATATCCAATGGAAAAAGACAGTCTCTTCAGCAAATGGTGCTGGGAGAACTGGACAGCAACATTCAGAAGAATGAAACTGGACCACCTTCCTTCTGCTCTTCTACATGCTCACTCCTCTTCAGTGACCAGTCTCCTTTCTGTTCCTGGAACATAGCTGACATTGTCACATTTCAGAGCATTGCAGCTGCTGTACCTGCTCCCTGACATGCTTTTCCTGCAAATATCCCTGTAGCTCCGTTCTCTGATGCCTTCAATTCCTTGCTCAAATAGCACCTTCTTGGTGAGACCAATCCTCATCACACTATTTAAAATAGCAGCCTAGGCCCTGGATTCCTGATTTCTTCACAGTGTTGCATTTTGTGGCACTTAAAACCATGAAGTTTACTTACATATTATGTTTATTTTCATTGTCATCCTCTACTAGAATATAGCTCTACAAAAGGAAAATATTTCTGCCTGATTTATTCTCTTCTAGAAATTTCCATAAGCCCAGGAAACACGTCCTAAATACCTGTCAAAAAAATCAATTATTTTTATATACATTTATAGTTTTCTTTTCTAGAAATCAGTCATGCTGTTTGTGGAGCAAAAGATAACCCATTTTTATAACCTAGAATTAAGAAGGCATAAGTAAATAAGCTGTCCCCACAAAGAAACTTCCAGTTAAAAAAAAATACATCCTACATTGGTTTAGAGAATTTGGGAATGAGATTTAATGCACTGTGCCTCTCTGCTGAGTTTTTGGCACAGGCAAAAACTAACTTAAGGATACTAAAGCCAACATATTTGCAAATGTTTTACTTTTAGACACAATATGTAACTAGCAAATATATTACAAATGCAGTCTCAACTTCTTTACTTTAAACACTTAGAGCAATACTTACTTTTTATAACTATAGACATGATAGACAAAAGGACAAAAACACTAAATTGTTTATTGTTATCTCATTTACATAAATTTATACACACTATGAATTATCATTAAATTTCATATTAGTCATTTTTTATACAAACAATAGCATTTATTTACCATTTTTAGTTTTAATTACAGTATAGTTAACATACAATGTTATCTTAGTTTCAGGTGTTCAATATAGTGATTCAATAATTCTATTCATTATTCAATGTCATATTAAATATTTTTATGCCTTTTTGTTTATCAAAATATATTGCACAAACCTTAATACTAACTCAGCTATAATGGCCCAGATATTAGTTTTGTTCTATAAACAAGTAGCATATCACATTTAAGAAGTCCTCTTTTAAAAACTGTTTATAGTTTATTAATTTTTTTTTTAATTTAAAAAAAATTTTTTTAACGTTTATTTATTTTTGAGACAGAGGGAGACAGAGCATGAATGGGGGAGGGGCAGAGAGAGAGGGAGACACAGAATCGGAAGCAGGCTCCAGGCTCTGAGCCATCAGCCCAGAGCCAGACACAGGGCTCAAATTCACCAACCGCGAGATCGTGACCTGAGCTGAAGTCGGACGCTTAACCGACTGAGCCACCCAGGTGCCCCAATAGTTTATTAATTTGTTGAGAAAGAGAGTACAGGGAGGGGTAGGGAGCAAGGGAGAGAGAGAGAGAGAGAGAGAGAGAGAGAGAGAGAGAGAATCCCAAGGAGGTTCCACTGTCAGCGAAGAGCCCAATATGGGACTCAAACTCACAAACCATGAGATTGTAACCTGAGCTGAAATCAAGAGTCAGACACTTAACTGAGCCACCTAGGCGCCCCTCACATTTGAGAATTTTTATCTCTTTAACTTAGCATCAGTAAGTTAAGGGGTCAGAAGGTATAACTTACACAAAATGCAATATAATTTAGACCGCAAATCTTAGTCTAAGATTGTTTCTCTTCAAGAAGAAACAGAATGTGTAACCTTCCTTCAGAAAAAGAAGTTCATGTGTTTTGATATCACAGCAATTCATTTATTTCTCTTCAGATAGATAAGGCCATACCTTAAAATGTTGACTTGACAAAAATGAGAGTTGCTGATAATGCCATATAGCAAGGCTTATGGGAGAATAATGAGGACAAGAAAAGGTACCTAAGGCTAAGGCAATAGGTTATGGAGATCATAACCTGAAAAATAGGCAGGGAATACAATCCAAGTAGGGATCCAAAAAGGGGGGAGAGACCATTGAAATCAAGGAAAACAAGGAAACAAAGGCAGTCAATGTATCAGTTAGCTTTTGCTGCATAACAAACCATCCCCAAATTTAGTGGCTTAACAACAACCACTTGTTTATATGACAATTCCATGCACTTGCAATTTGAGCAGGGAATGTGCTAGCTGGATAGGGCTTCTCATCTGGGTTTGGTTCAACTGATCACAACAAGGGCTCACTCATGCTTCTGCTGTCACCTACCAGGTCACCAGGGAGCTGGTTGATTGTTAGCTGGAGCATCTTGGTTCTCCCTCACATGGCCCCCATCTTCACACACCCTAGCTTGGGCTATTTCACATGGTGGTCTCAAGGTTCCAAGAGGAGAATGAACAGAGTCTACGTAGGCTTGGAAATCTCACACCACTTTCACTGAATCTATTAGTCAAAGTCAGTCAGAAGTCCTGTCCCAATTCAGTGGGTAAGGAAACAAACCACATTTATAAGAGGGGCAGTGAAGTAATTTGGCCATTTTTGCTATCTACAACAGTCACCTACACAATTTTTCAAGGAGGTGTCTCTAGAAACATCACTAGGAAAATTAAGAATATGAGTGAGTAACTGTTACTTAGAAAAAATAATTTTCCTCCTATAAAGTATCCCCAGAGCCAATTTCATGTCCCCGTTCCTCAGGCTATAGATAAAGGGGTTTAACATGGGTGTCACCACTGTATATATAACTGAAACAACTATATCTTTGACTTTGGAATTGTTTGATGAAGGAATGAAGTAAATCATTGCAAGAGTCCCATAGAACAAAAACACCACAAGAAGGTGGGAGCCACAGGTAGACAAGGCTTTGCAGATCCTCTTGATGGAGGGAACCCCTAGGATGGTGGCCCCATGCGAATATAAGAGCCGAAAATAGCACACAATGGCAGGAAGGCAAACACTCCCCCCTCGGTGAAGATAACTAGCTCATTGAGGGAGGTGTCTGAGCAGATCAACTTCAAAAGGGCAATGAGATCACAAAAGAAATGAGGGATGGTATTGTCAGCACAGAAGGACAGGCGGGACAGAAGGAGAGTATGCAATAGGGCATGGGCACACGAGAAGAACCAGGATCCAGTCACCAGTAAGATACACAGCTCCTCCCTCATGACAGTGGTGTAGTGGAGTGGTTGACAGATGGCCACATACCTGTCATATGCCATCACTGCAAGAAGGAAATTATCAAGACAGACAAAAAATATGAAAAAATATATCTGGGAAATGCATGCCACATAGGGGATGGATAAGTGCTGAGTCTGCATGTTCATCAGCATCTTTGGGACGGTGACAGATGAGAAAGAGATATCAGAGAAGGCCAAGTGGCTGAGGAAGAAGTACATGGGCGTATGGAGGCGAGAGTCCAGCCTGATGAGCAGGATGATGAGCAGGTTCCCCAGCACCGTGGTCAGGTACATGCCCAGGAACAGGGTGAAGAACATGCCCTGCTGCTCTGGCCATATGGGGAGCCCTAGGAGTAGGAACTCAGATATGCTGCTCTGGTTCTTAGGCCTCATGTTGTTCTTATCTCTGCTGGGGATGGAAGGAGTAGGAAGTGTCAGGGACTGAGATATGGTGGTTATCATCACTATGTGTACATTACAGCCACATGCTGTTTCTCCTGGAAACTGTATCAAAATTCAGACACACCACACATTTTGCTGTCTGAATCTTCCATCTGCCCCATTGTGGTCACAGAGTACATCGGATTTCCAACAAGATTTCCTTCAAAGGAGGCCAGCATAAATTTCTTTACTTACTTGACCATGTTCCAGATACTTTCTTGGCACTGAGAATAAAACAGAAAATAAAATATGCAATCCTCTTCCTCCTTAGAGCTCACAATTATTGAGCACAATATAGAGTACTGATCAGGAGCTAGGGCCCTGTAGCTAAAAAGCTTGAATTGGACTCCAACCTCAATAATTTACTCCCTGAATGACCCTGGGGACTTTCTCTTTGTCACCATAATCAGAGATCCTACTCTTCAGCATTCTGCTGTTCCTGCCCTTCATTCATTTGGCAGAATATTCTAGTCCATGTTTGGAATTATTTCAGGGCTTCAAAATTACCCCAGCCACCTGCTTGATTACCAACTTACACTCATACATATGATGACCCTATATTATCTTATCCAAGCCAGTATGCTTTAAGAGTGAAAAGAGGGGCACCTGGCTGGCTCAGTCGGTTGAACATCCAACTCTTGATTTCGGCTCAGGTCATGATCCCAGGGTCATGGGATCAAGCCCTACGTCAGGATCTGCACTGAGCATGCAGCCTGCTTAAGATTTCTCTCTCTCTCCCTCTGCCCAGGCACTCTCCCTTTCCCTCTAAAAATAATTTTTACAAAAGATTGAGGAGAGAAGTTATATAATAATTATACCAGAACAATAGGTCTACACCAAGATTTTCCTAGGCAAGCCAGAATGTATGATCACCTACTTATACCACACTTTACAATTTTCAAAGGTCTTTCACATGCACTTAATTACATTAATTAGTAAACATTTATTGAGTGCCTGTAAAGCAGAAATTCCAGCAGTTAATTCTTTCATCTTAGTATATAGTGGAAACAGGTGTGAAGTCACATACTCCATGGCATGTAGTGCTTGATAGACTCTGATATAAAGCATAGAGATTCTGATAGTCTTCACACTAAAGGCCAGGCTCCCTTGCTGGGAATTAAATCAGACTTAGAGGCCACATACAGAAGCCCTACGATGGAACCCAGTGAGATAGCATCATTCTAACGATAGGGGTCTGATAGAAGAGTCTCTTCAAAGAACACAGATGAGCTCAGCCATTTCTGAGCTCATCTCAGCCAGTGGGACCAGATGGAGGGCAGTGACTTAAACCTTCTGCTGATCCATGGCTGCCCAGTGACATTCATTGGATAAAACTTCTCTTTGGAATTCAAGCATTTTGGGGGTGAAATCCAAAAGTTTTGTGTCAAGAAGAATCTTCACCTTCAACGATTGGACCAGGAAGATAGAACCCTGATGCAAGCCAACCCTGTGTGAAAGAAACAGCTGGATACATGCCTCACGAAAAGGAAGGGAAGCTGTCTGCTGGAGTTTGAAAGAGACTGTTTGGATGTCTCCCCTGCCTTTGCACAAAATACTCTGAACAGTCAAGAAATGACTAGCAAGTTTAAAATCTCATGCCTTTAGGGAATAATCATGATGCTAGCACCCATTTAGTGCATGCTTATCACATGCCACATACTGGGTGGAATATTCCTATCACTTTACAGTTCAGCCTTCTTAGCCTCACAGAGGTTGAGCCCACACTAAAATGAAGTGTCAAAATAAGAATTTGAAATAAAATGTGTGTGACACCAGAGCCTAAGCACTTAACCACTACCATGTTCTCAAGAGTAGAAATATGGTTGGGGCACCTGGAGGCTCAGTCGGTTGGGCAGCCGACTTTGGCTCAGGCCATGGTCTCACATCTTGTGTCATGATCTCGCGGTTTGTGGGTTCGAGCCCTGAGTTGGGCTCTGTGCTGACAGCTCAGATCCTGGAGCCTGCTTCAGATTCTGTGTCTCCCTCTCTGCCCCTCCACCACTCATGCTCTCTCTCTCTCTCTCTCAAAAAAAATAGGTAAACATTGAAACAAAATTTTTCAAAGAGTAGAAATATGGCATTTTGGAAGGCCAATGAAGAAAAGTGCCCTCAGTGCACTGTGGGGTCTTCAAATCACATGGACAAATGGCTTACAACCTGTCTTGAGAATGACTCTTCTTGGAGCTGGATATCTCTGTCTGAAATAAAAGGAGATAAGACATAAGAGGAGAATGTAGCTATCAGACTGTTTATCCAACACATACACATACACACACACATCCATACACAAACACACCCATGCACATACACACACCCATGGACATGCACACAAAACTATGCACGCACACACACACATGTTGCCTTATCATGGTTTTAGTTCTCTCCCTTCTATACCCATTCTTGTTTAAAATAGAGTGTGAGTGTTTTATACATAAAAACACACATGTAGTCACACACACATGCACACCATCACAGACCTCAGATCTATGCATTCTCTTCATGACATAAATTCATTCTAGGTAAAACACAATCAGGGTTTGTGTTACTTTTACATGAATTTACACACAACGGATAAATAAAACACTGTTGCACACAACACAATACATAAACATCACAGTCATCCAAACAAAGCACAACCCACACAAAAAAGCACATACTATCTACAGATAGGTACATGTGCAGCAATGCAAATACACCACACACAAACATAAGCATAAACAGCACACGAATACACACACACACACACACACACACACACACACACACACACTACCAAGAAGAGTTTTCCTTCCATAATCTATTGAAACCCTGTGTACATGAACAGAGTTGGTACATGAGTCAGTTAACCACTAAGTGCACCGGGTTACACAAACAACACAAAAAAATACACATCCAGTGCCAGGTGGTAATTCTCCATCTTCCTCTGACCTGCAACATTCCTTGGTGAGCTCAGACACTTCTGGTCGAGGTTGTTCCTTGGGCCTTCACTTTTTGTTCAGGACACCTGGTATCCAAGGAACAATTTCTCACGACCTAGGGACCTTGTGAAGGTGTCATCCCTGTTTTCCAGCAGCAGAAAAATGGGCAAGAAGATCCTCATGCACCAACAAGATTAATACCCCGGGGGAACAGCCCAAGCTTCTGATGAGAGCAGAAGCCTATATAGGCTAATTGCCCAATTTCTGGCCTTTCCCTTGGGAGGTAACCTGTGAAGGAACTAGAGGAGCTGAGTCACAAGTCCAGGAGAAGGTGTCCTTGATGTTGATGTCATGAAGAGCAGAAGTGACCATGGCCACCTTGGCTTCTGAATAGCTATGGGGGCAGCCTTTCCATACCTTACAGAATGGCCAAAACAGGATAAGACCTGACCCTTGCAGACTCCCAAATTTAAGACCTGGCTTCCATCAGAGCAACCATTCCACTGCCACCTGAGAGCTTGCAGGTCTCCTCACTCCCCTGAGATACTCTGCAGGGCAGGAGCTGAGGCTTGATCAGGAAAGAGTCAAATGGTGAGATTGATCCCAGGGCATTAGACACAGACTGACCTGAGATCAGTACAAACTCTGCCACTGGGTCATCTAAGCAAGGGACTTATGTTCTGCTCCCTTAGACCTATGGCAGGTGGTAACAGTTCCTTGACTGCAAGGTTATTGTCAGCATTAAATGAGATACTGGTGCTAAAGCACTAAACCCAGCCAGTTTCCTAAACACAAGCTGGCCTAAGGGACAAACATCCTAATGAATTTGCCAAATGAAGCATTCACTTTAATAACTGTTCAAGTTTGTAACATACCAACCCAAGACTTCATTTAATTTTAAATTATGCTAGTAGCAGACTGTGGATTGGAAACAGGAACACAAGACTTTATTTTCCATTTTATGCTTTTGATAATGGGTCTTCTTTCTTCTGAAAGTCAGAATAATGGTAATATATGCCATCACAGAAATGTATATATGACAGAGAGAGGAAGAGAGATAGAGATTTTAAGAATTGGCCTATGCCATTGTGGGAGCTGACAAGTCCAAAATCCACAGGGCAGACAGATCTGCAGGCTGGAAATTCAGGCTGTCTTGAGGCAGAGTCTCTTCTCCAAGAAATCTCATTTTTTGATTGTACTCTTAAGGCCTTCAGCTGATTAAATAAGAGTAATCTCCTTTACTTAACATTATTCTACTTTACTTACATATATTTACTTTATAGAATATTTTACTTCATTTACTTAAATTATATTCCTTTACTTAAAGTCAACTGATTGTAGATGTTAATCACATCAACAAAATACCTCCATGGCAACACCTGAATTACTATCTGGTTAAGTAACTGGGTACCATAGCCTAGCCAACTTCACAAAGAAAATTAACCATCACAAATGGTGAGGTCAGAGTGCTAGTCAAGGAATCCTCACCTGGGAAAAATATGGAGATAGGGTTGCTGTGAGAAAATAGATCAGCAACCAGTAAAGGGTACTGTTCCATCTCTATGAACAAAGAAAATCAAGGATGAATGAGGAGACTGAGTGTACTCAATAAAACATTCTAGTCCCTTGCTCGATTTTTAGACCTGAATCCACTGACGGATGGAGAGACTACGTCCCAAGAAGGAAAAGCCATGCAACACCACCGGGAGTGCACTCATGATGATTCTCCCTGTCCTTCCCCAGAGGTACCTATGGCCATTTACTTGGGCAAATTTATATGGGGGAAAATTCATCATGGTGTCATTGTTAGAGAGGATGCAAATGGGGACAAGGTATTAAATGGAGTGCTGGCCAAATCGGTTATACACTGGGTCCACTTAATCTGTAGACTCACTGTGTGACTTCAGTAGTCTCCTTAAATATAATTACAAAGAATGCTTGGCAGTTGGCACATCCCCAACATTGAATCCCTGACCTTTGGGGATCCTCTGAAATTGCCCATCACCAAGTCAGGGCAATAAATCAAAAATAATAATCCGAGGGGAATGGCAGAGAAAGCATGCCAGAGAGGATAGCCATCATTTCTCTCCTTCATTCACCATTTGAGTCCCTACAAAAGACAGACCCTGGAAGGTGATAGTGGACTATTGCAAACTCAACTGAGGAGTAGCCTCAATCTCAGCCACCTTCCCAGATGTGGTATATTTGCTACTGAGGACTAGTATGTGGTCTTAGCTACATGGTTTGCAGCCACTGATCTGGTGGATGCATTCTTTTCCACCTCTAATACACAAAAGGATCAGAAACAGCTTGCGTGTACTTTGAATGGAAATGGTATATGGTTTTCCCCAGGGTTCTGCTAACTCTCTTGAATTCTATCATAATATAGTTGTAAAACATGCAGACAATCTAGATATCCCACAGAACATCACACTGGTCCACTGTATCAATGACACCATGGTAAATGGATCAGATAACCAAGAAGTTACTAGCAAGTTGGAGCCTTAGAAAGACATGTACAATCTTGAGGGTGAAAGATAATCACTGCAAAAATGCAGGGGACCCATTATACCAGTATCATTTATAGAAACCCAGTGATCTAGGAGAGGGATCAGAAAGCTATGGCTGCACAGAATATCCCCTATAACCAGCTGACAGGAAGAAAACTCCTGAGCATGGTTCATAAATAGATCAGCTCACTGTGTAATTGCAGGTGAAAAATGAATGATGACTCCACTATAATTCATCAAGGTTTGCCTCGTAAGGTAGCCCTCAGCTTTAAGCTCTTTTTGGGGATAGCCTTGACTGAAAGAAACTGCTTCACACAAGCATTCTTCCATCCAAGGGCAGCCTACACCCAGTGATCAACATGAGGATATAAAGAGCCATCCCCCTCAATGTCCTAGCTCCAGAGCTCCCAGGAGGGTCAGCTGAGACCTTCATGAGGACTGTATCACAACCCAACTTCTCCCTCTGCCCAACTCTGCTTTCTTCCTCTCCCATCCACAGATGTGGATCCCTAGATCCCTCTCTAATAAATGCCCCACAGGCTAATCTCCATCTGAAAGTCAGGTTCCTGCAGAACCCAAACTGTAACACTCCCTACTCAACCAAACACACACACACACACACACACACACACACACACACACACACACACTCATCCTCCCCTTTGATTACTCTATACTTGAGGACACTAAAGCATGCCCTGCAGATGTTATGGTAGGTTTGAAAGGCTTGGAAATAACCTCTATCTTCAGAAGGTGGCCTCAGGAGTTTGTTGTTCCCCTAAGGGCAGCTCTGCTCAATTCAGTTGCCATTGTGATTTCTGTATTGAGAGAGAGGACACAGTGCCAACTCTCTTGAGGGGTCCAGTTGGAATGAACACACTGTAGCTTCCTCAGCCCAGCAAGGACCCAAAGGAGTCCAGGAGAGCAGAGGCAAACTCATGAGAAGCCAACAGAGTTTCCCCGACCAGGAGAGTTCCTGCTACAGTGAATCTGGGCATCTCTGCCTTCTGCAGAACAGAGAACAACCGAAGGATGCTGAGAGACAGAGGGTGAGGAATAAGGATGTGAGGGAATATCAGAAAATTTTTTCCCTCTGGAATCTAGAGCAATCTGCCTATCTGCTTTTTCCTCCTTCCTCCCAACCCCTCTTGCTATCTCTGGCTAGAAGGTCAAAGATCAGCTTTGATGGATAGATAAACTTAACCAATTTGGAAAAGGGGTTCAGGAGGGAGAAAAGATTTTTTTAAACCGGAAAGGGTGAAACGATATCTGGATATGGACAGTGAACACCAGCATGATGGCTGCCCACCTGACCATCCACCTGACCTGGGTACTTATTTGAGCCTCCTTTTAGCTCCTTTAGCTCCAAAAATCACATGGACACAGTATATGAGAGTTCAGCCTAACATTTAAGTCTGGCTTTGTATTTTATGATCACCCTATTTGATCCCTATGCCAGTATGTCATTATACCATGATTTGGGGGGGGGGGGGTGTTATTTATTTATTTATTTATTTATTTATTTATTTAGAGAGAGAGACAGAGAGAGTAAAAGAGAGAGAGAGAATGAGCAGAGGTGAGGCAGAGAGAGAGGGAGAGAGAGAATCCCAAACAGGCTCCATGCTCAGCACAGAGCTCAAAGTGGGGCTCGATCCCAAGACAGTGAGAGTATGACTGAGCTATGATCAAGAGCTGGACACTCAACCATCTGAGCCACCCAGGTGCCGTATACCATGGTTTTTAAGGAATCAGATTCCCAGTAAGTAGATATGGGGAGTTTAGTGGAAAAGCTACATACATACACAAAAGTCCCCCTCCCTAACACATCCCACGCTTTGAGAATGATTCCCTCAGATTCTCACTTCCAAAGCTTTCTAGTTTGCCACGTACTCAGCCCAGATGAGACACAGTGGCACCCAACCTTACGTGATCCCTTTAAATCTTCATCTCACTCTCTCCAGGTATCCCCTTCATAAATAACTTATTTCTGCTGATGTATATTTTACAAACTGCACTTATATGTTCTATTTGCTCTTTAGAATATCTAAAATCACTCAATGCACAAGTAATAGAGGTCAAGTACACCCCCCATCTGTGCTTCCAAGTCCATTGCACTTTCTACCACACCCTTGACTTAATATACACACAGTGCCCCAGCCATCCAAGACCAAATTCCCCATTTTTGTTGCCAATCACACATATGAGAATTTTCAAATTCTGCAATCTGTTTAACACAGAAAAAAAAGATATCCCACCATAACAGCAAAGGTCTGTTTTTAACATGGGGTGAGAAACATTTAAGGAAACAAAATGTGTGGGATGTGTATGTGTTAAAATAGAAAATGATGAAATTGGAAAAAAAATTGATCCTGTGCATGATTGTTTCAGACATATTTTATAGCTTTATAAAAATATGAGAAGATGAAAAGTGGTTAATACTTAAATCTTGAGATTCAGAGTTAATCCTGAATTTGAAACCTATTTTTGGACATTTACTTGATGTGTGAGTTTAGCAAATTATTTTATCTCTGAATCTGCTTCCTCATTAGAAAAAGGAAATAGGAATAATAATACCCTATGCCAGGGCACCTGGGTGGCTCAGTTGGTTGAGTGTCCAACTCTTAATTTTGGCTCAGGTCATGATCCCTGCATCGTGGGATCGAGCCCTGCATCAGGCTCTGCGTTAAACATGGACCCTGCTTGAGATTCTCTCCCCCTCTCCTTCTGTCTCTCCCCTACTTGCATGCTCTATCTTTCTCCCTCGGTCAAATAAAAAAAATAGCTTATGCCTCACACGTTTGCAGTGAGGATTAAACAAAATTCTACCTGTATAAGATAAGTGTTTAATTACTGATTCACTCTCAGATTATTCAAAATATGGACAAATACACCATCTAAGAAAGCTTTGTAAATTCATATTAAGGTTAATCTGACCATACAAGCATTAACGTGTGGGGACTGGTGTTGTTTTAGTATTCAGATTCATTACTTCTGAGAAATGTACAAATACCTAGTTAGAGAAAAAGTCATTGGCACCAACAGTGATGGGGAAAAGACAGTGGTATCAAATATTTACTCTGTCCCTGGAATCATTCTAAATGCTTTAAGCACATGTTTTAAATGAAAACATCATAAAAATATTATGGGGAAAAATATTAGTATAGCTATTTACAGATAAGAAAACTGAAATGTAAAGATACTTAATTATTTGCCTGATACTAACCAGCTGCAAAGTGGGCATTTAATTCTTGTATGAACAAATGAATAAACAAATGGTGATTCTTTGAACTGCTATTTTAAAAATGCCTATCCAATGTGTCCATTCTCAATGTCTTGATGAATAATTCAAAACACTTTGTAGGTAGGGGCACCTGTGTGGCTCAGTTGGTTAAGTGTCCAACTTCACCTCAGGTCATGATCTCACGGTCCATGAGTTCAAGCCCCACATCGGGCTCTGTGCTGACAGTTCAGAGCCTGAAGCCTCCTTCAGGTTCTGTACCTCCTTCTCTCTCTACCCCTCCCCTGCTCTCAATCTGTCTCTCTCTCTCGGTAAAAAATAAATAAACATTTAAAAATGTTTTTAAATAAATAAATAAATAAATAAATAAATAAATAAATAAAACACTTTGTATGCATGAGGATATGTGAGTTTATGTTGTTCATGGTAACAAAGATTTAGAGGACATTTAGGGAAACATAGTAAGTGTGCTGCTTGCATACAATGGAAAGAGTCAGAAGTAAAGGGCCAGAACATTGGTAGATCTCCAAAATTATACATAGATAGAAAAAGAAAGAATGAGATATATACCACAGTATTATTGAAGTAATTGTTGAAGTAAGTGGAAGGAAAAATACCTAGACAAAGCAATAATAGATATTTTTTAAGGATATCGATATAACTAAATAAATGGATGCTGGCATAGAAGGACATATGCTTGCTTAATGATTGGATGTCCAGGATATGGGAACATGATCAGATTTAGGAAACTAGAAGAAAAATAGGTAAAAAGTAAATTTAAAAATAAGGGTTTGTATGGACTGATAGTGATAGGTTGACATTCACTAAGGAACATGAGCTTCTAAATAAGTACCGCTAAAGATAAACGAAGCACAACAACAAAACTTTGCTGGCCTAGGTTCATTATTCCTCTGATTTCCCTGTTGAATATTTCATCAACCCCCTTTTTTTGGCAAGTAGTTTCAAAGGTAAAGCTCAGAATGACATAACTGAGCATTTGTTTTGATACAGAGAAAAATAAAACCATCTGATCTAAAATAATCCCACTCTACTTTTGTCAGTCTCTATCCCCTTATGTGGTTTATTTTTCTTCACAGAATGTAGAACTATCTGATGATATTGATAGATGATAGATGATGATGATGATGATGATGATGAAGATAGATAGATAGATAGATAGATAGATAGATAGATAGATAGATTCTTTATTAAAATGGAAGATCTAAAAGCCAGGCTGTCTCTGCCTTTTTCACAGTGGTGTCCCTACTCCCAGAAGAGCACTTTACACAAAGTAGGTGCTCAATAGGCAAATATGTTTAAGATTTAATATTAAGCTGAATTAGGAAAGTTAAACTCTGTTCCCGAAAGAAAATTCTTGTTCCCGAAGTCCATGCTATCAATACCAGAAGTGTGTGAAATCTGAAAGCTGAGAGGGGAGGGCAGCATCAGGGACCACAAAGTTGACAAGTTGCCGACATGGTAGCTAATCATGACCTTATGGGTGAAAAGTAAGCATAGGAAGAAACATACTTACTGGCTTGTTATGAAAGCAATTTGTGTGAAATGGTAAGATGTTCTTTGTTTTAGCTGGCTTCATGATCATGGAAAGAGTCAACCAAACCAGCAGTGTTTCTGAGTTCATCCTCCTGGGACTCTCCTCCCAGCCTCAAGACCAGAAGCCACTCTTTATCCTCTTCCTCACCATGTACCTGGTCACCATAACAGGGAACCTGCTCATCATCCTCGCCATCCACTCTGACCCCCAGCTCCAGACCCCCATGTATTTCTTCCTGAGTTTCCTGTCCTTCACTGACATTTGCTTTACAACAACCATTGTCCCTAGGATGCTAGTGAACTTCCTGTCAGAGAAGACCATCTCCTATGCTGAGTGTCTGACACAGATGTATTTTATTTACGTTCTAGCCAACACTGACAGCTTCCTCTTGGTGGTCATGGCCTTTGACCGCTATGTGGCCATCTGTGACCCCTTCCACTATGTCACCACCATGAACCACCACCGCTGTGTCCTGCTGGTGGTCTTTTCCTGCTCATTTCCTCACTTCCACTCACTCCTACACACACTGCTACTGAATCGTCTCACCTTCTGTGACAACAATGTTATCCATCACTTCCTCTGTGACATCAACCCTCTGCTGAAATTGTCCTGCTCCTCCACATTTCTCAATGAAATTGTGATAATGTCAGAAGGTTCTGTTGTTTTGGTGACCCCCTTTGTGTGCATCACCTTCTCTTATATACGAATCCTCATCACAGTTCTCAAGATCCCCTCAGCTGCTGGGAAACGCAAAGCCTTCTCCACCTGTGGCTCTCACCTCACTGTGGTAACCCTCTTTTATGGAAGCATCTTCTACGTCTATTTACAGCCCCTGTCCAACTACACTGTGAGAGATCGTGTGGCAACACTTGTCTACACAGTTCTTACCTCCATGCTGAACCCTTTTATCTATAGCCTGAGAAACAAAGACCTGAAACAGGGCCTGAGGAAACTGATGGGCAGGAGGAAGTCCTAGCCAGAACCTCTGGGAGCATGTTCATGAGTGTCTCTTCTCCTTTGGACCCTGTTTCTGCTGCTCAGCAGGGATAATTCATATGTGTCATGGATGTTGGATTGTATCCATTTCTTTGCATATGCAACCATCTTCCATTGAGATCATTATAATTCAATAATTGGCTCAAGGTCTACCAAAATCTTGGCTTCCAGTTTTCACATTTCTACCTCTCTCTACTTCCTCTTCTCCAGGAAACAATATCTTTTTTCATTCCCTTTAAGTACAGTTGAAACCTGTTTCCACATAAATTCCTGGAACTAATTCATAACGGTTCAAGGACTTTGATTCCCTTAGTATCCTTCTTACTTTAATGAACTTCTGTAATCAGTTTTGCTAGCTTTTTGAAAATAATTACAGTAATTTAGGGAGAGAAAGAGAGAGAGATACAGAGATAGATTGAAAATTTCGGGGCGCCTGGGTGGCGCAGTCGGTTAAGCGTCCGACTTCAGCCAGGTTACGATCTCACGGTCCGTGAGTTCGAGCCCCGCGTCAGGCTCTGGGCTGATGGCTCAGAGCCTGGAGCCTGTTTCCGATTCTGTGTCTCCCTCTCTCTCTGCCCCTCCCCCGTTCATGCTCTGTCTCTCTCTGTCCCAAAAAATAAATAAACGTTGAAAAAAAAATTTATAAAGAAAATTTCATCAATTGGAAACTTTCACCAAAGCAAAGAATGTGTCTGGCCCATCAGTTTATGCAGGGATTTTGCTCTTCCTTCTTCTCTATCATTGACAGCAGGATATTCCAGAATATTCTGGGCACTGTAGGAACACAGGCCCATCTCTTAGCCCTGATTAGCTAAATGACTTAGTAGTTCAGCACACAACTGAACCAATGATCAGGCCAGCATGCAGCGGGGAGTTGCCTCTGGGTCTTTACCCTGGTCATCTGTTGTCTGTCCCTCATAGGCACTCACTCCCCTTGAGCCCTCTCTTAGCTTCAACTCCTCTTACAGACCCCTCTATTTCTACCATCATTACCACTCTGAAATCTGCCTGGTTCTCAAGGAAAGATTTGTTGTATGTACTTAGAATTATCTTCCATATTTTTTGAAGAGAGAGTTAAAACCCGTATATGAACGTTGAAGGCAGATATAACTAGGAGATTCCAGAACCAAACATAGAGGCTCTGGGATGTAGAGTCATCCAGTGCTACAGGCAATGACTTGATTCTGTTTACTTTTCTTTTCATTCTTTATTCTCTATTATTCTTTCAGGGATTGTAGACTCTGTATTTTGTATCTTAATATTTTTGCCACTTACTGTTCTATATCATTTCCAAAGATATTACTCAGCAGGTCTCACATGGGGGCCTGTGAACCTGGATTTTAATAAGCACCCCATAGAGAAAACTAACTTGGCCTTATGTGAGCAGCTGAATGTTTGAAAATTTCTGATCTTTCATTGTCTCGATGTTTGTATTTCTAAGACTCATGTCCGATAGTAATAGTATATCAAGTTATCAAGCTACATATACACAGACACTCATTGATTACAGCATTGTTTGTAATAGTGAAAAATTAGAAACAACCTAAATGCCCATCAATAGGAGAATAGACAAATAATGGTTCAATTTTCCCATAGAAAGAAACAATATATAGTAATTATAAATAATAAGGTGTATCTCTACCACTGCCCTGAATAGCCATTATGAGTGAAGTTGCAAAATAAAATGCTTAAGAATAAACCCAATTGGGGGTCCTGGGTGACTCGGTTGGCTAAGCATCTAACTTTGGTTCAGGTCACGATCACACAGTGTGTGAGTTTGAGCCCCGCGTCGAGCTTTGTGCTGACAGCTCAGTGCCTGGAGCCTGTTTCGAATTCTGTTTCCCTCTCTCTTTCTGCCCCTCCCCAGCTTGTGCTATCTCTCTCTCTCTCTCAAAAATAAATAAGTTAACATTTAAAAACAAGAATAAACCCATTTAAAAAAAGAATAAGCCTAATAATAAATAAAATGCTGAATCATAAATCTGTATTTTAAATGTGTATGTGTATGATGAATAAGTGAGATTATATATTCAGTAAGAAAATCTCCCACTGAAAATTTTTAATTCCTGCTTCAGATTCTTTGTCTCCTTCTGTCTCTGCTCCTCCCCTGCTTGTGCTGTCTCTCTCTATCAAAAATAAATGAACATCAAAAAAAATTTTTTTAAAGGGGCACCTGGGTGGCTCAGTCGGTTAAGTGTCTGATTAGCTCAGGTCATAATCTCACGGCTCGTGAGTTAGAGCCCCACATCAGGCTCTGTGCTGACAGCTCAGAGCCTGGAGCCTGCTTCAGATTCTGTGTCTCCTCTCTCTGCTCCTCTTCTCGTTCTCTCTCTCTCTCTCTCTCTCTCTTAAAAATAAATAAACATTTAAAAAATTTAAAGAAATTTGTTAATTCTAGGACAGGACATGGAATAGGGAAGCAAGAGATAATGTTTGCTTTTTAGTTTGTATATATCTGTAATATTGGAAGTTGTTAAAATGGCACGCATATTTTTTGTAGATTAAAACTACTAATCACTAAGGAAAGTGTAACATAATCTATTGCTCTGTTTTTCATAGCATTTACTTTTGTTTAAACAGAAATAATATCATGCCATGGTAGGAAAGGGTTGATATAAAGGAGGTCAGATCACCCTCCATTCAATGTCCTAATTCTTATGTTGGAGAAGCCGATAAAGGGGAACATTCCACGTGTGCAGCAATATCACCTCCACACAACCATAGTTGTCTTTTATTACTATCAACACTCTGGTGTTGGAAGAGAAAATTCTGATCATTTTTTTCTCCAAGAATGGGCATAGCCATAGATAGGCCTTTGACCATGGTCCTTTGTCCCTTGAATAAGTCTGGGTGAGGTCCAATGATCTGCATTTCTAACAAGTCCCCAGCTAATGCTGATGTGTGGATTTAGAAACAATACTTTGAGAATCACTAGGCTACCAGATATCAAGACCTCCTATAGATCTATGGTGACTAAAACTATATGGATATTTCTGAAAGTCTAGACGAACAAGACAAATGCCGTAAAAAGAGCCCAGAAACATATCCATAGATTAGTGTATACTTGATTTAGGAATGAGGCATTGGAGAGCATATTTTCATAAATGGAGCAAAGACACTTAGGAATTCACACAGAAAAATGAAATTGGATCCCTATTACACACCATATGCAAAAACTAAACTTGACTGTGAATTGAATTCTAAACTTAAATATAAAAATTAAAACTATACCTTTACATAAAAGAATTAGGAGAATATCTTTGTCTTCTTGAATTGGAAAAATATTTCTTAAACAAGACGTAGACAGAAAGCACTAACCATAAAAGAAAGAATAGCAAATTGGACGTGTTAAAGTTAAATACTAATTTATGTCTGTTTGTCAGAAGACATTATAGAGTAAAAAGACAAAATGGTAAAAGATATTTGAAATTCATAAAACCAACAAAACACCCAAACTAAGAATAAATAAAGATCCCGGGCAATCAAGAAGGAAAAGAAAGTGATGAAGGAAACTATGGAAAGGAATTAAGCTTTTCACACACACACACACACACACACACACACACACACGCACAAATGGCCAATAATTACATGAAAAGATGCTGAGTTTAATTCAAATTCAAATTGAATCATAATGGGAACCCACTGCACACCTACCAGATAAACAAAATTAGAATTCAGAAGTTAAATATCAAGGGTTAGAAAAAAAAAAGTGGAAGAGTAGATCATTATTCTGCTAGTGGGAGTATTAATTGGTACAACCAATTTGGAAAACAATTTGTTGTTACATAACATAGTAAAGATACGCAATTTGTTAATTCCATTCTTGGGTATATATTCCAGAGAAACACATGTACATGTCCAACAAGAGACATGAATAAAAAC
This sequence comes from Acinonyx jubatus, assembly GCF_027475565.1. Classification (NCBI taxonomy): domain Eukaryota; kingdom Metazoa; phylum Chordata; class Mammalia; order Carnivora; family Felidae; genus Acinonyx; species Acinonyx jubatus. The sequence goes on from NC_069391.1 coordinate 12,777,704, forward strand.
ATTTAATACAGGAATTAAACTTATGAAGCCCTAGGGGTGCCTAGGTGTGTCAGTTAAGCATCCGACTTTGGCTCAGGTCATGATCTCACAGTTTGTGAGTTTGAGCCCCACTTCAGGCATTGCACTGAAAGATAAAAATCATATGATCCTCTCAATAGTCACAGAAAAATCATTTGACAAAATGCAAACCCCTGCATGACAAAAACTCAATAAATTGTATATAAAATGAATATACATCAACATAATAAAGGCCATATATGACAAGCATACAGCTAACATCATATTCAATGGTCAAAGGTTGAAATCTTTTCCACCAGAAACAGCAACACTACAGGAAACACAATGACACTAAATTCATGTCTTTCAATAATCACTCTAAATGTAAGTGGACTAAATGCTCCAATCAAAATGCATGGGGTATCAGAATGGATTAAAAAAAAAATCTATACGCTGCCTACAAGAGACTCATTTTAGACCTAAAGACACCTGCAGATTGAAAGTAAGGAGATGGAGAACCATCTAACATGCTAATGGATGTCAAAAGAAAGCTGGAGTAGCCATACTTATATCGGAAAAACTAGCTTTTAAAACAAAGGTTGTAACAAGAAAGGAGGGCATTATATCATAATTAAGGGGTCTATCCACCAAGAAGATCTAAAAATTGTAAATATTTTGAGCGCCTGTGTGGCTCAGTCTGTTAATTATCCAAATTTGGCCCAGGTCATGATCTCACAGTTTGTGGGTTCAAGCCCTATATCGGTCTGTGATGATAGGTCAAAGCCTGGAGTCTGCTTCAGATTCTGTGTCTTCCTCTCTCTGCCTCTCCCCCGCTCACACTCTGTCTCTGTCTCAAAAATAAATAAACATTTAAAAAATATTAAAAATTTTTTTAATTGTAAATATTTATGCCCCCAACTTGAAAGAGCCCAAATATATAAATAAATTAATCACAAATATAAAGAAACTCATTAATAATAATGCCATAATAGTAGGGGACTTCAACACCCACTCAGCAATGGACAGATCATCTAAGCAGAAAATCAACAAGGAAACAATGGCTTTGAATGACACTGGACCACATGGACTTAACAGATATATTGAGAACATTTCATCCTAAAACAGCAGAACACACATTCTTCTCATGGGCACATGGGTTATTCTCCAAAATAGATCACATACTGTCACAAATCAGCCGTCAATAGGTACAAAAAGATCAATATCATACCATGCATATTTTCAGACCACAACGCTATGAAACTTGAAATAAACTACAAAGAAAAGTTTGGAAAGACCACAAATACTTGGAAATTAAAGAACTTCCTATGAAAATAATTAATGGGTTAACCAAGAAATTAAAGGAGAAATTAAACAATACATGGGAGCCAATGAAAATGAAAACACAACAGTCCAAAACCTCTGAAATGCAGCAAACACAGTTATAAGAGGGAAGTATATAGCAATCCAGGCCTTCCTAAAGAAGGAAGAAAGGTCTCAAATACACTACCTAATCTTACACCTAAAGGAGCTGGAAAAAGAACAAGAAATAAAACCTAAAACCAGAAGAAGAAGGGAAATAATGAATATTAGAGCAGAAATCAATGATATCCAAACAAAACAAAAAACAGAATAGATCAATGAAACCAGAAATTTATTCTTTGAAACAATTAACAACATTGATTGATTTTGTTAGATTGATCAAAAAGAATAAAGAAAGGACCCAAATAAATGAAATCAAGAATGAAAGAGGAGAGATCACACCCAACACTGCAGAAACACAAACAATTATAAGAGAAAATTATGAGCAATTATATGCCAACAAATTGGGCAATCTGGAAGAAATGGACACATTCCTTGAAATATATAAGCTACCAAAATTGAAACAGGAAGAAATAGAAACTTTTAACAGACCCATAACCAGTAAAGAAATTGAATCAATAAATTGATTCAAAAATCCCCCAACAAACATGATTCCAGGGCCAGATGACTTTCCAGGGGAATTATACCAAACATTTAAAGATAAGTTAGTATTTATTCTTTTGGAGCTGTTCCAAAAAATGGAAATGGAAAGACAACTTCCAAACTCATTCTATGAGGCCAGCATTACCTTGATTCCAAAACCAGCTAGAGACCTCACTAACAAGGAGAATTACAGATCAATCCCCCTGATGAACATGGATGCAAAAATTCTCAACAAGATACTAGCAAACCAAATCCAACAATGCATTAAAAGAATTATTCACCACAATCAAGTGGGATTTATTCCTGGGCTTCAGGGGTGGTTCAATATCCACAAATCAATCAATGTAATACATCACATTAATAAAAGGGTAAGACCTATATGATCCTCTCAATAGATGAAGAAAAAATATTTGACAAAATGTAGTATCCTTTCTTCATAAAAACCCTCAAGAAAGTAGGGATAGAAGGAATATACCTCAAGATCATAAAGGCCATATACAAAAGACCCACAGCTAATATTGTCCTCAATGGGGAAACACTGAGAGCTTTCCCCTTAAGATCAGGAACATGACAGGGATGTCCACTCTTACCACTGTTGTTCAACATGGTGTTGGAAGTCCTAGCTCAACAATCAGACAACAAAAAGAAATAAAAGGCATCCAAAATGGAAAGGAAGAAGCCAAACTTTCACTGTTTGCAGACAACATGATACTCTATGGGGAAAAGCCAAAAGACTCCACAAAAAACAGCTAGAACTCAAACATTAATTCAGCAAAGTCACAAGATATGAAATCAATGTACAGAAATCAGTTGCATTTCTATACACCAATAATAAAGAAGCAGAAAAAGAAATCAAGGAATTGATCCCATTTACAATTGTATCAACAACTATAAAATACCTAGGAATAAAACCTAACCAAAGAGGTAAAAGATCTGTACGCTGAAAACTATAGAAAGCTCATGAAAGAAATTGAAGAAGACAGAAAGAAATGGAGAAGCATTCAATACTCGTGGATTGGAAGAACAAATATTGTTAAAATGTCAATACTACCCAAACCAATCTACACATACAATGTAATCCTATCAAAATAACAACAGCATTCTTCACAGGGCTAGAACAAATAATTCTACAATTTGTATGGAATCAGAAAAGATCCCAAATAGCCAAAGTAATGTTGAAAAAGAAAACCAAAGCTGGAGGCATCACATTTCTGGACGTCAAGCTGTATTACAAAGCTGTAATCATCAAGACAGTATGGTACTGACACAAAAACAGCTGAAAGCAAATGGTGTTGGGAAAACTGGACAGCAACATGCAGAAGAATGAAACTGGGCCACTTTCTTACACCATACACAAAAATAAATTCAAAATGGATGAAAGACCTAAATGTGAGACAGGAAACCATCAAAATCCTAGAGGAGACCACAGGCAGTAACCTTGGCCACAGCAACTTCTTACTAGACATGTCTCTGGAGGCAAGAGAAATAAAAAGAAAAATGAACTATTGAGACACCATTAAGATAAAAAGCTTCTGCAGAGAGAAGGAAACAACCAACAAAACTGAAAGGCAACTGATAGAATGGGAGAAGATATTTGAAAACGACATATTAGATAAAATGTTGTATCTAAAATCTATAAAGAACTTATCAAATACAACATCCCCCCCAAAAAATAATAATATAGTGAAGAAATGGGCAGAAGACATGAATAGACACTTGTCCGAAGAAGACATCCCAATGGCCAACAGACACATGTAAAGATGCTCCACATTACTCACCATCAGAGAAATACAAATCAAAACCACAATGAGATACCAAGTTGCACCTGTCAGAATGGCTAAAATTAATAACTGTAGATAAACAGATGTTGGCGAGGATGCAGAGAAAGGGGAACCCTCTTGCACTGTTGGTGGGAATGCAAACTGGTGAAGCCATTCTGGAGAGCAGTATGGAGGCACCTCAAAAAACTAAAAATAGAACTACCCTACAACCCAGCAATTGCACTACTAGGTATTTACCCATTGGATACAAAAATACAAACTCCAAGAGGTACATGCACCCCAGTGTTTATAGCAACATTATCAACAATAGCCAAACTATGGAGAGAGCCCAAATGTCCATTGACTGATGAATGGATAAAGAAGATGTGGTATATACATATAATGGAATATTACTCAGCCATCAAAAAAATAAATCTTGCCATTTGCAATGACATGGATGGAGCTAGAATCTATTATGCTAAGTGAAATAAATCAATCATAAATACAAATATATGATTTCATTCATATACATAATTTAAGAAATAAAACAGATGAATATATGGGAGGGGGGAAAGATAAGAAAAGGAAATAAGCCACAAGAGACTCTTTTTTTAATTTTTTTATGTTTATTTATTTTTGAGAGACAGAGAGAGCGCAATCAGGGGAGGGGCAGAGAGAAGGAGACACAGAATCCAGCAGGCTCCAGGCCCTACACTGACAGCAGCTAGCCCAATGCAGGGCTCAAACTCATGAACTGTGAAATCATGACCTGAAGCAAAGTCAGACACTTTACTGACTGAGCCACCCAGGTGCCCCCACAAGAGACTCTTAATAATACAAAACAAACTGAAGGTTGGTGGAGGGAGGTGGGTGAGGGAGGGGTGGGCTGGATGAGTGATGGGTATTAAGAAGGTCACTTGTGATGAGCACTGGGTGTTGTATGTAAGTGATGAATCACTGAATTCTACTCCTGAAACTAACATTACACTGTATGCTAACTAAAATATAAAGAAGAAGGAGGAGAAGGAGGAGGGGGGGAGGAGTAGAAGAAGAAGAAGAGGAACTGAAAGGGAGGGAGGGAGGGAGGCAGGGAGGGAAGAAGGAAGGGAGGAAGGAAGGAAAGGGAGGGAGAGAGGGAGGAAGGAGGAGGGAGAGGGAGGGAGAGAGGGAGGGAGGGAGGAAGGGAGGGAGGGAGGAAGAAGAAAGAATGAGAAAAAGTTGAATGAATGATTAGAAAGGACAGCCACATGACTAGTAAGAGGAGGAGGCAGGAGTAAAAATCCAGGACTTTCTATCTCTGTAGTACCTACTCTAATACATAGATTAAAGCTGAAAAATTAACCTTGAGGCTAAGGAAGCAGACACACACATGTATTGCGACAACAGCAAAATGTGTTTCATTTCCTACATCTTGTTATGGATAGTGTTCACCATGATATACAATATTCTGTCTATAAAATTCCAAAGGAAACTTTCTATCCGGTTTCAATGCCAGGATGAGTCATTATCCTCATTTTTCAGATGAAAACTGAGGCTCTATTATGCAGGCTAAGTAATTTGTTAAAGGCAACTAACTTACTGGCAAGGCCAGCAATCTGTTAAAATCTTTCTTCTGCGGCACCTGGGTGGCTCAGTCAGTTGAGCCTCCGGCTTTGGCTCAGGTCATGATCTTGCAGTTCATGGGTTCGAGCCCCACATCTGGCTCTGTGCTGACAGCTCAGAGCCTGGAGCCTGCTTCAGATTCTGTGTCTCCCTCTCTCTCTGCCCCTCCCCCACTCATTCTCTCTCTCTCTCTCTCTCTCTCTCTCTCTCTCTCTCTCTCTCTCTCAAATAAATAAACATTAAAAAAATTTTTTTAATCTTCTTTCTTCAACACTAACCCTTAAAAGACTGCTCTGAGCCTAAACTCTGAAAACACATGTACTATTTTTCCAAAGTCCCTTAGCTAAATATGACAACAACCATTGCATACCCTGTGCTTTAAACATACATCAACCGACATTAAACTAATCCCACACAGGAAAAAAAATAATCGGATCCACATGCCTGCCAAGACACTGGAACACACATACATACCACTGATCTACCCCCACTGAATCCCCTGGAAACTGCCACGACCCTGTTCTAGAATATACCTCGGTCCACACCTGCATCCCCAAACATAAAAATATTCACCCACATAAATATTTGTCCACCCCTGATAACCCCGAGTTGGGGAGACTAAAGCACACCCTTGAGATGTTGCAGTGCGGTTAAGTGGCTCTGGGATGAGCCCCACATCAAAACAGAAAGCCTCAGGTCTCCCCTGTCCCCTTGAGTCAGCCATGCTAGGTGTGATTTCCAGTCTGCTTGCTCTGCCTAGAGCAATCACAGGATCAGCTCCCTTGAGAGGTCATCACACCACAACTCCTTCAGCCTAACAAGGGCCCCCGAGGCCAGCAGAGCAGAGCTCAGACTCAGGAGACGCTCGCTGCCTGAGCTTCTGCCATCAAAACGGTCCTTGCCCCTTGAGTCAAGACGTCTCTGCCTTCTGAAATGGGGAGCTGGGAAAGCAGCAGCATGCTGGGGGCCAGACTTGAGGGATTGGAGGCCAGTGTGGGGAAACGTGCTATCCCTTCCAAGTAGCACATCAGCTCCTGTTCCTTTCCTGTTCCTCTCCTTGTTAATCAGCCCAGAGTGTCCTGGGAGAAACATGAGGGGGCTGTGCTTGGCTGAGAAGCAGACTTGCAGCTGAGTAGCAGATGTGGTGCAGACCAGCTTCTGGAGAAAATGGGAAGGCAAGAACAGCATCTGGATCTGGAGGTGAGCTTCGGTAAGCTGGCCACCCTCTTGGCTCCTCCAACCTCTGGCACTTACTCTTTCCTCCCTGAGGATTTCAACTATTGTGTGGATTAAGCGGTCATAGGGTCCATCTAAAACCTCCACCCAGCTTTTGGTTTTCAGTCCATCCAGTTTGACCTCTAGACCATCTACCCTATGTGCTTTGCTAGAAGCAAAACATAGGAAGGAAGGAAGGAAGGAAGGAAGGAAGGAAGGAAGGAAGGAAGGAAGGAAGGAAGGAAGGAAGGAAGGAAGGGAGAGAAAGAGAAAGAAAGAAAGAAAGAAAGAAAGAAAGAAAGAAAGAAAGAAAGAAAGAAAGAAAGAAAGAAAGAAAGAAAGAAAAGGAAACTATTGTATTCCCAGTCTTACACACTTACCCTGTGCTTTGAGAACTGTTCTTCCTGATTCTCAGATTCAAGACCTTCCTTTTTTCTAGTTATCAGAATAGGTGATCCTCTCACTTATGACCTGGAGCACCCAACATCATTAATTAAACCAAATCTCCACTAATTTCTTATTTCCACAGGCAGTCTTTTCACAGATGGCTCACTTTTTAATATTGACCTGTGTTTAACAAACTGTTTTTGCAGCCATGGTATCTCATTTGCTATTCATAAAACATTAGGATTCAGCTCATGAGCAAGTGACAGAGGATAAATCAAGCCCCCATCTTTTGTCTTAACTCCAGGACACTGTCCAGCACCAACCACAACTCTCCATGCCAGACATGCCCCAGACATGCATGGCCAATTTTTTCCACCTGATTTTGGCCATTTAATCATAGATGTTCAAAATTTCAAATCCACCATCTGTGTAACACAGAAAGATTGGTCACCTCTTCAGCCACTACAAGGATAGATTCTGAACATGGGAGAAGGAAGCTTATCAGTTAAGAGGGAAAGAAAGGGAGGTCACTTAGGAAATGACACAACGAGGAAAACAGTGCCTGTGTGTGATTGTGACAGACAGTATATATACGAGACATGAGGAGGTGTAGCCTGAGGGTTAAGAGCATGAGCTTCAGAGTGATTCAGCTTGGAGTTCAAATCCTGATTGCTACTCACTTACTTAGTGACCTTGAGCAAACCACTTCACTCTAAGCCTCAGGCTTCTGATAACAACACATATGTTGTGATCCCTCATCGTGGGAATTTGTGAGGTGCTTAGCACAAGCTTGACATGTAGTACATTTTCAGTAATATTGGTTATTGTTTTAACTTTAACTACTGGTTCACTCAGATCATTCAATGCCTAAACAAATCATCCTTCCATAAGATCTTACAAAATCATGAGGTTACTCTGACAACTTGGCAGTGAGGGATATGATACTTCAAGCATGTGAGTTAATTGATTTTGAGGACAACCAGTCATAGCAGATAAGGGAAAGCAACAATGGGATTGATGATGATCAAGAGTTTCTCCTGGGGTGCCTGGGTGGCTCAGTCAGTTAAGTGTCCGACTTCAGCTCAGGTCATGATCTCACTGTCTGTGAGCGTGAGCCCCTCGTCGGGCTCTGTGCTGACAGCTTGCATCCTGGAGCCTGCTTTGGATTTGGTGTATCCCTCTCTCTGCCCCTCCCCCACTCATGCCTCTGTCTCTCTCTTTCTCTCAAAAGTAAATAAACATTAAAAAAATTTTTTTAAAAGGTTTCTCCTGAGTGTTCACAATATGCTTGTCTCTCTTCTGTCTTCTCATTTCTCACTAAATTCTCATGAGCATGTGAATATTTGTGTCCAATATCATACATAGTGAATCTGAGGTATAAAGATGTTTAGCAATTTACGATTGAATTGTAAGCATTTTTTTTAAAGATTTACTGTCTTAGCAAGTTTGGAATATGCAATGCACTGTTATAACTATAATCACCATGATGTACATGACATTATAGAATTGTTAATATCTGTACAGCATTTAACTGTTAAATGAATTAATATATTGATATTTCAACATTAAATAAATGAATATATTAATATAGAATAAGAATTTTTAATGCATGAAAATCTAATCTAAATGGGTCATTGAAAAGGTGTGAAAGAATATGCTGCTTCTAAAGAAATTATTTCAAACACTTTCATGATATAAGCATGTTCGTTGCAGAGATTTTTATGGCAACAACGAATATATAAATAAACAATGTCTCAAACTTTGAGAACCTCTATGTAATATGTTCATTGGTGAGATATAGATGAATATGCTGACTCCAAAAACTTGATTTAAAACTCTTTGTTTATTCAAGATCTCTCATTGCAGAAACTTTTGTAGTAGCAATAAATGGAGGCCACTTTGACATCCATCACCGGGTAATTGGATATGACTGAGAAAAAGCACATATATGTCAACAGTTAATATATATAATTAATATGTTTTCATAGGTATTTTTGCATACATATATGGTTTCTAAAGGTAAATTCTTCTATCCCTCCAGCCTTCAATATAAGGCCCTTGTGATGCCCATGGATTTGGGAAGGAAGGACCACATCAAGAACCATGAGACTAATAAGCTCTCCCTACAGAGCAACTAATCGCAACCAGAGAAAAAACAGACTTGCTGGGTTCTCAGGATTTGGGCTCTGGACTTACAGTATGGTAAAAAAATAAACGTCTTGTATATAACTAGACTCAAGTCAATGGAAAGAGTCAACCAAACCAGCAGTGTTTCTGAGTTCATCCTCCTGGGGCTCTCCTCCCAGCCTGAGGACCAGAAACCACTCTTTATCCTTTTCCTCACCATGTACCTGGTCACCATAACAGGGAACCTGCTCATCATCCTTGCCATCCACTCTGACCCCCAGCTCCAGACCCCCATGTATTTCTTCCTGAGTTTCCTGTCCTTCACTGACATTTGCTTTACAACAACCATTGTCCCCAGGATGCTACTGAGCTTCCTGTCAGAGAAGACCATCTCCTATGCTGGATGTCTGACACAGATGTATTTTATTTATGCTCTGGGCAACACTGACAGCTACCTCCTGGCGGTTATGGCCCTTGACCGCTATGTGGCCATCTGTGACCCCTTCCACTATGTCACCACCATGAACCACCACCGCTGTGTCCTGCTGGTGGCCTTTTCCTGCTCACTTCCTCACCTCCACTCACTCCTACACACACTGCTACTGAATCGTCTCACCTTCTGTGACAACAATGTTATCCATCACTTCCTCTGTGACCTCAGTCCCCTGATGAAATTGTCCTGCTCCTCCACATTTCTCAATGAAATTGTGATAATGTCAGAAGGCTCTGTTGTTTTGGTGACCCCCTTTGTGTGCATCACTTTCTCTTACATACGAATCCTCATCACAGTTCTCAAGATCCCCTCAGCTGCTGGGAAACGCAAAGCCTTCTCCACCTGTGGCTCTCACCTCACTGTGGTAACCCTCTTTTATGGAAGCATCTTCTACGTCTATTTACAGCCCCTGTCCACCTACACTGCCAGGGACCACATAGCAACACTTGTCTACACAGTTCTTACCTCCATGCTGAACCCTTTTATCTATAGCCTGAGAAACAAAGACCTGAAACAGGGCCTGAGGAAGCTGATGGGCAGGAGGAAATCCCAGGCAGCACCTTCTTGACAAACCCACAAGTGGAATCTGCTTCACTTGAATCTAATATCTGCTAGATCTTGGTGAACAACTGAACTGCTAGAGGTTAGTTTTTTTTAATCTATGTGAGACACGGCTATTGTGGGTGATCAGATGCATTGATGACAGCCCACAATTGTCCCCCGCTCTGTTTAAATCATGATACTCTTCCTTACTATTCCTCAACTTTCTCACAAAGATTCATCACATTCTCATCCTCTAAATAATACTTTAACCGTTTCCAACTAATATTTCCTGAAAAAATTGCTGTCCTTTTATTAAGACTTACTCTCCAATACCTTTCACATTTCAGTATATTGCTGAAAATGATTACCTAATTTACAGCTGTTGAATATCTTTGTAAACATATCAAGGGAGAAAGAATAGAGGGAGAGAGGGAAGGGAAGGAGAGGAATTAAATTTTAGCTAATTTTCTTATGAGGATTTTTATAATTTCTTATTTTTTTTCTTTCATAAAACTTATTCTTGCTTAAAAATTAAATTTTGCCTTTACTCTTATCTTTCTATTCTTTTAAAAAAATTTTAATGTCCATTTATTTTTGAGAGAGAGCAAGTGGGGGAGAGGCAGAGAGAAAGAGACACACAGAATCTGAAGCAGGCTCCAGGCTCTGAGCTGTCAGCACAGAGACTGACACAAGGCTTAAACTCATGACTGTGGGATCATGACCTGAGTTGAAGTCAGATGCTTAATTGACCGAGCCACCCATGTGCTCCTTATCTTTCTATTCTTGATTATGTTGCTGTGGCCTTATTTCTCTTATATTTCCTCTTATTTTTTTACTATACTACTTAAAAATGGTAATAGCCAGAAAGAACAAGAACCAAGAGTGATTATATGAAAGTTATCCATTCCACAAGGAGGAAGTTGGAACCTCTCTTTCCTCCATCTATCCCTAAACATTTATGTTTAAAAATATGTGATTTAATACTTTATTCTAGAAACTCCCACTCTTCGGGTTCTAACCTATGGAAATAGTATCATAAAAGTATATTGGATATTGAGATACATTTTTTCACTGATTTCCAGTTATTACAGATAAAAATTGGCAAAACAGTCGGGGCACCTGGGTGGCTCAGTTGGTTAAGCATCCCACCTTGGCTCAGGTCATTATCTTACTGCTTGTGGGTTCAAGCCCTACTCAGGCTCTGTGCTGACAGCTCAGAGCCTAGAGCTTGCTTCATATTCTGTGTTTCCCTTTCTCTCTGCCCCTCCCCCACTTGCTCTCTCTCTCTCTCTCTCTCTCTCCCAAATATAAATAAAAACATCAATTTTTTTAAATGGCAACAACCTAAAATCTTATCTATGAAGAATGGAGATATTATGATTAGTTACATAGAATGTAAGAATATGCAGCAAGTTGAGGGGAGCCTGGGTGGCTCAGTCAGTTGAGCATCCAACTCTTTATTTTGGCTCAGGTCACAATCCCAGGGTCACATGATTGAACTCTTACATCAGGCTCTGTGCTGAGCATGGAGCCTGCTTCAGATTCTCTCTTTCTCCCCCTGCCCTTTGCCCCTCTCCTCTGCTTGCTTTCTCTCTCTCAAAAAGTATTTTTTTAAAAAAGAATATGTAGCAAGATGAAAGAATCAAATAAATGTTTATTACTTCCTTGAAAAGCCATTAGGTGGAAAAATAAAGATATAGAACAAGTATAAAAGTATGAATTCATTATGTTTTTAAAGATTGTATAAATATATATGTGGGTATAGTCAGTGCAGTAAGAATGTAAGTGTAGTAGGGGACAGAGAGAATTTCCAATTAATGCACACTTGTAATCTCTAATTCATTTAAATAAATATTGATAGCACATTAAATGTAAACCTATTAATAAATCAGATGGCCAATGCAATGGTGAAGGAATTTTTTTGCAAGGTACCAAAGAGGAGAAACTTTCTATGTGTATGCATATCTGAAACACATCATATTTTGGTTCTGCCACTCGAATTATAATTTGATGGTATATAACATTCTAGAAACCAAAACTTTTGAAAGTTTAAGGATAAACCTGGATTGTCCTACTGCATCAAGTGTTTCCATTGAGAAACAAGAGGTCATTGCAATTTATGTTCCTCTGTGACTCCCTCCCCTAATCACAGTCTATAGATACCCTACACCAAATGTGACCAGGCTGCTACTGCTTAAGCTGTGGGAGAGTGAACTCTGATTCCATGCACTTTACTCCAAATTTCAGCACAGGAGCCTGGTCATTGTCCTCAGAAATTGACAAGCCCAGTTTAAATGAAAATTAAAACAACCTAGAACAGCTAATACCTTGAAGAAAAATCACAAAGTTGGAGGAAACACATTACCAAATTTCAAGATTTCTACAAAGCTGACATAATTAATATAGTGCAGTATTTATGTGGTGTGGAATAGATAAATAGATCAAGGTAACAGAATGGAGAACACAGAAATATATACTTATTTATATAATCACTTGACTTTTGACCAAGTGCCAATGCAATTTAGTGGAGAAAGGAGTACCCATTCAATACATTATGCTAGAGCAACTGCATATGCACACAGAAAACAATTAGCCTACTAATTACTGCACACCATACATGAAAATAAATTCAAAGTGGCTCATAGATTTAATATAAGGGCTGAAACTGTTAAATTTTTTTATTCAAAAACAATAGAAAAATATATTTGTGACCTTGACATGAGTGATTTCTCAGTCAAGAAACAAAAGAACTAACCATAAGAGAAAAATTATTGAGTGGATTTCATGAAATTCAAAACTTTTGCTTATCAAAAGTCACCTTAAGAAAGTGAAAATGGAGGGGCACTTGGGTGGCTCAGTCATTTAAGCGTCTGACTCTTGATTTCTGCTCAGGTCATGATCTCATGGTTTGAGAGTTGTAGCTTGCATCGGGCTCTACGCTGACAGCACAGAGCCTGCCTGAGATGCTCTCTCTCTCTCTCTCTCTCTCTCTCTCTCTCTCTCCCTCTCTCTGCCCCTCTCCAGCTCTCTCTCTCTCTCTCTCAAAATAAATAAATAAACTTAAAAAAAGAAATTAAAAATGGAAAAAATATTCACACTACATATATCAGACAAAAAACATATCTAAAATATATAAGAACTTAATCAAATCAAAAACTAAAAGCATAAACATTTTAATGTTTAAAAGTAGATATAAAAATTGAAAAGACACTTTACAAAAGAAGATATTCAAGTGGCCAATACTGCATGTGAAAGATGCTCAGCATAATTACTTACCAGGTAAATGGAAATTAAAGTCATAATGTGATACCACATAACACTCAAAAGAATGGCTACAATTTAAAAGACAATACACAATTTTTGTAGGATTTGGAACAACCAAAATTCTCATATATTGATAGTGGGAATATGAAATTATGTAATCACTTTGGAAAACAGTTTGGCAATTCCTAATAAAATTAAATATAAAACAACCCTAAGTCTATACAAAAAAATCTTGTACAAAATATTCACAGCAGCTTTATTCATAATAGAGCAGACTAAAAACAAGTCAAATGTTCATTAACAGGAATTAGATAAACAAATCATTAGTAAAAGGTATACACTTAAGATTTGCACTATTTTACTAGATGTAAACTACATTTCAATTTTAAAAGAAGTTGGATGACCTGGAGATAATGAGAAGAAGCTTTGGGACTATCAGCACCTGTGCACAGGACAGATTAACACCAGGCAAATATGTGCTTCATCTGAATACAAGGGACAGCATTAGGGAAATATCTTTGAAAATTTGGGACATTCAGAGGTAGGAATGAGAGGGACAGAGATGATGCTACCTATCACCTCACAAAAGTTATCTGCACCTCACAAAATGCGTCTGTGTCCTGTCAATCCAATTGACTTGAGTCCAGGATAACATCTGCACATCCAGTCCAGAAGGAGACATTGCAGCTCAGAATTCAACTTAAATTCCTCTAAACGTGTGCATATTCTTAAAAGAAAAATGAGCCAGATAATGACTTCACCTAGCGGCCCTAAATTAAGAGTGACCATAGGTGATGCCTCCCTCTTTCCTAGTGGAGATTGGCCCATCATCCTTTGCCTTTCTTCTCCTTCCCAGAAATGAACAAAAGCAGCAGCTCTAGAGAGCCTAATCCCACTACGTGCCGCTAGAGGGCAGTATAGCTGAACCAGCGATGTCTATCCAGTGAAGCCCAGTCTAGGTAAGACAAGTAATGATTAGAATAAGTGAGAGAGACCTGTGGCAGTTGAAAAGAAATAACATAATGGAAAATACTGGCTGGAAAGGGAGTTGTCACTCTTTCCTTAAAAACCACCTCAGTGCATGACAGTAATAGACTTAGCTATTTCTCTCATATGTAGTGTTTAGTCATGGCCAATACTAGAATATGCCCCAGGACTCATTTTCCCAAGGACAGTTGGACCAAAGCCACACTGCCCTTTATACATACAATTTGAAGGGAAGACATCACTCAGTGTTCCTTGATGAGCTGTCTAGATAATAGTAGATTGGAATTATTATTTTAGTGCCATGTTGTTATGTTTATCATTTTGATTCCTGCCTTTGAACCTCACTGGGAATACTGTGACTGTTAGCTAACAACTGCTACATTATGTTTCTTTAACCAGGATGACGCCTTTATTAAAGCAAGTACCTGTATATGAGGGACACACATTGTTGTCATCTGCCAAAATGTTGGAATTTAATTTGCTCTTTTAACTTGCCAGATATAAACATGGATGGAAAACTATACCACCAGGTACTCAAGGAATTACAATGATGTCCAAGAGGTAAATGTTTTTTTTTAATATTTTGATCTCATATTAAAGCTAAGATTTAAGGACATGAAAAGGAATGGAAGGGAGAACAAGAAAAGAAGAGACCTAAGAACGAGAGGGGAACGTTGACATTACAGAGTTGTCACATATCAATGATGATTTCACTCTGCAAAGTACCCCCCCTCCGAAAAAAATTGTGGGAAGGCTTTGGGATACTTGAACTTAACTGCACCTGCTATGTGAACATGCTCACCTGGCAATTCCTTGAGGACCATAACACTTTTTTGGTGAATATAGTGTACTTGAATTAGTCTTGCACCACAAATATTCATGGCAACAACACTTGTGATCATACAGCATTGGCTCTGAGGACTAACAGGTCATTAAGGAATCAGGAGCTTGATTAAGTGTATGGAGTCAAGAGAAATTACTATCCTGAAGTCTCACTGTTACATTCTAAATGGTCACCAGAGGGAGTTTTCTTCTAGTAAACTGCCTGAACTTGGCATTTGGCCCAGAAATATGATGAAGCAATATTTGAATGGATTGTGCCTTTACTAAACTGACTCAACACCTTGTTTGTCAATAACTGCGGGGAAAAAACACACACCCTCACCCAGGAAGGAACAATTGCCATGTTGACAGCAATAACATCTGATATATTTAAACAGCAGTGGCCAGTTGTGCTACAGGCTCAGACAAGAGGAGGTTCATTTGTGGGAACAGTATGGCCAGCATAAACCAAGGCAAGATTTTACTGGTAAGGATGGTGTTTACTGACACTTCTAAAAAAGGAATTTGGCTTTCTGCGATACTATTGGTAATTTTGAACAGGTAAAGGATCAACTTTGGATCATCCCCATGGGAGACAAATGGACAGTGCTCCACAATGATACCTAAATCCTAGGTTAATAGAAAACTCGTTTTTTGGTGAATGAAGTATAATTATGCCCCAGACCAGATAGAAACTAGAGTTTGCTGAGGAATGATCTTTAGTAATTACACCAGTTACAAGAAATGTATGGTATACAAGAAAATGGTGTTTTTTTCTGGGAAGGTTAGGAAAGTGGCATTGTTATAATAACTAATGAGGATGTGTTAAGCATTATTTAATCCCTCTGTCGCAGCTATTCAGCTTTATATAGTAAAAAAATTTTACATCAATTTATAAAAATGAATGGAAATGGAACATAGGTATAAAATATTTTCCAGAATTAAAATATCTTTTAGGGAACCAAACCAAAATTTCCAGTTGATGTAATACCCAGGGAGACTTATTAACCAGGGAAAGAAGTGAATTTACCTCTAGAAAAGTGATACATGTGGGGCACCTGTGTGGCTCAGTCAGTTAAGCGTCTGACTTCAGCTCAGGTCATGATCTCATGGTTCATGGGTTTGAGCCCCACATCAGGCTCTGTGCTGACAGCTTGTAATGACTTGCTAAGGGACTCTATAATATTTATCAGGATTTGACAAACTTTTCCGTAAAAGGCCAGATAGTAAATACTTTGCAGGTTATACAGTCTCTGTCACTATTCAACCCTGCCACTGTAGTGCAAAAGCAGTCGTAGACAAAATGTAAGCAAATGAGTATTCTGTGTTCCAGCAAAATTCCATTACAAAAACAGGTGGTGGACATAATCTGGCCAGCAGGCCATATAATTCATAACCCCTGATGTATACAGTTGAGTTAGACACAAAGTGGAATATATGTTTTATATTTATAAATTAATTTATATCAGTAGTCCAGTTGTTAGAAATTTTTAATATAAGTGCTGTTTATATGCACTGATAGAATATTTCATGGGGGGAAGAAGTTGCAGAACAATACAAATAGCAAGGCTTCATTTGTATATAAACACGTTTGTGTATAAAGGGAAGAGTTCTATTGAGATTTGAAGGGGAGACTCTTCACTTTCACTAACTAAACTTCTAAATATTTGAATGAGCATGTACTACTTCTGAAATTTAAAAACAGAGCTACAAAAAGAAAGTTCCAGGCTAAAATTATGATGACCCTGCTTTGGGCACAGAAGTTTGGTGGCCTTGATCATTGTGTTACAGCAGATTCCAGATTCCTCTCTATGGGAGGATTGGATTTATCAGGGGAATGTTCCAGTCTCACAACCAAGCAGAGGTGAATTAACCTCCTGAGCAAGCAAGGGTCTATTGCCCCACTCCACAGGATGCCAATTGCATTAACTAGAATGTGCAAAGGCCCCTGTCCTCATTAAGCTTCTTAACCTGGCAAGTACATCTCAGTCCTAGCCCAGCATGGTTGACAGACATCACCAGACACAGAGGAGTGAACTTCTGAGCACCTGCTAATCCAGAACTCATCACCACTAACACAACTATCAAAACCTAGTGGAGATTTGGGGTACCTGGGTGGCTTAGTCAGTTGAGCATCTGACTTCAGCTCAGATCATGATCTCACAGTTCAAGGGTTTGAGCCCCGCATCGGGCTCTGTGCTGACAGCTCAGAGCCTGGAGCCTGCTTCAGATTCTGTGTCTCCCTCTGTCTCTTCCCATCCCCCACTTTCTCTCTCCCTCCCTCTCTCTCTCTGTCTCTCTGTCTCTCAAAAATAAAACATAAAAAAAAAAAAACCTAGTGGAGATAAACGACATTCATGGAGAATGTCCTAAGCACCAGTGCTCTGTGTAGACAGCTCCATTTTAGGTCAAGATCCATGTGAGAATCTAATGAAAACAGTGTATGTCATCCCCAGAAAGAAAAAAAAAAGCACATTTCTACATACATAGGAAATGTACACACCATGTCAGAGGGTGCACAGTCTCTTGTAGCCTAATAATGCACTGGGAGAGTCAGGCATGTCTCTACATTAAGAGTAGCTGTCAGGGCAGCTGGGTGGCTCAGTTGGTTGGGCGTCCAACTTCGGCTCAGGTCATGATCTCACATTGTGAGTTCAAGCCTCGCATTGGGTTCTGTGCTGACAGCTCAGAGCCTGTAGCCTGCTTCAGATTCTGCTTCTCTCTCTGCCTCTCCCCCACTCACGCTCTGTCTCTGTCTCTCAAAAATGAATAAACGTTAAAAAAAAAAAAAAGAATTGCTGTCCTTCAGTAAAGACTAACACTGAGGTAAGCCAGATCATCAGAGAACTGCCTACCTGCCTACACTATGGGCCTCCTAAGGATCACTTTGACTAAATTGGATCCTGGCAGGATGCCCCCAAAGCCTCCACTGATGCAGTTAGAAGAATTTTCTGTTTCCTCTAAGGGTCTTGTAGAGAAGGCTTTGTTTGCAGTGCACAGTAATCTCTTCGTGAAAACCCACAAGAGATATTTCTCTCAGATCAGAGAGCCAGAATTGGTAATGCATCTCCTACAAAACCAATTTGCTTCTGTCTCTTAGATGCTGAGAGTCATATACATGACTTTCTTACCCTCTCTACTTTGCTCATTAGCAAACGCAGAGCTAAATGCGTTTCCAGCAAGGGTATCAGAGCTTCCTTCTGATTTTGTGCCCTCCCTCACACTATCTATCATCTTCCACACTTTGCTTTTTTGTTTCTTGCCCCTCAGCTATTTTTAATTTACTTTCTAATTAGATATTTAGTCGTTAAATATATTTATTTTCTTGTTTGTTGTATGTGTCTTCTAAACAACTCCATTCTTTTCAGGAGAGGATGAAGTAGGAAGAAAAAAGAAAAAAAAGAAAGTGAAGGAGAGAGCAAACAAGGAAGGGAGCCAAGCATTCGACTAGTTCTTTTTCATGTGACTAGGGTATTTCAGAGGATAACTTTCAGGACCCCCAACATATAGATTAACAGAAAGTCCGGTCCTTCTCCTGAGCATGCTCCCACCTCCTTTGATCTGTACAGAAATTCTTGAGGATGCTTCCCAGCATCCAAAGAGCCATGCCTGCACACTCCTTCTTAACCCAGGAGTCAGAGGTTCTCTTCAGAGGACAGATGACTCCACATCAGCTGGGCCACTACTTCAGCTGAAACTGGAACAAGTCTAAGAGCTTTCCCAATGGATACACCATGTAAAATGTTACTCTGACTTCATACTGGAAATCCAAAACTTAAGAGCCCCTGACATCATCAATACCCCTTGAACCCAATGAACCTGATACTACCTCATAAACCAACATCAGACTCTAATCTACCTTTATCACTTGTCCCTGGACTAGCACAAACACACACATGCTTATGTGTGTGCACACACACCCACCTTTCTACTATCTGAAAACTGTTGCCCCCCTAATTACCTAGACTATCCCCCCTGAAATGAAAATACCAAGTCTCCTCCATTGACATCCCCATCTTCCAAAATACCCACCATTGTTCCGAGTCACACCTATGAGACCTAGCCATGAATCTGCGCAGGCTCGGAGAATATTGCCAACACCAAGTAGGAGGCCCCAGACATTCTCCATCCCCTTGGGCTCTGCTTTGCTTTCTAACCTTGGAGAGGGCACCGAGCAGACTTCCCCAAGGGAATAGCAGATAGAGAGAATACTCTGTTCCCTCAGAGCACAAGCGGCCCCAAGGAGGCCCAGTGAAGGAATTAAACCATTACAGGCTGGGAGAGGTCTCTGGACACATTACTCTGGGTAATGGTCTCTTGAAGTGAGGAGTCAGGCTGGAGCTGGGGACGAGAGGTGGGGACAAGTAAGAAATTTGAAGCAGTGTTGGAAAACCTGTTGAGCATGTGGGCTGCTCCTCCCTGTTCTCCTTGGCTTCCTGCAGCAGAGGTGAGGGGATGATCTAAGGAGGCTGGGACCTTTAGCTAAAGTGCAAATTCTGAATAAATTTGCAGACATGGCACGGACACATCTGCATCTGGAGAGAAAACATCTGGACATAGCAAACAACCAGGACTAGAGTTTCCATTCACAGTCCACACCTACCAGGCATGCCTTCCGCGTTGTCCACCATCTGAGAACAGTGAGTTCCAAAGGGTCCATGTCAAAATCATTTTGAGTGTTTTGATATCAGTGAATCAGGAAGGGATTACCCGTGTGTCATTGTCAAAATGAGCCCAACGAAGACGAGTGCTATCTATGTGTACAAAAAGGAACGGGTGGTCACCATGACTAAGTCTCCGGTTTTCACATGTTTGGTTAACCTAAGTGCAGAGCAGGCAGACTTCCAAAATTTGACCGTGACTGGTCACTTAACTTTATCAAAATATTTTCTTCTGACTTGTAATATAAATCACTAACTTTGGGGGTAGGGGTGCTGATCCCCGCCAGGCACTGTGCTTTTTACATGTTCACTGAGCCAACAATGCTGTGAGACAGATTCTCCCATTATCTCTACTTTATGAATGGAGAGACTGTGTCACAGAGAGGTTAACTTACTTGCCCTGAACCACTTGCCTGATAAGGACAGGACCCCATATGTAGAAAGTGGGCCAGAGCTATGCCCTTTGTCTCCATGCTGTATGAGCTCTGTAATAGGCAAGGCATTTCCTCTCTTCAGGGAGAAGCCAAGAGACCTGGGTTCCATTCTTGACTCTACCAATTCAAATGGTCATGATAATTAAGGTCCAGCTTCCCAGCAGCCCTCAATTTCCCTCTTCTTGAAAATGAGGGGGTTGGGGGCACCTGGGTGGCTTAGTCGGTTGAGTTTCCACCTTCCACTCAGGTCATGATCTTATGGTTCATGAGTTCAAGCCCCCATTGGGCTCTCTGCTGTAAGCACAGAGCCCACTTCAGATTCTTTGTCCCTCTCTCTCTCTCTTTGCCCCTCCCCCACTCACGCTCTTTCTCTCAAAAATAAACATTTAAAAAATACAAAAAAATAAAATGAGGGGATTGGACTACATGATCTCTAAGAGTTTCTCCCGTACAGATTCCCTGTGAGTCTGTTTCAATGCAGGGGCGCCTGGGTGGCTCAGTCAGTTAAGCGTCCAACTCTTGATTTTGGCTCAGGTCATGATCTCACAGTTGTGAGATTGAGCCCCAAGTCCAGCCCTCTCTTTGCAGCTCTCTCTCTCTCTCTCTCTCTCTCTCTCTCTCTCAAAATAAATAAGTAAACATTAAAACAATTAAAGTTGATGCAGTAAGAAATCAAGGGGCACCTTCCAGAAGAGAAGGCTCCTGTCATTCCTGGCTGGTCTCTGCCCCACCAGCAGTGAATTAAGTGGAGTGCCGTTCTTTAGACAGCCACTTGACGTCCTTTGCATTTCTTCCTTACATCTGTTCAGAATCCAAAATGACCATCTAGGCATTCTTTCATTCTGCAAATATTTATCAAGGGACTATTATGTTCCAGGCAGCACGCCAGGGAGGGTGGTGTAACAAAGAACCAGACACGGTCTTCATACTTGGGCAGGTCACAGTCTAGCAGGGAAGACAGTGTTGTAAATACTAAGATTCAGCTCCAGTTCATACTGTGTGTGCAGGAGGAGGTCCAAAAGAATGTGCTACTGGAGGCTAGAGGGTGAGGACCTCCCACTAGCACTAACAGACAGGGAGAATGGATGATTTAGGCAGATGGAATAAGAAATGCTTGAGTCAAGAAGAAGCAAAAAATGCCTTACAGTTGGAGTGTGAAATGGGCGAAGGCTAGGAGGGAGGCAGAAGATGAGCCACAGAGCCCACAGGAGCTACCTCACGGAAGCTCAGTAAGCCACAAGAAGGTATTGGCCTTCAGTCTGTGGGTAATAGGGAGGCTTATGCAGCAGGAAAGTGTCTGTCATGGGTTGAATTGCGTCCCTGAAAAAACATACACTGGAGTCCTAATATCCAATACCTCAGAATGTGACCTTATTTGGAGATAGGGTCTTTACAGAGGTAACCAGGTTAAAATGAAGTTATTAGGATGGATCTTAATCCAATATGACTGATGTCATCACGAAAAGGGGACATTTGGACACAGGAACACACATGCATAAGGGAAAACAATGTGAAGAGACCAAGAGAGAAGACCAATATCCACAAACCAAGGAGAGAGGTATGGGACAGACCCCTCGCAGCCCCAGAAGGAGCCAACCCTGCCAACAACTTGATGGTGGACTTCTAGCCTCCAGAACTGAGACAAAAGATATTTCCATGGTTTTAAGCCACACAGTTTGTGGTACTTTATTACAGAAGCCCTAGAAAGCTAACCCAGACTTTAGCCTGAAGAGTCAGGTGATCACATTTTTACTATTAAAAGAACACTGTGGCTTCAGTGCAGAGAATGGATGGCGGAGGGGGTGTCAGAGGGGCTGTGGGAACCAAGTACATCATGGGGACAATACTGCAATAATCTAGGCAGGAATGATGGCTTTTCACCAGAGTGGGGAGATGAAAAATGTTGCAAGATTCAAGAGATATTTATGAGGTAAAACATGGGAGATCCCTAGAGAAACAAAGCCCATGCTGATGGGCACTAGACAGAAAAAAAAATGGAAAAATGATTGTGATTCCAGCAACACAGTCTTCCTGCATGCTTCTAGCCCCAGCCCCCTCTGTTGTCACAGACAGAAGACCTTCCCTTCCCCCTCTGTATTTGGTCTAGCCCTGCCTCTTCTTCCCAGCCACCAGCTTCTTCTTTATCAGACATTTCCCAGTCACCCCCAAAATGTTTATTGAGCTTGTGGCTTACAAACTGCTTCCACATGCATCTTCCTCACTTTTCTCTTGAGAACAGGCTTTATTTTGTCTTATGTATGAGGAGAGCGAAACAGAACAGGGAAGGGATTTTGCCAAAGACACATTGTGATTAGTAGGGCCAAAATTCAAACCCACAGCTTCTTTCTCTGCATCCCAAGTTTGTTTTCCTGTGCCCTGCCATAGCTCCATGAACACAGCCCCAGTCAACACTGGATTTGAAGGAGGTCCTGTCTCCAGCAATTACAGTAAAGGACTCCATGCAACATTGATTTTGAAAGTGGATCAGTTACTGGAAAAAGGATGTTAAGGTAGAAAATTTCTACAGTGAAAAATTACACCCCAGCCCATTTGTTTTTGGCATAAATTTGTTGAAGCTTTGTTAAAGTGTGAGGAGGTAGCGTTTGGTGTTTAAGACCATCCTTGTTGGGATCCAGGCTTTGGCCCTTGTGGGCTGCATGATCTTGAGAAAAGTATTCAACACTTTAACCTCAATTTTCTTATCTGTTAAAAGGGAATGCTGTTGAGAGCCAGCTCAGAGTTGTTTTGAGTAATGTACATATTTAGTTCAGTGCCTTATACATAGCAAAGACTTGATATGTTTTAGGCATACCTGTTATTATTTGCCTTAATTGCATACTCATTAAGATCCTAAAAGCACACAAAAATAGTTCTCTCTTAAAGTCTCACAAACTCAGGTGAAGGGTGGTCAAACAGTGAAAAATCAAAGGCTGAGAGATTTGCCAAGAAACACAGAATAATTGCTTTCAAGAGCATCCCCGAACACCTGACAGACAAGAGGATTTTGGCAGGAAGTAAAGAATTAAATAAAGCAAGTGGAGAAGGGTGAAGTAAAGGTGAGGTGAGAAGGTATTTACTGTCCCCATATTACAGGTGAGGACATCAAGAATCAAAGTTAGGTAATCAGTCCAAGACCACACACCCAGAAAATGAAGGAGCTGATTTCAAAATGTGTGCTCTTAGCAGAGACACCACACTAAGCTCATTGCTTTCCAGTGCACCTGTCACTACACCTGTAGCATTTTATTGTGCTTATTTGTTTAAAAAGTTCTTCTCTACTAGACCATAACCACCTTAAGATTAGGAATCAAGAATGACTCATCTTTGTACTCTCAGTACAAAGTTCAGTCCTAAGCAATTGAGTTCCCAGTGAGCATTTAATGCAACGGTGTTGAATAATTGTGAAGCCATAAACCCCCAGTGTCTAAGAGTGTTCTAATAAATAGGTTCACATATAATAGAGGGTTTTTTTTGCCAGCTTTTAATGAAATGTTGTCTCTGAAATGTTGACTATAAACACTGTGCGCCTATGTCAGCATTCATATTTACCTGTTTCACTTAGGTATTTGGGGTTTTTTGTTGTCGTTTATTTACTTTGTTTTGTTTGCAAGGAGGGTAGAGAGATGAACCTCAACCTGACATATCTGAATAAGCATTTATGGGGAGCTAGAGAAACATGCATCACTGAGGTCCACCAAGGATTCTTTCTGAAAGGAAATCCTTTCTCTGATGTCCCTGCATTTAACACAGGTTAAACTTTTGTATTGTTCAACTCCTTTTTGTGGAAGGGAAGGAAGACAGAATCATGGGCAATTTATAGGAATTCTTGGGGAGATAGGAATAAATTGGAACTTGTTGAATTGAAAGTTCTGGAATTTTCCATATTCACTGGTACATGCAGGATTATGGAGACGGTCAATCAAACCGGCAGTGTCTCTGAGTTCATCCTCCTGGGACTGTCCTCCCGGCCTGAGGACCAGAAGCCACTTTTTGCCCTGTTCTTCATCATGTACATGGTCACTCTGGTAGGAAACCTGCTCATCATCCTGGCCATCCGCTCTGACACTCAACTCCAGACACCTATGTATTTTTTCCTCAGCATCTTATCCTTCATTGATGTTTGCTACACAACAACCATCATTCCCAAGATGCTGGTGAACTTCCTGTCAGAGAAGAAGTCCATCTCCTACGCTGAGTGTATGACCCAGATGTATTTCTTCTTGGCTTTTGCCAACACAGAAAGTTATCTCCTGGCTGCCATGGCCATTGACCGCTTTGTGGCCATCTGTGACCCATTCCACTATGTCACCACCATGAGCCACCGCCGCTGCGTCCTGCTGCTGGCTTTCTCCTGCTCCATCTCTGACCTCCATTCCCTGTTACTAGTTCTTCTGATAAACCGTCTCACCTTCTGTGACTCCAATGTTATCCCCCACTTCCTCTGTGACATCAACCCTCTGCTGAAATTGTCCTGCTCCCCCACATTTGTCAATGAAATTGTAATTAACACAGAAGGATTGATAACCCTGGTGACCCCCTTTATGTGTGTTGTCATCTCTTATGTCCGGATCCTCATTGCTGTTCTTAAGATCCCTTCAGCTGCGGGGAAGCGTAAAGCTTTCTCTACCTGTGGCTCCCACCTCACCATGGTGACCCTCTTTTATGGAAGCATTATTTATGTTTATTTCCTACCCCTGTCTAGCTATACCATCAAGGACAGGGTGGCAACAGTCATCTATACAGTTCTGTCCTCCATGCTGAACCCTTTTATCTATAGTCTGAGGAACAAAGACATGAAGCAAGGCTTGAGGAAGCTGATGGGCAGGAGGTCCCAGGCAGCACTTTTGTGAGCACACTCAGAAGCAGGTCTTCTTTGAGCCTTCATTTCTGCTGATTCCTGGTCTACATACCAAGCTGCTAGAAGTTAGCATACCTAAACTGAGTGTTCGTGGGAAATTGTATAAGTGACCAGACTAGAATATTATATACCAAGTCTTATATATTCATAATATTTTATATTTATCTTACAGTATAATAATAGTAATAATAATAATAATATATCTTATCATATACCCACCAATCAAAGCCACCTCATTAGGGCCACCTAACTGACCCAGGGTCTTTGCACCCATTTCTCATTCTCTTACTCCCATTCCCTTTTCCTATCCACTCCTTCCAAGTGCAACTAA
The DNA here is from genome assembly GCF_027475565.1 of Acinonyx jubatus. Classification (NCBI taxonomy): domain Eukaryota; kingdom Metazoa; phylum Chordata; class Mammalia; order Carnivora; family Felidae; genus Acinonyx; species Acinonyx jubatus. Next base: position 12,803,147 of record NC_069391.1, read on the forward strand.
AAATTTCTCACTAATTTTTCTTGACTAGATTTCTCCTTGTCAATAACTCTGAATTCCCAGGGTGCCTGAGTGGCTCAGTCAGTTAAGCGTCTGACTTGATCTCGGCTCAGGTCGTGATCTCACCATTTGTGAGATCGAGCCCTATGTCAAGCTCTGTGCTCACAGTTTGGAGCCTGCTTGGGATTCCCTCTCTCTCTCTGTCTCTCTTTCTGTGTGTGTGTGTTTGTGTGTGTGTGTGTGTCTGTATATCTTAAAATAAATAAATAAACATTTAACAAAAAAACCTGAGCTCCCAGTATCCTTATGTAATTTAAGAAACATCTTCAATTGGATATGGTACATACATACAATGGAATATTACTCAGCCATAAAAAAGAATGAACTCTTGCCATTTGCAATGATGTGGATGCAGCTAGATAGTATAATGCTAAGTGAAAGAAGTCAGTCAGAGAAAGATACCATATGATTTCACTCATAGGTGGAATTTAAGAAACACAACAAACAAGCAAAAAGAAAAATAGAAAAAGAGAGAAAGACAAACCAAGAAACAGACTTTTAACTATAGAGAACAAACTGATGGTTACAAGAGGGGGGTTGGTGGGGAATGGGTTAAATAGGTGATGGGGACTAAGGAGTGCTCTTGTGATGAATCACTATGGAAGTGCTGAATCACTATGTTGTACACCTGAAACAAATATTACACTGTATGTTAACTGGAATTTAAATAAAAACTTAAAAAAAGAAACGTCTTCAATTAGTTACTCAATTTTCAGCAATTTCAACGTCCCTGAAATTACTTAAGGTGATATTGTGTGTGTGCATTTTGTCTTCCCTGTAAGATTAGGAACTCCCCAACAGCAGAGACAGTTTTTGCATGCAAGACAGAGAATATATAATGTCTCCTCCTTTTTTGGAATCTCTCTTGGCAGTGTCTTGGGTCCTGAACACAGGATAGAATCAAGAGTTGGCCCTCAGGACCTGGTTGACTTAACGACTTAGGTCCAATGTTCCAGGTGACCAGCCACGTGCAGTGGAACTGACCTTTACTTTTTTGTGTCTTCCCTGGCTTCCTTCCCTTTGTTCCTCTGACAGCTTTTGGTCCATGGCCTCTTCTGAGCATCTTTTTGGTGTCATTCACCCTGGAAGTATCTATATTTCTGACATCATTACTATCTATCGATCTATTTTCTAAGATGAGAAAAATATTTCTCTGTAATGAGGTTTACCCTGAGTAGCTTTTGAAGACAGAACTAGACACAATATTTGTAAGACTGGGGAAAGTAATTCCTAACACACTATAAGGAAAGAAACTCAAATGTCAGAGTTATTGAAAGGTGACATCCACCCTCACTGGAGAAGGGTAGTACAAAGCCGTTTTATATATCAGACTGGAATTGAGCTAGATGATATTCAAGGTCACTTCCAATTCATAGAAATAATTTAATATTAAAGAGTTTCAAATTCCTCATGTTCGCAACTGGCAACAGTAATATTTTATAATAAAGTATATGTCCAAGTAAGGCTGACTCTAGAGAATGTCCTAGATTTAGACATTTTGTTATAATTTTATTAGGCAATAGAGATTAAAAGAAATATCAGTCTCAATTACCTTGGGAAGATATTTTTCCAGTGGCAAGAAATGAAAATTCAGAATGAGATGGAAATTTTTATATTATAAGTGAACATCTAAGAGTAAAAAGTTTAAGTAAGCATCATTGTCTGATGGGAATGCTGCTTTCCTGGTCTCAATCTTTTCCTCCATGAGAAGAGGATTTAGTTAAGGCACTCATTTTTTTCCCACCCTGTTTCAGTTTCTATCCCAGGGAACATGAGTGTCTTATCTGATTGGTAAATGTAAGAAACACATATTTGGCATGTATCAAAGCAAAACTGGCACCAGGCAAAGTGAAACAGGCAAGGAAGACCTTTTTTTATTTATTTAAATTCAAGTTAGTCAACATATGGTGTAGTATTGGTTTCATGAGTAGAAACCAGTGATCCATCACTTACATACAACACCCAGTGCTCATCCCAACAAGTGCCCTGCTTAATGCCCATCACCCATTTAGCCCATTCCCCCACCCACCTCCCTTCCAGCAACCTTCAATTTGCTCTTTTTAAGAGTCTCTAATGGTTTGCCTCCCTTTCTGTTTTTATCTTATTTTTCCTGCCCTTCCCCTATGTTCATCTGTTGTGTTTCTTAAATTCCACATATGAGTGAAATAATATGGTATTTGTCTTTCTCTGACTTATTTCACTTAGCATAATACATTCTAGTTCCATCCACATTGTTACAAATAGCAAAATTTAATTCTTCTTGATACTGAGTGATATTCCATTATATATATACACATACATACATATGTACATACATACATATATACACATCTTCTTTATCCATTCATCAGTCAATGGATATTTGGGCTCTTTCCATAATTTGGCTATTGTTGATAACACTGCTATAAACATTGGTGTGCATATTCCCCTTCAAATCAGCATTTTTTAATCCTTTGGATAAGTACCTAGTAGTGCAATTTCTGGGGCATAGGCTAATTCTATTTTTAATTTTTTCAGGAACCTCCATACTGTTTTCTAGAGTGGCTGCACCAGTTTGCATTCCCACCAACAGTGAAAAGGGCTCCCCTTTCTCCATATCCTTGCCAACATCTGTTGTATCCTGAGTTATTAATTTTAGCCATTCTGACAGGTGTGAGGTGGTATCTCATTGTGGTTTTAATTTGTATTTCTCTGATAATGAGTGATGTTCAGCATCTTTTCATGTGTCTGTTGGCCATCTGGATGTCTTCTTTGGAAAAGTGTCTATTCATGTCTCTGGTCCATTTCTTCACTGGATTATTTATTTGGAGGATGTGTTTGATAAGTTCTTTATAGATTTTAAATACTAACGCTTTATCCAATATGTTATTAGCAAATATATTCTCCCATTCTGTCGGTTGCCTTTTAGTTTTATTGATTGTTTCCTTCTCTGTGCAGAAGCTTTTTGTCTTAATGATGTCCCAATTATTCATTTTTGTTTTTATTTCCCTTGCCTCCAGAGACATGTCTAATAAGAAGTTGCTGCAACTAAGGTCAAAGAAGTTGATCCCTGTTTTCTTCTGTAGGATTTTGATGGTTTCCTGTCTCACATTTAGGTCTTTCATCCATTTTGAATTTATTTTTGTGTATGGTATAAGAAAGTGGTTCAGTTTCATTCTTCTGCATGTTGCTGTCCAGTTTTCCCAGCACCATCTGCTGAAGAGACTGCGTTTTTCCATTGGATATTCTCTCCTGCTTTGTAGAAGATGAGTTGGTCATATATTTGTGGGTCTATTTCTGGGTTCTCAATTCTGTTTCATTGATCTATGTGTGTGTTTTTTTCTCAGTACCATACTCTCTTTATAATTACAGCTTTGTAATACAGCTTGAAGTGCAGGGTTGTGATGCTTCCAGCTTTGGTTTTCTTTTTCAACATTACTTTGGCTATTCAGGGTCTTTTGTGGTTCCATACAAACTTTAGGATTGTTTGTTCTAGCTCTGTGAAGAATGCTGGTGTTATTTTGATAGGGATTGCATTAAATGTGTAGATTGCTTTGGGTAGTATAGACGTTTTAACAATGTTTATTCTTCCAGTCCAAATAAAGGAAGACTTTATTTAAAACTCTCAAAATAGGGAGAAAGAACAGAATTCAGTCTGAAAGAAAGGGTTTGTAAGCCCTGGGCTGAGCCAGAGGAAAAGTACCAGAGGACATTAGGGGAGTCATACACCATCTGTGTTTGCTAATTGGCTTTATGCAAAGGGAAAATAAACTTCCTGTTTCTTGGTGATAGAAGGCAATTTTGCAACTTGGAGCAAGGCACCCACAGACATTGGGAGATGGGGCACTATCTCATGTGAAATGATTACATTTCAAAGAGTTAGCTCCAGATCCTTGAGAAAGATAAGCCTAGGTTGAGAAACTGGCAAGAAGTTTTTTAAAAGATTTATATCTCAAAGAGGTAGAGAAAGAATTCACAGTTACAAGTTTTCTAATAAAAGGAATGTTGGGGTCCCAGATTCAGGAAGAAGGCTACCATTTAATGCAAGCTGAGGGGAACTGTTAAGGTCATCTTGGTCATCTGCTTGGCTCAGTCCTTGCCTGCAGTGGGAAGAAATTCTCTGCATCTCTGAGCCTGTGGAGAAGACAGCCTCATTTTCCCTCCTTTGACTTTCCCTCCTTTGACTAAACCACAACCTTTGTCCATATAAAGGTGGCCTCTCTCTGCCACCTTATTGTCCTGTTTCTCACGCCTCCTAAGAGTACCCCATAATCACAACTAGTTTCAGAGAGCTTCTTGCAAATTGTTCTTTGACAGAAACATACTTTTCCCAAACCTGTTTCTCAAAAATAAATAAACATTTAAAAAATTAAAAAAAAAAAACAACTAAAGAGCAGGAATTGAGAGGAAAGGAAGAGAAAAGACAAGTGGCCCAATTGGTCCTTTTATCAAAATCAACCAAGGGACACCTGAGTGGCTCAGCTGGTTAAGTGTCCAACTTCGACTCATGATTTCACAGTTCGTGGGTTTGAGCCCTGCGTCGGGCTCTGTGCTGACAGCTCAGAGCCTGGAGCCTGCTTCAGATTCTGTGTATCCCTCTCTCTCTGCCCCTCCCCCACTTACACTCTGTCTCTCTCTCTCTCAAAAATGAATAAACATTTAAATTTTTTTTTAAAAAAAGGAAAGAAAAGAAAGGAAATTTTTTAAAAAATCAACCAAGACTTCTAAAACAAAGGAGCCTCAGTCAGGGGAGATGGCCTTTCTCTTTATCTGGTTGTGTGGCTCACAGTGTGTTTGTCTGAAGTGGATCTTTCTTTGAAACGGATGTCATGGCGATCCAACCTTAAGTCAGGCATTTGAACAAAAAATGAAAAAAAACAACTGTCAGGGTTTACACTACACTGCCTCAAGGGACTTTTCAAAGCCCGCAACCCAGACTATGAACTTTCTAGGCTGTTTATTTAGAACTCTATTTCAATTCTAGAATATTCATTTTGGCATGAGGTTCTGATAATTTATTAAATTTCTGGTCATGTGTTCATATATGTTTTAAAATTTCCAATGTATTTTGAAACTTGTAGTTGTTTACGAACTTGGTGTTACAGGCTATCTTTGGAGAGTTCTCTATACTAGTCACTAATCCTTCCTTCAGAACTATAAAAACTGATTCTAGATGGCTAAGCACACTGGGGGTGTGGAGCTAGACACAGGTAAGGGGAACACCTCCTTCTGTGGGTCTTGAGAGCCACTTTGGCTCTGACCCTGAGGCAGGAAAAGGCCTCTGTCTCAGGGATGGGGTGTGAAATATCTTTGTCCGCTGTTAAGACAGGAAGTCACTGGCCTGGTAAGAGTTCCTAGAGAAATTTGGGGCCTGTGCTGTACTTGTAAGGTGGCCTCTGTGGTATAATTCTCTTTTAGTACTTCTGAATCTTTAGTAATATCATAATAGGTGATCCTTTTCTTTACTGTGCTCTGGCCACCTAGGAAAGATTCCGGAATGTAGCTGTGGATATGGAGCAGGGAGTTTCCTTCCTCTGGCCAGTCTGGGAGGTACCAGCAAAACCTCTATTCAGATGCATCAAAGCAACAAGCCCACAAGGGTTAGCCTCATGACATGGAGGCTTAAGCAAAATACCATGTCCTTTTCCATGGGGCAGTTCCCGGGGAAACTCTCAGAAAGATCTGGAAAACATAGCCTTCAGGGTCCCATCCCAGACTAGTTGACCAGCATCACCAGAAAGAGGCTCAGGGGATTTGAACATGCTCCTCAGATTATCTGAGGCAACAGACTCTGTACTCTGTTGTGCAACAGCATTTAGGAATGACCATTCCTTTTAGGAATGACCACTCCATTTAGGAATGAGCACTCCATGCCAGGATGTGTACAGCTGCATGCTCCAGGGGAGAGACTCTGTAAGACACAGGAAGACATAGGAAATAGAACGTGCCAGAGCTCAGCAACTTTAACTCCACCCTAATAGCCCCAACAGGCCCCTGACTGGTATTACAACGTATCAGTAGACTTGGGCACACCTATCAGCACCCTGCTGACATTTCCAGTTCCTTCTCCCACTTCCCTTCCCAAACCTACTGGCTCCATCATGATTCCTCTTCTTTATCTCTGCCCAACTTCCACTGGGGCCATTCATTTGAAGTGCAAAATGTCCAAAAACCACACTCTATTATGCCCTGAAGGAAGATGGGACTTTATAGAGACCATGGCCCACCAGAAAAGTCAAATTACATTTAATAGCCACTCTTAAAAGGAAGAAAAAATTATAATTCATTTTGGAAAGATTTTTACAAAAAGGTGGTTGATGCTCACCCTCAAGAGTAATTAGGAAAACACAAATCAAAACCATAGAGAGATGATACTTCACATACAACAGATTGGCAAGGAAAAAAATATTTCTGGAAATTCTGAGTGTTGGCAAGTGTAGGGGACAATGATGGACATTGACAATGCCCATATGAGGATAATTTAGCTAAGTTACTTTGGAGAACAATTTGACATGTTTTCTCCATACTAAAATTGAATGTGTACGTACCAGTGAAACACTAATTTGAGCTGTGATTACAACAGAATAGTTTCACTGCCCTCAAAGTGCTCTGTATTTCACCTGTTCATCTCCCCCCTTCACCAAACAAACAAACAAAACCTGGCAACCACTGATCTTTTGAACTGTCTCTATAGTTTGCCTTTTCCAGAATGTCATATAATTATAATCATAGAGTATGCAGCCTTTTCAAACTGGCTTCTTTCCCCTAGCAATATGCATGTAAGTTTCCTCTAAGGCTCCTCTGTCTCTTTTCATGACTTGATAGTTCATTTCTTTCCATTGTTCAGTAATAGTCCATTGTATGGATGTACCACAGTTTGTTTATCCATTCAAGTATTGTCAGTTTCCATTTGGAAGTTATTAATAAAGCTGCTGTAAACATTCATGTGTATGAAGCTTTTGTTTTAAATTGTCAAAAACTGGAAATAACTAAGCTATCCATCAGCAGACAAATGGATATAAAAATTGTGGTATATTGGGGCACTTGGGTGGTTCAGTCGGTTGAGCATCCAACTTTGGCTCAGGTCATCATCTCGCAGTTCATGAATTTGAGGCCTGCATTGGTCTCTGTGCTGACAGCTCAGAGCCTGGACCATGCTTCTGATTCTGTGTCTCCCTCTCTCTCTCTGCCCCTCCCGTGCTCACACTCAGCCTCTATCTCTCTCAAAAATAAATAAATATTTAAAAATTTTAATTGTCGTATATCCACTTATATGAAATATTCAGGATCTTATCTTACTATGATTATTAATGGGATCATTTGTTCCACTTAAATCCATACACTTAGTGTACAATGTGAGGCAGTGTTTCAAGCCCGTATATAGCAAGTAGCCTGAAATTTATTGAAACCAAGTTAGCCTTGCTTGGTAAAGCTGGAGGTGAGTCACCTAGCTATTGGCCTCTATGAATTAATACACCAAGCTCATACCTCAAATAACACAGTGACTGAATTCTTATATCCTCCCAAAATTCTTATGTTGAAACCCTATTCCCCCATGTGATGGTGTTTGGAGGTGGAGCCTTAGGAGGTGATTAGGTCACAAGGGTGAAGCCCTCTTGAATGAGATTAGTGCCCTTATAAAAGAGAGTCCAGAGAGCTCCCTTGCGCCTTCTACCACGTGGGAACACAACAAAGAGACAGCCATTTATCTATGAACCAGAAAGCCAGCCTTCACCAGACACCAAATCTTCAGGGACCTTGATCTTAGACTTCCCAGCCTCCAAAACTATAAGAAATAAATGTTTGCTGTTTAAGCCACCCAGTCCATGGGATTTTTGTTATCGCAGCCCAGATGGACTAAAACAGGTAATTATCTCTACAATCTATTCATGTACAATGTTTCTGTCAAGGCTGAAAAGCTGAGAGAGAGACCTGCCGCATGCACTTGAAAACTTCAAGACCAATGGAAACTTCCTCATGGACCAATAATGGGCTATAGACTGATATCTGAAAAGCACTGGTATGGAATACACTGGAACCTGAGAGGTAGTTCAAAATTTAAGTAGTCTAAGGTAGACATTTTATTTGGGTCCTTGAGTGTATTCAATGGATGCTACCTCAGCTCACCTGGAAGCAGATGTCCGATGGCATTCTTTTGTAAGCACAACTCCTTGTTATGTCCCTCAGCTTTATAAAGGGATAATAAAACTAATAACTATTATTTATTGAACACTTATCATGTACTAGTTATTATGTTAAATACTTTATGTGTATTATCTTACTTAATTTCCACAGAACCCAAGAAGATGGGTACTAATATTATCTCCTCTCTACATGTGAGGACCCTGACACTTGCTTATGGCCCCAGTTAGAGACTGGCTTTGTAATATCTGTCTGACTCCAAACCCAGCTGTCAGTACTACAGTGTGTTACTTGATTGCCAACTCTGAATAGGACTCATGTGTACTCAAGTAATAATAAACACCAGCCAAAGCTCAGGCGACAACCAAGGGACTTGGTGTTTATATAAAAATTCTAAAGGAAAATCATTTAGAGAAGATAGTCCAAAGGACATGCAACCCATCCATACTTCCCTACAAATCTAAAATCCAACATCTTGCCAGCCCAGATCACTGGAGACCTGAACATCTAGATGGTATTATTTCTGCCTCCAAATTACTGCCTATGTAAATTTTTATGTACCAGTGTAATTGCCAAAAGCCTATTTTGAAGCTGATTGAAAGAAAGCCTATGAAATGTGTCTGTTCTTAGAATACACATGATAGTATTTCACCAAAGCAACTGGCTTATTTTTATCTTTGGCTACTGTGAACTCTGTGACTGACTGGAAAGCTTGGAACCAAATACGAGGCCCACCCCTAACAAGAGTCATTGCACTCTGTGTTTTCAGTCATCCCTGGCCCAATTTTAAGTTCCCACCCTTGTTTTTACCTTCTTCAATTGCATCTAACTTCATTTTCAGTTTATCCTGTCTTGTATTTTATATATTTTTCTAAGCTGTCTTATGCTCTTCAGAAAGACTTGTTATAAATAATAAATAACTTTAAGTCAGAGAAGGAAATCTACTAAGACATAGAAACAATAGTTTTCTCTGGGTAGTGAAAGTATAGATTTTTAAACTTTGTTTCTTCATAAAAGGTCCCAATTCTGATCATAAGCATTATTTCATATATATATATATATATATATATATATATATATACAAAAAAATGTAAGATTCTATTTATTTTTAGTTTTTTGTTTTTGATATTGGTAAAAGTGTAGTCCGTTTATGGAGGTTGAAGGTGAAGATGGAGACATTTGAGAGGAAAAGAATGAAGATAGTTAACTTTTTGTGTCAACTTGGCTGAGCCCTGATAACCAGATATTTAGTCAAACTTTGTTATGAATGTTTCTGTGAAGATATTTTTTGATGAGATTAACATACTTTATTTATTTATTTATTTATTTATTTATTTATATTTAATGTTTATTTATTCTTGAGAGACATAGCATGAGCAGGGGAGGGGCAGAGAGAGAGGGAGATGCAGAATCTGAAGCAGGCTCCAAGCTCCTAGCTGTCAGCACAGAGCCTGACAAAAGGCTCAAAGTCTTGAACCACAAGATCATATCCTGAAGTCAGACACTTAACTGACTGAACCACCCAGGTGCCCCTGGATGAGATTAACATTTAAATCAGTGGATTTGGGCAAGAGGGGCAAGATGGTGGAGCAGTATGAAAGTTTTCTTCTTCTATCATCCCTGAAATGCAGCTAGATCAGCACCAAACCATTTTGCACACCTAGAAAATTGATCTGAAGATTAACACAACAATCTGCATAAATTGAGCCAAAGAACTCAGGAAGTTTGTGGCATGGAGAGGTGAACTGGGGGAGAGAGAAGCCGCGGAGGTTAGAGAGCTGTTTTTCCTTGCAGAGAAAGGATGGAGACAGGGGAAGTATATGAAAAGCACTCCCTCCAAAAGCAGCTGGAGAGAAAGTGAGAGTGGAAACACCCATAAGGGACTGAACAAGAAACAAAGGAGAAGGTTGCAATACCACTAGGACTCTATAAACAGGGGGCCACAGAGATGGAAACTCCATAGCTTGATATCTGGCAGAGCTCTGGTGGGAAGGTCAAATCCCTAGGAACAGAGAGGTCCAAGGGGTCCTTGGGCCATATGGGAAGAGGCAATTCCCCTACTGAGAGGACATTTGGTAGAGGTCATGTGGCTTCCCCACAGGCAAAGGTCCCAGGGAACCACGGAGAACAGCCACATTTCTTGGTGTTGGAACAAGGATGTTAGGAGGCGGTGAAGCCTGGTGCCAGATGAGTGCTGTGATTTGCTGTAGTCCCTGAAATGCTGCTGTTGCACAATCATGCAAACTTTTTCGGGGGGGGGGGGGCAACCAGCCACAGGTTCTGGGCCTCTGCAGCAGCATGATAGCCATTCCTGGGGGCAGGCCAGCACCCAGACATTCCTTAGAAGGCCCTCCCCCAAAGGGCAGAGAAGGTCCAAGCTGCAGGGCCCTCAGAAGTGAGGGGTTTGGAAACACAGCCCCATCTGAGATAAAATTCAGGAGGGAGGTGCTGCCTAGCAGGCTGATAGCTTGGTTGCAGGCACTACAGAGGCAGGAGTGGATGGAAGCCAGAGACAAAGGAGAGTGCTTGATTGCCAGTAGGTGAGAGCACAGAGTTCTGATGCTAGAGACTGGAAGCTGGGTGACACCATTTTCACCTCCTCCAGACATGCACCTACCCCTGCATGTGCTCCACAACAATCCACCCCACTAAGCAGCACCATCTAGTGGAGAACAAAGCTGTTACACCAAGCCCCATCCAACTGCACCAACCAAGCTCTAGAGGACCACCAGAAGTCTCTCTGCCTGCTTAGTTTATGGACTATAAAGTTCTTCATAGTTTGACTTCTAGGGGAAACTAGACATAATTTCATTCGCATTTCATTCTGTGTTGGTCCATATATTCAATTTTTTTTCTTTTTATTTTCTTATTCTTGAGTACAGAAAGAGAAAAAAATATTTTTATTTTCCTTTTTTAAAATATAATTTATTGTCAAATTGGCTAACATAGTGTGTACAGTGTGCTCTTGGTTTGGGGGTAGATTCCCGTGATTCATTGCTTACATACAACACCCAGTACTCATCCCAACAAGTTCCCTCCTCAATGCCCATCACCCATTTTTCCCTTTCCCCCATCCCCTCATCCACCCTCAGTTTTTTCTCTGTATTCAAGAGTCGCTTATGGTTTGCCTCCTTCCCTCTATGCTTGTAACTATTTTTTCCCCTTCCCTTCTCCCATGGTCTTTTGTTAAGTTCCTTAAGTTCTACATATGAGTGAAAACATATGATCTGTCTTTCTCTGACTGACTTATTTCACTTAGCATAATACCCTCCAGTTCCATACATGTTGCTGCAAATAGCATGATTTCATTCTTTCTCATTGCCAAGTAGTATTCTCATTGCCAAGTAGTAGTAGTTTCTCATTGCCAAGTAGTATATAAACCACATCTTCTTTATCCATTCATCAGTTGATGGACATTTGGGCTCTTTCCATACTTTAGCTATTGTTGATAGTGCTGCTATAAACATGGGGGTGCATGTGTCCCTTCGAAACAGCACACCTGTATCCCTTGGATAAATGCCTAGTAGTGCAATTGCTGTGTCATAGGGTAGTTCTATTTTTAGTTTTTTGAGGAACCTCCATACTGTTTTCCAGAGTGGTTGCACCAGCTTGCATTCCCACTGTTCTTATTTTTTTATTTTGATAGCATTGATTTCTGTTCTAATCTTTATTCTTTCCCATTTTCTGCTGGTTTTAGGTTTTATTTGCTGTTCTTTTTCCAGATTTTTAAGGTGTAATGTTAGGTTGTGTATCTGAGACATTTATTCCTTCTTTAGGAGACATTTATTTCTTCTTTAGGAAGGTTGCTATATACTTCCCTCTTATGACTGCCTTTGCTGCGTCCCAGAGATTTTGGGCTGTGGTGTCATCATTTTCAATGGCTTACATGTAGTTTTTAATTTCCCCTTTAACTTCTTGGTTGGCCCATTCATTCCTTAGTATGTTTTTTAGTCTCCAAGTATTTGTTGTCTTTCCAAATTTTTTCTTGTGGTTGATTTCAAGTTTCATAGTGTTGTGGTATGAAAATATGCACGGTATGATCTTGATCTTTTTGTACTTGTTGAGGGCTGATTTGTGACCAGTATGTGATCTATTCTGGAGAATGTTCCATGTGCACTCAAGAAGAATGTGTATTCTGCTGCTTTAGGATGAATGTTCTGAATATATCTGTTAAGTCCATGTGGTCCAGTGTATCATTCAGAGCCACTATTTCCTTGTTGATTTTCTGCTTAGATGATCTGTCCATTGTTGTAAGTGGATGTTGAAATCACTTACAATGAGTTTCTTATGTTTGGGATTAATTGATTTACATATGTGGGCGTTCCACATTGGGTGCATAAATGTTTACAATTGTTAGGTCTTCTTGGTGGATAGAGCACTTAATTATGATATAACGTCCTTCTTCATCTCTTGTTACAGTCTTTATTTTAAAATCTAGATTGTCTGATATAAGTATGGCTACTCTGGCTTTCTTTTGGCGACCATTAGCATGATAGATGGTTCTCCATCTCCTTACTTCCAGTCTGAAGGTGTCTTTATCTAAAATGGGTCTCTTGTAGGGGTGCCTGGGTGGTTCAGTTGGTTGAGCATATCACTTCAGCTCAGGTCATGATCTCATAGTCTGTGGGTTCAAGCCCCACATCGGGCTCGCTCTGTGCTCACAGCGCAGAGACTAGAGTCTGCTTCAGATTCTGTGTCTCCCTCTCCCTCTCTGCCCCTCCCCTGCTCACCTGTCTCTCTCTCTCAAAAATAAATAAACATTAAAAAAAATAAAAATAAATAAAATGGGTCTCTTGTAACAGCATACAGATGGATCTTATTTTATTATCTATTCTGTTACCCTATGTCTTTTGACTGGAGCATTTAGTCCATTGACATTTAGAGTGAGTACTGAAAGATATGAATTTATTGCCATTGTGTTGCCGGTAGAGTTGGAGTTTCTGGTGGTGTTCTCTGGTCCCTTCTAGTCCTTGTTGCTTTTGGCCTTTTTTGTTCTGTTTCATCTTTTCTCCCCTCAAAGAGTCCCCCTTAAAATTTCTTGCAGGGCTGGTTTAGTGGTCATAAACTCCATTAGTGTTTGTTTATCTGGAGGAACTTTTTACCTCTCCTTCTATTTAGAATGACAGCCTTGCTGGATAACGAATTCTTGGCTGCATATATTTCAGATTCAGCACATTGAATATATCCTGCCACTCCTTTCTGGCCTGCCAAGTTTCTGTGGATAGGTCTGCTGTGAACCTGATCTGTCTTCCCTTGTAGGTTAAGGGCTTTTTTCCCCTTTCTGCTTTCATAATTCTTTCCTTGTCAGTGTATTTTGTGAATTAGACTATGATATGCCTTGTTGATAGTTTTTGTTGAATATAATGGGATTTCTCTGAGCTTCCTGCATTTTGATGTCTGTGTCTTTCCCCAGGTTAGGAAAGTTTTCTTCTATGATTTGCTCACATAAACCTTCTACCTCTTTTACCTATCTTCATCTTCTGGGACCCCTATGATTTGGATGTTATTCCTTTTTAATGAGTCACTGAGTTCTCTAATTCTTACATCGTGCTCTTTTGCCTTAGTTTCCCTCTTTTTTTTCCTGCTTCATTATTCCCCATAAGTTTGTCTTCTATATCGCTGATTCACTGCTCTGCTTCATCCATCTCTGCTGCCATGGCATCCATTCAAGATTCCATCTCAGTTATAGCATTTTTAATTTCATCCTGACTAGATTTTACTTCTTTTCTCTCCTCAGGGATTCTATGGTTTTTTTCAACCCCTGCCAACATTCTTATTATGGTTCTAAATTCTGGCTCAGATATCTTGCTTATAACTGTGTTGATTAAGTCCCTGGCTGTCATTTCTTCCTCTTCTTTCTTTTGGGGTGAATTCCTTCATTTTGTCACTTTGGAGGAAGAAAAAGAATTAATAACATAATTAAAAATTAAAAATTAAAAACAACACAAAAATCAAATAAAAAATGCTAGATCCTAGATGCGTTTTTGTCTGGTTGTTGGAAGAAGCTTGATAGAATAGAGAAAAAAGGGAAACAAAAGAAAAGGAAAAAAAAAGGAAAAAAAACTAGGAAAACGTTTGAAAATTTAAAAAAATGAACACAATAGAATAAAATGAAATGAAGAAAGTAAAATAGAATAAAAAATTTACCAAAAAATAAAAAAAAGTAGAAAAAAATTAAAGAAAAATCTTTTTATAAAAATGGAAAATAAACATTGAAGTAGCCAAATTATGGAAAGAGCTAACTAATTGGGATGTAAATTTAAAAATAAATAAATAAATAAATAAATAATAAAAATAAATCAGTGGACTTTGAGTAGGTTATCCTCCATAATGTCGGTGGGCCTCATCCAATCAGTTGAATATTTATTAAATATTTATTAAACAAATACTGACCTCCCCCAAGCAAGAAGAGTTTCTGTCAGCAGACTGCCTTTGGACTTGAACTACAACACTTCCCTCAGTCTTCAGCCTTAGCCAATTTCTTTAAACAAACACATAAATAGCTCTCTTTCTCATACAGATGGCAAATAACCACATGAAAAATGTTCAACATCATTTGTCATTAGAGAAATGCAAATTAAAACTACAATGAGATATCACTACACATCCATTAAAATTACTAAAATTTAAAAGGCTAACAATACCAAGTCTTGATGAGGGCATCATCTGGAAATCTTATCCATTGCAAAGTGGAATAGTCACTTTCTATTTTGGCAGTTACTTAAAATGGTTTCAAAGTTTCTTAAAATGTTTAACATACACCTACTACACAGCCCTGTAATCCCATTCCTAGGTATTTACCCAAGAGAACTGAAAACATATGTTTATGCAAGGAATTATAGCCTTATTCACAGTAGCCAAAAACTGGAGACAGTCTAGCAACTGATGAATGGATAAGCAAGTGGTACATCCATACATGGAATATTACTCAGCAATACAAAGGAATGGCCTACTTATACGTGCAACAACTTGGATGAACTCAAAGCAGTATACAAAGTGAAAAAAGCTAAACAAAGAGGCTGCACATTGCGTGGTTTTGTTCATCTGATATTCAGGAAAAGGAAACAAAATTCAGATCAGTATTTGTATAGAACCAGGAGTGGGAGAAGGGTAATGACTACAAAAGAGCAGGAGAGAAATTTACAGGGTGATGGAAATGTTCTATATCTTGATTGTGATTATGACATAACTAGCATACATTTATCAAAACTCATCCAACAGAATATTTAACATGGATAAATTTTATTATACATAAAATGCATAAATGTATAAATACATGTATGTACCATAAAACCTGACTCAAAAAAAAAAAAAAACATTTTGTAGAAAATAAAGGTAGGTCTATTTTAGACCTTGGGCTAAGGGGATATTTCTTAAATAGGATCAAAAGGCATTGGCAACAAAATATTGATAAAAATGGCCAGCATTAAAGCCAAAATCTTTGCAATGATCTACAAGGTCCTATATGAACTAACTGGTCCTGTGACCTCTCTCTGGCCTCATTCAGTCCAATCCACTTGCCCTTTTATTATTCTTCAAACACGGCAGACACACTTTTGCCTCAGGGCACTCACCAATCCTATCTTACGATTGTACACTTCCTTCAATGCAAAGGAAATTGCAAGGGATGACTGTGGCTTTGCAAGGCCCGCCCTCCATCCTAATCTCAATTTCAAATGTAACTCCAGACCAGATTTAGGAAGGCCCTAGGCCCTCCTAGGTCTGGTCTAGAGTTACATTTCTCAGATGGGGCTGAGAAAGCCTCTGTTCCTGCAACTTTTGAGTCAGTAATAGCCAAAGTCCATGTTTCCAGTAAAAGGACTGATCCACTGAGAGACCATGCTTAATTCCTAATCATCTCAGAAGCCAAACTTTTAACCACAGATGTCAAACCATGAAGAACTTCTGAGTGGCTAATTACTGCCAATGCAGGATAGCCAGAAGATTCTCAAATGGAGTTTCTCTGAGGCCTAATTAGCAAGGTTATAGAATAGAACAGGCCCCACAGAGGCAGCTCCAAGAGCACTGAAACTTTTCTGATATTTCACACCCAAAGCTTCATGGCCTCCCCAAGTGGTTACAGTCACTAATGTCATCATCAAAACATGGTCCCAGCCTGGGTCCTGCCTGACTCCCCAGCCTCATTTCTCTTCATGACCTATCATTGTCCCATTACCAAGATAAGTAGGTTTCATCTCTTATGCCACCACTATTTAATTAAGAATAGAGGCCTGGAGTGCTAATTTGAGAATGATTCAAGGCCTCTGCTCAATCCCAATGAGAAACAAGGCTATGTGATAGATTGGCAATGTCTGCCATGGATATGGAATAGGAAGACTGTAGCATGAACACTGTGTCTTCACCTTGCAGGCCCTATACCAAACTCTGACGAACCATGCTGCACTCCCCAAACAATGCTTTTTCACACCTCCATGTTTTTGTGATTGTAATATCTTTACCTCTATTCTCCACTTAGTTAATGCCATCCTTCAAGACCTAATTTCTCTCTGATAGCTTTCCCTAAGCACTCTTCAGGTTAATAATTCTCTCTGCTGTGTTTTCAACATCAGCTTATTGTTGCAATTATTGCACTGATGTGGGTAATTGGGGCTATGCAGAGAGTTATTGGTGGGTGGGCTGAGAAGACTGGCCACAAAGGAAAGTGGTAGTGACTCTCTGGTGGGAAGAGGAAAACAAAAATAGTAGAGATATTTGGGGGGGGGGGGAGGAACACAAAAAATAGAACCTATAAGAATAGCCAAAACAAACAATTGAGATACCCTCCCAGTTATAGATACCAGTGAGGAGTTAGCTGCATGACAACCCAGGATGTTGAGAGCAGGGTGAGTAATCAGGAAAGAGAAGAGCATAACCATATGCTTCAGAAGTCTCACACTAAAGGGAAAGGAAAATGATCCCAGATGGAAACAGAAAATGCAGGGAGAAATGAAATGTGGTGGAAAGGGAAAAAATAGGGGTACATCTAAGTGAATTTCACCTATCTAAATCAATAGGAAGGATGTATTCCTATTATTAACATTATGTATGTGTGTGTATATATATATACATATAATAACATTAGAAATATTATGAAGGAATATTATGACAACTTTATGCTGATAAATTCAACAACCTATGGGCAAATTCCTTGAGAGACACAAATGAAAAAAAATTCAAAAAAATAACTCTTTTAAAAATGAAATTAACAATATACAATATAAAACCTCCCCCAAAGCAAAGCCTCCAAACCCAGATGGCTTTATTGATAAATTCTATCAAAAATTTAAAGAATAAATAATACCAACCTTATGAAAACTCTTTCAGAAAATAGAAGTGTGACCACTTCCCGATCTACGAGACCAGCGTTAATTACCCTGAATCAAAAACCAAAGATATTAAAAAGAAGAGAAATCTGCAGACTGATATTGCTCATGAACATAAATACAAAAATCCATTTTAAATATTATCAAATTGAATCCAGTACTATATAAAAAGGATAAGACTTCATGACCAAAAGAGGCTTACCCCAGGAATGCAAAGTCATTTAAAAAATCAATCAATGTAAATCACCATATCAACAGAGTAAAAATGAAAAAAAAAGATAATCTCAATAGATACATAAATAACATTGACAAAAAAATCAACAATAAAAAAGAATTCTGAGTAAACTCAGATTAAAAGGGAAATTTCTCTAACTGATGAAGGTCATTCCACAAAAATACTTATAGCTAACATCTACGGTTAAAAAAAAAAATGCAATCACTCCAAGATGGGGACAAGAGAAGGATGTCATCTTTCACTGATCCTATTAACTTTTGTACTACAGGTCCTAGGCATACAGCATGGCAAGAAAAAGAAGTAAAAGGCAAATATATTGAAAAGGAGGAAGCAAAATTGTTTTTATTCAAAAAACACTATTAATTACATAGAAAGTCCTAAGGAATCTAGAAAAAAAAATCTACTAAACCAATATGTGAATTTAACTAGATTACAGAATCCAAAAATCAATCATCAGTTGTATTTCTGTATATGTACTAGCAAAAAAAAAAAAAAAAATCAAGCCTTGCTTTTTCATTCTGAATAAATTTCATTCATTCTTAATGGTAAATGATGGGCAAAAATTCTTAATTTTAATGCAGCCCAGTTCACCAATCTTTGTCTTGTGGTTAATGCTTTTGATATTCTGTTTAAGATAGCTTTCCTTATTCAGAGATATATTGATTGCCTTTCCTGTTTAGATCTGCAATCTACCTGGATTTTTGTTTGCATATGGTGTGAGGTAGGGGGAAATTCTTATTTTTTACATATGAATATACAATTGTATATTAGACCCAGTATCATTTATTTAAAATATTGTCATATTACCACTATTCTGTAAATCTA
Source organism: Acinonyx jubatus (assembly GCF_027475565.1). Lineage (NCBI taxonomy): Eukaryota > Metazoa > Chordata > Mammalia > Carnivora > Felidae > Acinonyx > Acinonyx jubatus. The sequence continues at coordinate 12,821,708 of NC_069391.1, forward strand.
CCTTTGTCATGAATAAAATATATATCCCTGGGGGGAAAATCCAAGTCAAATCAATTTTAAAAACAATTCCATTGACAATACCAAAAACTTGAAATACTTCTGGATGGATTTAACAAAATCATGCAAGACCTGTACACTGAATACTACATAAAACAATGCTGAGAGAAATTAAAGAAGATCTAAATAAATGAAGAGATACATCATGCTCCTGAATTGAAGTTCAATATTAAGATTTCTTCTCCATTTGATTTCTAGATTCAACATAGTCCCTATCAAAAATCACAGCAAGTGTGTTTATAGAAATTAACAAGATGATTCCAAGATTTGTATGGAAATATTAAGAACCTAGAAAAGCAAAAATACTTTTAGAAATAAAAACAAAGTTGGAATACTTGCGTTAAAAAATTTTAAGGCTTACTAAAAAGCTATGTACCATAAAGCTACATGCTGGTGTGATGGGGTCATAAGGATAAACAAATCAGTGAAACATAACAGAGTCCAGAAATAGAGCCACACATATGCAGTCACTTAATTCTTTACAAAGGTGCAAGTGAAATTCAATAGGAGAAATAGTCTATCCAACAAATAATGCTAATGCAACTAAATGTCTAAATGTATTATGTAAACCTTGACCCTATTTCACATGATTCACAAAAATTAAGTTAAAATGGATTTTAGATCTAAAATGTATAAAGCTTCTAGCAAAAACATATATTTGCAGTAAGCAAAATTTCTTGGATAAGAAAAAAATAAAAACATTAATCATGAAGAAAAAATGGTAAGCTGGATTTTATCAGAATGTTTTAAATTATGTTCTCCAAAATTATATTAAGAAAATGAAAGGGCAAGCCACAGAATAGGGGGAAATATTTGCAATACCTGTACCTTACAATGGTAATAAGAAGACAAGCAACCCAATTAAAAGTGGGCAAAAGGTCTGAACAGGCACATCATAAAAGCAAATATGCAAGAGGTGCCTGGGTAGCTCAGCCAGTTAAACATCTGATTCCTGGTTTCAGCTCAGGTCATGATCTCATGATTCAGTTCATGGGATGGAGCCCTATGACAGGCTCTGTGCTGACAGGATTCTCTCTGCCACTCCCCTATTCACTCCACTCTCTCTCTCTTTTTCTCAAAATAAATAAATAAAACCTTAAAAAAAAGAAGATATGGAAGTTACCAGCCATCCTCAACATCATTAGTAGTCAGGGAAATGAAAATTAAAAGTACAGTGAGATACCACTTAATATCCACCAGACAAGTGTCTAAAATTTTAAAAACTTATAAGAGCCAAGTGTGCCAAAGATGCACAAATAGAACCCTCATACATTGCTGATGGTAACACAAGACAGTACAATTACTTCAAAAAACTATTTAGCAGTTTCTTATAAAGTTAAATATACATTCACCAAAATGATCCAGAAATTCTACTCCAAATACTTATCCAAGAGAAACAAAGACATACATCTACAAATGTGTTGTATCAAAGATGTATATTTACAAATGACTTGTATCAAAGATTTATATCTACAAATGACTTGTATCAAATGTTTCTAATGGTTGTATTCATAATAGCCAAAACTAGAAACAATCCAAATGTCCATCAACAAGTAAAAGGATAAACAAATTGCTGTATATTTACACAATGGAATGCTATCCAGGATCAACAAAGAACCAACTACTGATAAACACAGAAACGTGAGTAATCTTACAAGACATTCCACTGAGCAAAGGAAGCAAGAAACAAGGGTACATATATATGATGTGATTCATATCAAGTTCAAGAATAGACTAATGTATAGTGCTATAAATCATAATAAAATTACCTCAAGGTGGGGTGCCTGGTGGCTCAGTTGATTAAGCATCTGATTCTGCTCAGGTCATGATCTCATGGTTCGTGAGTTTGAGCCCTGCATCCAGCCCTGAGTTGAGCCCCACATCAGGTTCTGTGCTGTCAGCTCAGAGCCAGAAGCCTGCTTTGGATTCTGATTCTGTGTCTCCCTCTCTCTCTGCCCCTTCCCCACTCATACTCTCTCTCTCTCTCTCAAAAATAAATAAACATTAAAAAAAAGTTACCTCAAGGTTAAAAAAAAAGTTTGAGCTGTACACTTAAGATTTGTGCATTTAAATAAATGTAAAATATACTTCAATTTTGTACTGTAAAATAATTTTTAAATCACTACAGTGCTATAATAAGTCTTGATGATTTATGTGTGCCTGTTCTTCCACTAGCAAAATTATGTCCACAGGTACCCCTATAATTTGTTAATTTTCACTTTCCAAAGTCCATTCAATGGTGAGATTCCCTACCTTCTCCCTCATTTGACAGAAATTAGAAGTGCCCAGACCAACAAATGTGTAAGATACAGCTGCCATTTTGAATGTCAGTTACCAGTTCAGCTAAAACAAGATATGTAAAAATATTTCATTGGAGACACTTACTTGGGGAAAACTTATGTTTATATTTTTCCAAATCAGCAGAGTACTCACCTCTGATTTTTGTCGGGCTACATGATAAAGATGTTCCGTTTCAGACCATGAGAAGCGTGGTATCCAACAATGATGATACAGGGTTACAGAGGGATTCGCAGAGCTATGTTCTTCAACAAACCTTTGGGCAAGTGCCTGATAGTCACTGAGCTTTACTAGGGCTTAGAGCATTATTTAAGATGCAGAAGGAAGAATATATTGTCCAAAATGTTAAAGTAAACTGATAAAATTAAAATTATAAATGTTTACTTAAATGTTTACAAAATGTGGTGTGTTAACTAGTCAAGTAAAACCCACCTCAACATATATGTAAATTATATTAGATGTGGTATGTGAATGCACTTTAATATGTTTAGTATGATGTAGGATAAATTATCCAAAATAGATTTAACTTAACAGCACAAAAAAAAAGTCTTTTGTGCACAAAAAGAAGACTGATTGCTTCTTTCATTTCTAGAACCATAAGGGAAGTCAGTCTATTTGGTTCTGGGAACCAGGAGCCCAAGTTTTGAAGACAGACCCCTCAATGACCAATGGTTATGAACCTGACATCTGGCACTTGTTAGAACCCCTTCGCAAGATACCCTCAGACTCGTACTCTTCTGTCCTCAATGCCATCTCAAGATTCGTGAGGGCAACTGATGGTGACTTGGGTCACATTGTCTGGGATAAAAGCAGCTGCCCGCCAGCTACTTCCCACAACCCAGCATCCCGGATCCTGGAAAATTCCTAAAGCCTAAGTCATTTAGATGTGTGCTAACCACATTTTTTTGTTACCTCTGACATTCAGAATGGAAAGAATATGGGCTTATGGAGTCACCCAGACCTAAGCTTTGTTCGTCATAGGAAAAGCTTGGAAGTCTCAGTCATCAATTATCGAGTTGGACGCAGCCCTTGGCTGGGGGTTCTGGTCCAGATTCTGCCATTTACAGGCTCAGTGATCTCACAGTAATCTCCTCCCTAAGCCCCAGTCATCTCACCCAGAAATGCAAGGGAGAACCCCAGTTTCCAGAGCTGCTTTCATGATAATTAATAAAATCTGTGCAATGGGATTAGCACCGTGGGTGGCATGTAGCAAGTGCTTAAAACACTGTCAGAGAGACAGCAGATTAACGGTGGTCAGGTGGGGGGGGGGGAGTAGGGAACGGGCAGGAACAGCTTAATGGGTGCAGGGTTTCCTTCTGGGATTATGAAAATGTCCTGTAACTAGATATCAGTGATGGTTGTACAACATTGCGAATGCACTAAATGCTTCTCAAAAGTACACTGTAAAATGTCTAAAGTGGCCAACCTTTGTCACATGTCTTTTACCACAATAAAAAAAAAAAAAGAAAACTGCCAGATCCCCTTCCCCACGCCATAGGAGGAGGAAGAAACTAAGATCTGTGTTAAGTCCCTCCTGTGGAGGCAAGAACTGAGAACAAGACAAGAGCAGGCACTTGAGTATCCTGTAGTGGGGAAAGAACAGCGCTCAGGGTTGGAGCTTCACAACTGTAGCTATAAGGGGCAGTTGGGGGGGGGGGGGGCATGGTCAGCAGTGATGGGGAGATAAATGGGCACAGCTTCTCAGACTTCAGGGAGCCGGTTTTCAGTGATCATCATCGTGCTGTGCAGAGTACAAGTCATAGATCTGAAAAGAGATAGCAAGCCTGGAAAAAGTGAATCATGGGGAAATGAAAGAAAATGTCACTCATCTAAAGAGGAAAAGAGTGACCAAGAGCCTGCACGGTGTGGTGCAGAGGTCTCCGTCTCAAGGTTATTAACAGAATCATCTGGAAGTGTGTTAACATCACCGGTGCCCACCACATCACTGCACCCTACACCTCTATTCCCCCATCTCTTTTGTGATTCTGGTTCTGGAGGACTTGATGGGTCACATGGTAGAAATAGGGCCACCCATCAGAATTTCATTGCTGCCTCCCACTGCTTCACAGCTGTATGACTCTGGATAAGTCACCTTATTTCTCTGCATCTCAATGTCCTCCTCTGTGAAACAGGAAAACCTACTCAGGAGGCTAAGAGTTCATGAAATAGGCAGGTAAAGTACATGTCGCAGAGCAGGCTCTTAATATATATTTCCTTTCCCTTTATCTAACGGTGCATATCACACTTATGAATCCATTTTCTCTTTCCATCAAGCTGTAAAGCAGAAGACACAGCAGGGGATTTTGAAAAGAGAACAGGAACCATTTTCCATAGTAAATGTGATAAAAGATGACACTTTAAGTAGGTCCTTTGTTACAAGTCAGAATTTGCCACCGATGCAGCTTCACTCATAATTGGCAAAAAAATGGAAACAACCCAAATGTCCATCAACAGGAGACTAGATAAATCCTTTGTGGTATACATTACTTAGAAGCAATAAAAATATTGAACGGCTTATATACATAGCAACATGGATGTCAACAGACATGTTGAGCAAAACACACACACAAAAATACACACTGTATGACTCGATTCAAGTGAAATTAATAAGCAGATGAAATTAGTCAGTGGGATGGAAGACAGAATAGTCACATTTTATAGATTTTTGACTAGGAAGGGGCACAAAAGAGCTTATAATGCTAGAACTGTTCTGTATCTTGAATTTTTGGTGGTTGCTTGAGTTTATATAAAAACTCACTGAGGTAGGCACTAAGATTAGCACTCTGTTGTATGTATGTTATATGGGGAGGCAGGGGGAAACCCGCTGCAGAAGTCTGCAAGAATGTACCTCCACACGGTCCTAAAACCCAAAATACCAAGCCTGAATTTGTGCCAGTGGTTCAAAAGTCCTTTTGACCAAAAGTATAAAGATTGAGAGAAAAAAAAAATTTTTTTTACCTAGCCTGGGAGGAAACCAATTTTATTTTATTTTTTTTCAACGTTTTTTATTTATTTTTGGGACAGAGAGAGACAGAGCATGAACGGGGGAGGGGCAGAGAGAGAGGGAGACACAGGCTCCGAGCCATCAGCCCAGAGCCTGACGCAGGGCTCGAACCCACAGACCGCGAGATCGTGACCTGGCTGAAGTCAGACGCCTAACCGACTGTGCCACCCAGGCGCCCCAGCCAATTTTAAATAAGTGAAACAAAAATAACAGCTAAGATCCAGATTGTGAGGAAAGCGTTTTATTGTAGTTCCCGTAAGAGTGCTCTATAAAAGCATCGTTGAAGTTTTAATATTCTTTACTGTCATTCACACAAAACTATTTTAGTTTAAAGTCCATTTTTATAGGAAAAGCATGATTAAGCAGGAAAGTGGGTTGTGGGCATTTCTGACATTTTTGACACCTTTTACTCAAGTGGTATTATAACAAGTGGACTGCGTGTATTCTTTGCACCTAGGTGCACCAGGTGTCTTTGCACCTCTACTGTTCGGTACTTCTGGAATTTCACTTCTTGCGTGCTTTGCTTGCAATTACATTGAGCTGCTGCCAGGTCGACAGTGGTGCCACTGTGTTTTTCTTTGTAGTGTTCTAGGGCTAGGGTCCACAGAGGCAAAACAGACCTAAGAATACGCAGATCCACTGAGGTAGAACTTCCATGCCCCCATGGAACACCCTTCCTATATTTCCCATATTATATGTCCCTCCTCCCCAAAGTGCAAGCCAGAAAACTCACCTTCCCACCCTTTCTTGGAGCTGGAGTGCAGGCATGGGTGCTAGGCCCCACTAATCAGACACGAAACACAAATGACTTTAATTCTAAGCAGAGGAAAGTGGGGAAGCAGGCACCATGCAGAACGAATCCACTTTCTGGCGGAGGTGGCTGTAGAAGCTGCCAGGTTTCAGGGGCAGCAACAGTAGAGTTTTGGCAACAGAGGTGCAATCTGAGATGCCTGTGTCCAGTGGCAGGAGCAGAGGCATCTTTACTGGACCAGGAGCCACTGTTCCTGGGCAAAAAGCCTCTGAGCCTAATTGGTCCTGCCAATGGTTCCATGAGCTGTGCAGTGACCCATAATAAATTCCTTCCTGCTAAAAACAGGCAGGAGGGAGTTCTTTTGTTTGCACTGAGAGCCCTGAGTGAATTACCCACTAGGTTCTCTAGAGAAACAGAAGCAATAGGAGGTGATAGATTGATGATGATGTCAATGATAGATAGATGATAGATAGATAGATATAGATGGCTTTGTCTTTAGGAATTGGTTCACACTTGATCAAGTCTGAAATCCATATGTCTGGCTGCAAACTCAAGCAGAAATTGAGGCTCTATTCTTGAAGCAGAATTTTCTCTTCTCTTGGAGAACCTCACTTTTTACTCTTAATACCTTTCAGCTAAGTAGATGAGGCCCAGCCATGTTATCAGGGTAATCTTTGCTTAAAGTCAACTGATTGTAGATGTTAACCATGGCTGCAAAATACCTTCACGGCCACACCTTGATTAGTGTCTGATTAAATGAGTCCTGTAGCCCAGCCAAGTTGACACATAAAACTAACCATCATACCCACCAGATCAAGATTCCAGGAATGAACATTCATTTTATGAGCATTAAGAGGCTTCACTCTGAAGGAGTTTCCTTGATGTATTTGACATATGTTTCTACATGCAAAAATTTCACACACAGTTGTCTGTACAGAACAAAGTCCACCTAAGTTAGGTACCTGCATTCAAGAGAAGTCTATCCCCAGAAGCCATCCCACCCTCCCAACCGCACATCCCTCCACCTGGCTCCAACTGCTGTCATCTCTCAGCTGGACCATGGCCACAGCCTCCTCCCCATTCTTCCAGCCTTCGGTCCTTCCTGCTCTACTCTCTTGCCCACCTGGCACCACAGTGCTCTTTCTAAAACACTAGACTGATTGTGTCTCCCTCAATTAAAATTCCTTTCAGAACATCATAGTGCTTCTACCATTTCAGGCCAACAGCCATTAAGGTTTGGCTGCAAGCAATAGACATGAACTCTGACCAACTTAAGTGAAAGAGGAATTCATGGAGCAGCCCCCAGGATGGAAGGAAAAGCTAAGGTCTTGAGAAGGGCAGGAACTCAGGCTTCCCTAGTGACCTTGGAAGCAAGAACTAAGGAACAATCTTTCTGAGCCCAGCTGTGGGGAATGAATCAGTGGGTTGTTTCAATCTCTATGTAACTCCATTCAGGGGCCAGTTTATAAGGAGAGGGTGTCTGGCCAGGACTGATTCACAGACCCAAACCCTGGCCATGATAGAACACCAAAAGTGGAATTAAAGAGAGGGTGAAGATTCTCGGGCAAAGTAAGGTTATTAGCAAAGAGGGGAAATAAATACCAGGTAAGCAAAGACAAGACAACCATTTCATGCACACTTCTAGCAGCCAAAGGATCCCTGATCATCAGAGCAACTGGGGGGAGCTGACTGCATTCTTTGCATTCAACAGGACCAGGAAGGAATGGCTTAAGCAGTCCCCAGCCAACTAAGGAGAAACAAGGGCTTTCTGGACTATAAGACAGGAAGCCCAGCCCCAGGGATCCCATTTTCCCCCTTTGTTTCTGGGCCATTGTTTTTCCTAAAGAACTCTAAGCCCAAAGTGAGGGGAATGAAGGAACTTTCCTAACCTCTTACCTTTCCCCTCTGCCCTGTCCTCTCCTGGCTAGCTATGCGGAGTGGGTGGTCTATGTGGCTGGGAAAGGGTCTCAAGTCTTAGGGGCCAAGCAAGGGAAGGCAGAGTAGTATGGGTTAGAAGGGAAAGCATACTCACCTTGCCTTTGTCTTGTTTCATTATTTTTTTATCATCTGCTCTAGCCCCAGTGGAATGTGAGCTCCACACCAACAAAAGCCTTGTCTGTCTCAATCACTGCTAATAGCCCCAAGCCTGTAGCAGTGACTGATGTGTAGTAAGCACTTAGCAAAATCAATGTGACTGAAAGCATAGCATGCAGTAGCTACACCCCACCTTCTGCCTCTGACCCTGAGCCAGAGAGGCAAGATCAGGCCTGGAACTGAGTTAAATCAGGAAGAAAGAGGAATTTGGATGGGGGAAGAGCCCAACTCCAGATCCAGCCAGACCTGGGTCCTGGTCTGGCTCTGGCACCTGTGAGGCATGCCACTTGACCATCCTGAGTCTCGGTTTCCTCATTTTTGAAACGAGGATTATGCCACGTACTTCATACTCTTGGGTAAGAATAAATGAGAAGTAAATGTGGGAAATTGGCACACAGTAAGTGCTGTCCTCCCCAGATGCCCTCGTCTCTGCCCTTGTATTCTTTGTAAGGAAGGAAATTATTCTAATCAGATGGTGGGTACTGAATGCTCTGTCTCCTGGGGCTGGGGAGTTGTGGATTTCAGGAGAGCAGCCTGGAAGGGACAACGCCTGACCCACAGTGGGAAATGGAGATCAGTGGTGGAAAAGCTAGGTGATGACAGGCTCCAGGGGCCCTAGTGGAAGGTCTCAAGACCTGCCCATCAAGCTTGCAACTAGGAGAAAGGCCACACCAGTATCACCTCTGCTTCTGGAAATGGGATGAAAAGTGATACATAGCAGGCAATTTGGAAAAAGAATTTTATTAGCTTCATGAGAAACAGCTTCCATGAGTCAAGACATGGATGGCGATAGAACTCTGGTGGCTTCCAACCAATGGCCTGGAAAGAGCCCACCTGTTCTCCCTCCTTGGACCAGGGTCTAAGTTGGGGTCCTAAGAACACCCTACTTCCTTGCCCCCTCAGTGCAGGCACAGAGTTGGGAAATGCATTCTTGTTAGACCTTAGACCATAGATTCTCCTGCTCTGTGGATATCTTACCAAACAGGAAAATGAATCAAATCACCATTCTAGATATTCAGATCAAGACTGATCTGGCATACCAGTCACCATTCTGGATCAGGAACCAGGAACACAACATTCTGAATTGCCATTTGGAAAATCAACATTCTGGAGGGCCACCCAGAATTCTAGAATGCAAAATGAGAATCCCTAACTTTCTAGATGATTTCATCAGGAGCTCCACATTTCAGAATGCCTATGTTCCAATTCAACCAGAAATCTGACATTCTAGGTCATCAACCAGGAACCCGGTGTTCTGGGATGCCAAATAAGAATCGCTCCTAACATTCTGGATGGTCAATCAATAATTCAGCATTTAGAATAACAAACAAGACCACAATATTCCAGATAATGGGTGAGAGACACAAAGTTCTAAATGTTGACCTTGATACTCTCAATGCCAAACCAGATACCCAACGTTTAAGACTTTCAACAACCTTGGCCTCAACTTTCTGGGATGACCAGCACAAAGTCCACCCCCCAAGAGTGCTGCTGCTCTCCCCCCTCAGAGCTCTTTAGATGGCCGCTCCACACCAGGCCCATCATCCTGGCGGGGGTCGGGCACATGGAAGGAAACGTAGGGACAAGTCTTGGTGTTGAGGCAGACCAACTTCTTCAGCGTGGCTGTCTTGACCATATTGAAGCCCATCTCACCACCAAATGTGCTTGGCTTCCAATACTCTGGAGAACAGATGGGATTCCCTAGGAGGCCCTTGAGAGAAAAGGGGGCCCCAATTTCTATCATACTCTCCCCAAAGATGGAATTTGGATGGCACTTCTCCAGAAGCAGCCCTGGGAAGAACTCCAAGGCATCAATGTCTCCATACAGCTCCTCCAACTCAGCTGCCATCTCCTTCTCTCCTGCAAGGGGGGAAGCTAGAGTCAGAGTCATGGCACCATTAAGGTTAATGTGGGGAGGGAAACTTCTAGGCCCACCTTTTTCTGGAGAGGGTATGGGACTTCAGAAGAGCAACTGAACAATTGAGTACATGCCCTAACATCTGGCCTGGCTGACTGACCCTTCTCCATGGCTGCATCTAGGGAAGGAATGCTACTAAAGAAGGAATCAAGGGCCTGGATGGGCCACCGGACAGCATGTGACCTTGAACAACTCATGTCTCTTCTCTGTGCCCTAACTGCCTAATGGTGACAACAGGGAGACACTATCCATCTTGCTTCCTTCACAGGCAGGTTTCAAGGACGTATGCTAATTCAAGTCCCTTCATTCTTCTGGAGCTCAGAGATGTGATGTAACCTGTCCAAGCTCACATAGAGATTTAGTTATAGTGTTCTCTTCCCCCTCTGGACTGTCACAGGAAATTAAAGAGTGACAGAGATTGTGGTTCCAGAATTATGGGGAGCTCACTCCCCAGTCTATGAAGACCACATATTCACAGATAGTGGCGAAAGGGAGACAGACATTGAGCTTCCCTACCCATTTCCCTCTATAAGGCACACAGTTATGTCACACCCTGCTCAAGCCCTCCCACTGTTTATGACAACAGTTCCCAAACTCTTGGCAGTCCACAGCAGGAAAGAAAAGAAGAAAGAAGAAAGAAGAAAGAAAGAAAGAAAGAAAGAAAGAAAGAAAGAAAGAAGAAAGAAAGAAGAAAGACAGAAAGAAAAAGAAAGAAAATCCTCCCACTGTTTATGACAACAGTTCCCAAACTCTTGGCAGTCCACAGCTAGAATGAAAGAAGAAAGAAAGAAAGAAAGAAAGAAAGAAAGAAAGAAAGAAAGAAAAAGAAGTGTATATATTATACACACATACATATAGATTTTTGGCACCATGCAGGCCTACTGAATCAGAATCTTGGAGAGAGATATCTGGGATTTGATATTTTTAATCAGTTTCCTAAGTGATTCTGAGGCAACTGGTCCGTAAGTAGATATTTAGGAACCACTAGATAGAGTAAAACCCAAATTCTTTTACATAGAATCCAAGGTTCTACACAATTTGGCCCCTAACCCCACCCCTCCCCACACATAAGCACCTTGCTCCAGCCACACCCACCACTGTGCCCCCCCTCCCCCTGCAGGTTCATTCTTAATGGCTTCTGTGCCTTTGTCCCTTCTGTTCTTCTACCTAGAATGCTTTCCCCCTTGGTCTCCATCCAGAATATCCCTATTTATCTCCTTCAAAGCCATCTGAGAAACCACTTTCTTTCCCCAAGAGGGGCCATTTGTTCCCTTCCCACCCCTCACCTCCCGGACCCTCCAGCACGGTGTTCACACACCCCTCATGACCTCCACAGTCTGTTTCCACAATGTCCCCCTCACTTCACTGCGAGTCCCTCGAGGGACCCATGTCCAGGAAACAGCTGCTCACCTGTGAGCTCCTGAAAGGACGTGTAGGGTCTCAGGCCGAACCTCTTGCGGTATTCATTGAAGGGCTGCAGCCGCAGCTCACGGGATTCCTTGATGACATCGACAGCCACATGCAAGACATGGTGGTCCATGTTTCTACCCCCACCAATCTGCCAAGACATAAACATAGCTGTGGTCTGAGAGCCAGGCCACAGTATTCTAGAGGAGATCTTCAGGTTAGGAGCTCTTCCCAAGTGCAGACAGAGCATGGCTGCGTCCAGCAGCCACAATGCTGGGGACTCAGCCCCAGGTCTGCCACTGTCGTGCTCTTTCAGGAACACCCCTGTGTCTCAGCTTCCTCATCGTTAAAGTGGCAGTGGGCCAACAGGACCTCTCCAGTGGCTTACCAGCCACACTATTCCCTAATGCTTTGCATTTAAGTGAGAATCCCAACATCCTGTTACAAAAGGTTCTGCAAGTTTTAGGTTCAGCAACTAGGATTCCATAAAAGAAATGGCAGAATGGCACCAGCCAGGAGCTCAAGTAGAAGGAAGGGCATTGTGGCTCTGGAAATGAAATCTGGAGGGGCAGAGGGGGTTCTGAGACAGCACATGAGAAACAAATGAATGGACAGATGTTAGTTTTGGGAACCGAAACTTTATGGTATTCTTCAAATCTGTTTTAATCAAAGAATAGAGATGCTTAATCATTCAGCGGGGGTGGGGTGAGGGGGTGGGGGTTCCTGCTAAGGAGCTTTTTCCTACTGGTTTTCATTCCTGTATTATAGCATCGAGATTCAACAAAATTCTAATGATTAAAAAGTGAGGCACTGTTGGGATGCCTGGGTGGCTCAGCCAGTTAAGCATCCAACTCTTGATTTCAGCTCAGGTCATGCATGATCTCACAGTTTGTGAGTTTGAGCCCCATGTTGGGCTTGTGCTGTCAGCAGCTCAGAGCCTGCTTGGGATTGTGTCCCTGTCTCTCTGCCTCTCCCCGGCTCGCATACGCTCTCACGTGCACTCTCTCTCTCTCTCAAAAATAAATATTTAAAAAATTATCTTTAAAAAAAGTGAACCATTTTTTAATGTTTATTTATTTTTAACAACACTTTAATGTTTTATTTATTTATTTATTTATTTATTTATTTTACATTTTATTTATTCTCAAGTGCACCCGCATGAGTGGGGTAGGGGCAGACAGAGAGGGACAGAGGAATCAGAAGCGGGCTCTACACTGACAACTGCAAGCCCCCCAGGAGCTCATGAACCATGAGATCATAACCTGAGCCAAAGTCAGACGCTGAACCAACTGAGCCACCCAAATGCCTCAAAAGTGAACTACTATTAACCGACCACCACTAGAAAAGGGAAACTCAGAGCCAGAAGGTAGGAACACAGAGTAAGTATCATGTCGCTGCATTCACACCAGATAAAGCCACTCACGGAAATGCAGGTGACTAAGTCTGTTGTTTCTCCTTCCTTCTGCCCAGGTCTCCTGGGCAGGGAGCAGTCATAAGCTAGCAGGGAGGGAGCTAAAATCTTGCCATGAAAACTATAGTGTATCTACAACTTTAGCTTAACTAAACTTGGAGTTTAACTCCAAGACCAAGGGGTGGTGTAATATCCTGTGAAAGGAGTGAAAATAGAGTTCAGGTAACCTGGTGTGATCAAAAGTCTCCAGAGAAAAATTCTGATTCATAACAGTTAAGGAGTATTGGTCTAAAGAAAACTCTATTGCTTGGGATGAATTGATAATGTCAATACTTAAGAAAGAGTTCTGTTTAAATAGAACAAACATAACTGGGTGGGAAGGAGGAAAATCATAATTGGGTGAAGTCATGCAACTTGGAGCAGAGCAAAGCTAGCAGAGGCCAGTGCAAATGTCAGTTCCACCATTTACAACCTGTGGGACCATTGTGGGTTGATTTGTGTCCCCCAAAGAGATATGTTGAAATCTTAATCCCCACCACCTGTGAAGGTGACCTCATTTGGAAATAGGTGTAATCAAGTGAAGATGAGGTCATACTCCCTTAGGGGGATCCTGACAACCACTGATGTCCTCAGAGAAAACAGGGACTCAGGGAGACTCCATGTTGGCATTGGCATGAGGTGTCTAAGAGGATTGTCAGTAGCCAGCAGAAACTAAGACAAAGGCATGGGACAGATTTTCCCCAGGAGCTTTCAGAGAGAGCACATAGCCCTGCCCACACCTTCTACCCTCCAGAAATGTGAAATAATAAAATAAACTCAGTTTGTGGTCCTTTGTTACGGCAGCCCTAGGAAACTCATGCAGTGACCTTGAGCAAATTACTTAAATTTCAGTTCCTTCATATGCAAAAAATGGGGAAGGCAAGATCATTCACCTGATCCCTTGTGGTGACATTAGCAAGATAAAGTATGCAAATCAGTTATCTCAGTGTTGGTCACATGGTAACCCCCCCACCCCCAGACGACAGCCACGTGTGGCGATTATCAGGGGAAGCCGTTTTATCACTGCCCATGCTCTCCTGAACATCCTGAGAGTTGACACACTTATGACTTGCCTTGGGCCAAGTACAACCCCGGGGCTTTTTCCACAGCACCATGGCCGCTCTTTAAAAATGCTTTGGAAACGACACAGCCCCACACAAAGCTGCTATCTCTGTTCATCTCTGTGTCCCCACAGAGAAGAGAGGCCATAAATCAGCCAGAAGCTGCCCATTGGTGGTAGCACATGCTATTCCAATCAAATTACCAGCGGTAGACCTAAATCCACAGGGTGCCACAATATCATGATAGGGCTTAGGGAGAAGGATCAGAGAGAAGCGCGGGGAGCAGGGATAGGACAGAGGAGATAGGGACTTCCAAGCATGGGGGAGGAGAGATTCAGGAGGGAGCTGCTTAGAAATTCCAGGGAACGTGCTGTATTAATTTGTTAGGGTGGCCATAACAAAGTATCACAGCTTGGGGAGCTTAAACAACAGAAATTTATCAGTCTGGAGGCCAGAAGTCCAAGGTCAAGGTGTCAGCAAGGTGGGCTTCATTCTGAGGCCTCTGTCCTTGGTTCATCCATGGTCATCTTCCCCCTAAGTCTTCCCACTGTGCATGTCTATACCCTAATCTCCTCTCCGCATAAGGGCACCAGTCACAGTGAGGCCCATCCTTTGAGCTCATTTAACCTTAATGACCTCTGTAAAGGCCCTGTCTCCTAATATGGCCACATTCTGAGCACAGAGGGTTAGGACTTCAACCTACGAATGGGGGGTGGGGACAATTATGCCTGTAACGGAGGCCTGTAATTTGATAAAGACCAACTATGTGAAGACACCTTCGCATATATTACCGTGCCCTGAATGTCCTCACGGTCCTCAAATTGCCATGCCCTCTGACCTCCAGGCCTTTGCTATGCTGTGCCCTCCACCAGGAGCATGATCGTCCCCTGCCATTAACACAACCCCTCTCCCTGGGAGAGCTCTAGCCATCCTTTGGATCTCTGCGCAGACATCATTTCCTTATCTACAGCTCTCCACACTGGGTCACAAGCTCCTCCCCAAGTTCTCAAAGCACTGTGGGCTCTTTGTATTGTGGCTCTTAACATGCTCTTATAATTCTGATCATGTCTGAAGAGCACCTGGCACAGTGCCTTGCACATAGTAAGTGCTCACATGATGTTAGCTGTTCTATGGCTATTGTTCCTCACTAGGGTGTCAGTGGCAAAAGGACAAGGAGCCAAGAACCACGCTGACCTTGCTCACCACTCTATCCCCCAGCACCCAGAGTAATGCCTGCTATTGCTGAATGAACGAAAGACAAGAGGAGGAATAAAGGAATGGGTAAAGGAATGTCGGAGTGGCACCACCCTTATGGAACAGAAAAGCACACTGGGCTTTGGGTCTGGGTCTGTTGCACCCCAGAGCCCATCTGCCCTCCCCCACGTTCCCGAGGCTCACCCGGCCAGCGCTCTGGCGAGAGAAGGCGTCCACCAGGGCCTCGACCCCATAGTCCACCAGCATGGAGGTGTTGAACAGGAACTGCTCGTAGCTGTACTCCCGGGAGCCCACCTTGAAGGAGTCAGGCATGAGCGGGTGCCAGTGGTACAGCTGGTTGAACTCCATGGCAATGCGGTTTCGGTACTGGAACTGGACGCCGAACAGCAGCTCCGGGTCAAACTTCAGCTGCAGGAAGTAACCGCTCAACTGCTGCACATACTCCTCAATCACAATCTTGATGGTCTCCCCTGGGGGTGGGGGGTTGGGCAAAGTCAGGGGAGCACAGGGACTTGGCCACCTGGCTCGGGAGGCAGGCCAGCTCATGAATGGTGCTTGCTTCTCGCTTCTTTATTGTTGTTGGTGGTGAATTTGGGGGGCCACTTTCACTTAGTCTTTTTGTAACAGGGTGTGAAAATGGAGTTTTTTTTCTTTTGAAAGAGAGAGAAAGCATGAGTGAGGGAGGGGCAGAGGGAGAGAGAATCTTAAGCAGGTCCCACACTCGGCATGGAGCCCAATGAGGGGCTCAATCTCACAACCATGAGATCATGACCTGAGCCAAAATCAGTCATCAGGCATTTAACTGACTGAGCCGCCCAGGAGCCCCAAGAAAGGAGCTTCCTGTCTCATGTTGGACCAATGTCCCAAGACAAGAGTCAAATGCTATTCCCATATTCCAAAGGGATGTCATAGGCCCAGCTAAGCAGGACATGGAAGGAAGTGCCCGAGAATTGGTTTTGTGGCCTTATGGTGATCACCCTCCCACAAGATGTGGGAGTGGTCACAAATGATGAGAAAGTGGAGATTAACTTCATGGGGGCTCTCAGAGTGAGCCTCCAGGAGTGAGGACAGCTTCAGAGAGACCCCTCAGAGCTGCCGCAGGAGCAAAAGAGGCAGGCTGAGGATTTAAGATGAATCTAGTCCCATGTACATGTCTTGCATTTTCTTACACATCAGAACTCTCATGAACAGCTTTTCCTCTGCCCCCTCAGTAACCACCTTCAAGTCAAAGAGGCAGGGAAGAACCAAACTGAACGTTCCATAACAGAATGAAAACTGGTCATCAAGATAGGAAAAAGAACTGATTACTTTAGCCAATTAGCCATGAGACAAACTGGCTTCTAGCAACTTGATCTGGAGCCATGAGATTTGCCATCGGTAAGGTCCAGAGCCTGGCGTCACCATTCCTAGCCTCCCTCTCCCCTCTCCAAGCTTGAGCTGTGTCACCTCATCTGTCTGAACCTCACCTTCCTTCTCCGTAAAATATGCATCGTGATACTATGGATGGGACCATTGGGAATAGCAGACAGAAGCAGCCCGGCCCAGGGCCCTGTGTAATTGGGAGTATGACCACATGCAGGCAGGAAGGAGGATGGCTATGTGTGGGCGTGCGGGGAAACCCCCTCCCCCCACCCAGGAAGGAGCTCCGCTTGCGATGTGGTGCAAGAAGCAGGAGCTCCCGCAGCAGCCAGACCTCTACTGAGTGGCCTTGGAGATTTCACTTAACCTCTCTGAATCTTAATTTTCACAAGGGTAATCATATCTGGTTAATAGCGTTGTTGGGGGAAGGTTAACCGAAACACTGGACATACAGCTTCATTACCTTTGGTCACAGCTTCGACACCAGCTTCCAGCCACAGACTTGCCCTTTCTAGTCAGTCTCCAAAATGCTGGGACTTCAGCACAAGCCCCTTCTCCTTCTTTAGACTGTTGCTATCCCTGATGCCTGGCTCTTCCAGGCCCTAGTGAATCAGGCAATATAATTGGAACCAGCCAGGCCCAGTGATGCCCAGAGGCAAGGGAAAGTGGTTACTGGTGACTCAGAGTGAACACCGTCTGGACAGGGGTGTCAGGGACCAAGCTCCCAGGCAGGAAACCATCTGACATTTTAGGCTGCAGACTCGCCCCCGTAAGGGACACAAAAATATCTTGTCCCTGAGTCACCCAGTAGCTACCAAACTCCAGGAAGGCGGATGCATGCAGAGCAGAAACAGGATTCCTGAAGGCAGGGCAGGCTAGAATCTGACCTGCACACGCTGGGGATGTCACTGTGTGCTTCTGTGGTGGTACAATGGGGAGACAGATGGGGGTAGCTAATTAAATCTGCTGTAAGTCACCATAATTGACCATCACAGCCATCCATTTTCCAAAGGCCTAATATGTGCTAAGTGCTTTTCATCATCTCTACAAATCCTTACAACTATCATTACCCCCAGTGTCCAGATTTGGAAACTGAGGCTCACATAGGGGAAGGGGACTGCTCCAGGTCTTATAGCTGGTAAGCAGAGGAGGTGGGGTCCTAATCTCAGCTCTCTCTCCCCAAACCCCCCTTCCCCCCACACACCCTGCTTTTCAGGATGGAGGACATGACCTTCCAGGACAGGGCTGGTCTGGAGTCCTCACCGATAAGGATGAGGCGGGCCGTCTGGAAGAGTTGCTCATCACCCCAGGTGGGGTGCTCAGCCTTCAGCAGGTCACACACGCGGTTGTGCTCACGCAGCCAGAGCGTGGCATAGAGCATGAGCCCGGGAAGCAGCCCAAACACCTCCTGACCCACAGCCATCTGGCTCTGGGGTGGAATGTTTCGTGGGTAGTGCATCAACACCGGCGCCTCCTCCACCGATGGCGGGTACATCTCTCCGTGCAGCACCTGCGGGATGGGGCCGCCTGGCAACCTGGGGACAGAGCAGGTGCCTGCACCTGCCAGAGCTGACACCCTCCCTTCTGACAGCTGCCCATATCACTCAGGGCAACTGCCCATCTTCTGTAACCCAGGCTGATGGTTCTAGCCGATTCTAGTTCCTAAATCTTTCTTAGAACGGGTCCCTTTCTCTCTATCCCCACTGCCACCACCTGCTTCTAACCCACTCTCATCCTCCATGCTGACCCCTCTCATCAATGTCTCCCTACATTGACACTTGTCCTAGACAGTCCATTCCCAGTACCACAGCCAGAGTAATCCTTTAAAAAAACAAACAAAACCCAAATCTAGTATCATGCCCTGGCTTCACACCCTTCCAAGTTCTCTCTCTGCTCTTGGCAGAAATCAGAGATCCTAAATGCGGCCCCACAGGCAACTCCACCCTCGCCTGCCATCATTTGGGTGTCCAGGCAGCCACACTTCCCTTCCCTCACTCCTCCGAGCCACACCAGCTGCTTCTCCTCTCTAAGTCCAGGCACTGCTAGCTGGAAAGCCCTTTTCCCCGTCTTGGCTTCCTGAACTCATCATCCCTGCAGCTCTTGGTGTATCTGAACTTCCCAGGGAAGCCTGCCCTGCCCTCTGAACACTCACAGAGCTTTTTCCTAAGCGGGTGATCACAAGTGTAATTGATTATATGGCAGCCTTTTCAATCATTCAATAAATATACACCGAGGGCCTACTACATGCCAAATATTGTTCTTAGCCTTAAAGATTCAGCAGTGAACTTTGGGTTTGGGTTTGGGTTTGTCTAGATTTGTGTGGTCCAATACGGTAGCCAGGAGTCACGTGTAGCTGTTGAGCACTAGACATGTGGCTGGCGTGAATGAAGAACTGAATCTTTAACTTTATTTAATTCAGATTTACTGACACTTCAGCAGTTGGAAAACCTTTAAGTATGCTCAGAACAACGTGAGCACGTGAACCTGCTTTTCAGCTGTAACTTTATGAAATCTAAGTACAGATCAGATTATCCCCAATGAAAATTTGGCATCCCAAGTGAAATGTGCAATGAATATAAAATACAGATCACATTTCAAAGATTTAACATGAAAAAAAAGAATGTGAGCTATTTTATTCATAATTTCTGTATAAAAAATAATTTCTGTATCAATTACACATTGAAATGATAATATTCTGGCTATACATATAGGGTTAAATAAAATGTAGTATTAAAGTCAATTTCACCTGTTTCTTTTTACCTTTTTTAATGTGGCCACCAGAGAAACTGTAATGACATGTGTTGGTCACATTGCATTTCTGGTGGACAGTGTTAGTGCAAACAGAAAGTCGTGGATCTGGCATCCTAGTGTGTGGGTGTAGTGATGGGCTGTGGGTTCCTGAAGGTCAGGGCCCATTAACTATCCTGGTCACTGCTCCACTGTCTGTGCCAGGCACACCATAGTGTCCAAATGATATGGTGGAAAAATGACAAGTACATATGCAGACTGGAAATGTTCATCTTCTAGGAGATGGACACCCCAAAGTCCACCCCCCAGGAGAACATGAGAGGCTGTGTCTGCTCCTAGTGTGCTTCCCTTGCCCGGCTCCTTCCCCCAGGGTTCATTGTCTCTCCTCCTCACACACATCTCCAGCTCCTGCAGCTGGTCCTTGTAAGACGCCACTCAGGTCCCCCAGTGGCCTCTGCCAGGGAAGGCCACGGGAGGCCTTTCCCACTGCCCCATCTGCAACCACAGTGCTACCTGGTATTTGAGTTTCCCATCCTTAAAGAGCCGCAGCTGATACTGACGTTCCAGGTTGTCCCCATAAATGTGGCCGAGATCTACCTGAGGACAGAAAGAGGGTCCGGTCAGCGGACTGGGGTGCCGCCTCAGCGATGGTGACCTACATGTGCTAAGTTAGGCCCAGAGAAGTCCTGAGCCCCTCCTGGGTACTCACCCCGTGTCCCAAGGCCTTGGTGAAGCCAGGACCCATCTTGCCAGAAGTTTTGAAGAACTGGTGGGTGAAGTGTTGTGCAAAGAAGGCGAACATGAGGTTGGTTCCTTGGGGGTCAGGTATGAACGTCCTCCTGAGCAGGAAGCGATGGCCCAGAATCTGGGCATCTGGCAACTGCTTCTTCCCTGGTTGGGGAGGTAGGGAAGGGCAGTAGCTGTCTGATGTCTCAATCTCCCTGCCCCACAGCCTTCTGGGCTCACTGGACCAAACTGGTCCACACAGGAAGCCAGATCAGCCTTCCTCCTACCAGATGGCCCCTTGTACCTTTTCTACCCTAGAAGTATTTATGGGTGAAATGGCACGATATTTGGAATTTGCTCTAAAATACTTCATTAAAAATAAGGTAAGGGGGATAGATGATATAAGATTGGCAAATTATGGATATGTATTGAAACGGAGAAATGACTACATAAGAGTTTATTATACTTTCTTCCCAACTTTTGTGTGTGTTTATAACTCTGAAAAAAGTTAACCAAAAAGAAAGAAGAAAGAAACATAAATAAAACATAAATAAAGAAAAAAAAAACAAAACAAAAAAGATCTTGGACTCCCTGGCCCTGGAGCAAGGTAGCCTATGTTTGAATCTGGGTACGCCATTTGCTGACTGTGTGAACATAGATAAGTCATTTTACCTCTCTGAGCCTCGATGCCTTCATCTGTAAAATAGGACATCTGTAAAATACCTATCTTATGCAGTAGTTTCAGGAGTACATGAGATAATGTAAGCATGACTGAGAACTGGTGAGATGGGATCTTGTAAATCAAGGACCAGCGAACTTCAAGCTTTTTCTGTAAGAAGCCAGATAGTCGATCTTTCTTTCAGGTTTTGCCTGAAAAAGCTCTGTCACCATCCACTCTGCTTTGCTGTTGTAGTGGGGAAAACAGTCATGGTACCTAAGCAAATCAGCGTGACGAAGTTCTAATAAAACTTTATTCCCAAAACAGGAAGTGGACTGGATGTAGGCTGTGGGCTGGAGTTTGCCAACCTATTTTAAATATGCCAGTCTCTCTGTCTGGGGTAAAGACAACAGGTCATCTCAAAGCAGGTGTCTGTCATCATGAGAATTAAGAGCCTTCCTTAATTATGTCAATGTCAGATGCGTTGGTACCCAATGCCCATACAGAAAGGAGTAACTGAATTTTTGTATTTTGGTAAAGGCACCCTTTCATAGTACCTCAAGCAAGGCTCAGTGTTGAAGGTTCAAGATCAAGAGAACCTCTCTGGATTGAGATGGTCGATTGGTTTCCTCCATCAGGCAAGGAGATCAAGCACCCCAAAGGAAACTCACCAAAAGGGAAGTTGGAAGGAGTGGTCTGCACCCTATAACCTGGACTCACCCCTTGGATTAACATTGAACAGGGGCTGGTTCCAGCAAAGTGCTGGCAGAATCCAGAGACTCTGTAAGACCCAGCTATCTGGCAGAATAGTCATGCTTTAAACATAGGAGCTAAACATGTGAGTGCAAACCATCAGAGTAGTGCCCTGAGACCCAAATTAGGACATCAATACCTATGCAAGGTGCTGAGCCCACAAAAGCCCACAACCACAGGGCTGCACAGGACCCAGTGTTCAACAGTGTCACCATGTGGACAGGGATGGAAGTGATGGCAGCAGTGGACCAATGCCTCTCATGTCCCCTCTGTATTTGAAGCAGAATTCATGGCTCTGAACTGAGTAAACCCCTGGGTTTTCAGGCAGTCCGGAGTGGAGTGGGAAGAAGGACTTAGGAGGAAGATCCCTGCCAATGCAAACAAGTGGGGTCTTGGGAAACTAAAGAAAAAACTCTGACTTTATGTGTAACCTACACTGATGAAGCATGGTAAACTATTTACATCAGTTAAGAACCAAACATGGAGTCAGCACCCAACAAATAGCACAGTATTCCTTCCTTCCTACATTTCAACTCTTAAGTCACCCCCATTTCAGCAAGATCCCACCAATTCAGTAGACAAGGTTCAAGCAAAGAGGCACCCTGGAAATATGGAAGCACTAGTCTGACTCTGCCACTGACTTCTTAGGTGACCACAGGCAAGAGTCTCCACCACCCCTTCCTAGCCTCATTCCCCAGCCCTGTCCTTGTCCATGGTTCTGATATGTCGTATGTATTGCCTTTGACCACCCATCTGGGAAATGGGTCAATAATTGCTTTTTCACCTGCTTTTCCCCAAAGAGAACAGGGCATCTCCTGTGACTCCCAACCCCATCTCCATTACCTTTGGTTCCCATGGGCGTGGGGCAGTCTTGGGGCACAGAGGGCAGAATACGAGTATAATAGCTCACGTTGGAGAAGGACTCCCAGCTGATGTAGTCATGCGCTATGTTGTAGGTGGGAGGGCTGGGGATAAGGTTGGAACGCACTGCAGAGGGAGAATATGGTGATAAGGGGGTTCCCATCCCCAGTTACATCCCCCTCCCTGCCTCCTCTTGGGTTGGACTTGTTTAACCTGGCATCATAGTCTCCCAACCCACTCCCCTTATCAGATGCCAAGAATTCCAAGAGCTGGAAGGACTTCCTGCTCCCCAGAACGGGGGTGGGGGGGGTGCTACCCTCCACCCACCTGTGAGTACCAGGCGCATGAGCATGTCTCGGATGAAAGTGGCATTGACAAACTCCCAGAACCAGCGCCCATGTGTCAGCAGGAAGTGGAGGAAAGCGGGGCTGGGTCGCAGTGAATTCCGGAGCCAGGTCCATAGCTCGGCTGCAGGGACAATGGGAGCCACTCAGTCGGGCCTCCTAGTAGGACCAGAAGTGGCCCAAGTGGAAGACAGGAACCGGGAATGAAGCCAGGACAGAACCGGTCAGAACGTACGGGGCAGAGTAAGGATGGAACCTTGGAAGAGATGACACATGACAGAGCCAGAAGCAGATGTGAGAGGGCAGGGGACAGGGCGAGGGCATGAGGTATGCCAGGAGGGAGAGCTCTGCTTCAGCCGGGTCAGGGAGAGTGTCAAAGGTCAAAGCCAGGCAAGGAAGGAGAACAGGCTAAGGCCAGAGACAAAGGCAGGAACTGGGGGTCTCAGGACAAGCCCAAGGGAGCAAGGGAGCCCAGGACAGGAGTGGAGTCAGGAGGCCCGGCTCACGGATGGTGCAGTTGGGGCCAGAATATCCCGTGCGGGTGCAGTCACACTGGTAGCGGTCAAGGCCGAAGCGGACACAGATCCCCTGGTGTTGGCATGGGTAGTAACAGCATGGATTCACTGCAGGGGAGAAGCAGAGATCAGAGGTGACTCGAGGATGACCTCTCAACCCCTGTCCTGTCCCCGATGGGGAAGTATGGGGCCAGACATATGGACTCAAGTCACAGGTCTGTCCTAACTCACTTGGTGGCCCTTTCTGGACTTCAGTGTTCACCTAAGGGTCCTCTCTGCTCCCAAAGTTATGGCTGGAAGCCCCAGGCCCTGCCCTGTTCAGACCCTGTTTTGGTCTCTAGCCTAGTCCACATGGGCCCCAAAGGGCAGTCCCCGCCTCTTCCCTGATGCCATCAAAATAGGGCAGGGGGAGAGTTCAAACACCAAATTGTGACACCAAAAGTTAGGAAACAACTGATAAGACACAACAACCACAGGCTTCTAGAGCATTCACTTCTTGCCCAGTCAGAGCCCAGCACCAAGGGCTGGGTTTGTGAAGTTCAGGAAAGGGATAAGGATGGGGGGATCCTCTCAGACCAGCCCACAAACTCTAGGTACCTGGACACTGGGAAGATGAGATTGTCCACCATCCCTCTATTTTTGTAGAAGTGGGGGAAGAGCAGGAATCATAATGCCCACTTGCAGATGGGGAAACTGAGGCCAGACAAGGCAAACCCCACACAGGTCACCTAGCAAGTCACACCAGACAAAACCAACCTTCATTTACACCATACCACCCCCACCCAAGACTTGACATTCAAGTCCAAGGAAAGAAGTTTCCCAGAACCCTGTGGACAAAGTGTGGGTTTGAGGGGATCTCAGCCCCCATTCCTGACAGGCCCAGCCTTGGCCTATGTCAGAGCATACTCTGGGCTCAAGGATCTTGAGGATGGTCAGGCACCAAGGGACAGGGGAGATATAGTTGGAAAACCCTCCTGAGGGGGTGAGGGGAGCTCTGGCATCAGCCCTCCTGCCTCTTGGAGAAGTCCCCACCAGGAATCTCTCCTTATGTCTAACCCAGGTCTTGCTGACCACAGCCCCTTTGCTCGAATCTGCACTGCTTTAGTGATTCTTCAACAGCAGAGGTAGACTTCTCAGAGCTCATTCAGTGTTCACCACAGCTCAGCAAAGGAAACTGAGGCCCAGGGGGAGGCGGAGGCTTGGCCAAGGACACAGAACGGAGCAGGACCTCCTGCAGACCCAGGTCTCCTGGATCCTGGCAGGGGCTGCTTCGCCAGCTTCACACAGAAAATGCCAGACTCCCTTCTGCAAACACACTTCCTTATCTAGGCTCAGAGCCAACATTATAGGGAACGCCTATTCTTTGTACAACGGATTATTGGGGGCCAAGAGGGTAGCAAGAGGTGGCAGAAGGGTGTTGTGGTTAGAGGGCATGGCCCTGGGCAAGGACCAACCCCTCCACTCTTAGCCTCTTCACTTGGCAGCATGGGGCCTAGAGAATAGGGTCCTCATGGCCCTGACCCAGGAGAGGGCCCCAGCGGCAGTGCCCCCACACCCCCCTACACACATACACTCAGGCAAGCAAAAAGAGAATCACAGGAATCATGCAAATAGTTTTGCTTAAGCCCTGGCAACTCCCCACAGCCCCACAATGGCATCTCTGTGGCCCCCGTAGGGAGTGCAGAAGGGAGGGGCCTACAGGAAGAGGGCTGGATGAAATGGCCTTATCAAGCTGATACAGGCAGACCCAGCAGGCAGGACACAGCCTCCCTTCCCACAGCCATGTGCCCAGAAATGCCAAGGGGCGGGGGGGGAGTGGGATTATTCCCACTGGGATTACTCACCCCAGCGGGCTCAGGGCTCTGGAACTCTCCTCACTGATCCCTCCTGCTCAGGACACTCTACCTACCTGCTTAATACACCTGCCCAGGACCCCCTGTAGCTCCCCACTGCCCAGTCCCCAACCCTGGGCACACAGGGCCCTTTAACCCAGATGGACATCAGTCCTACTGCTAAGCAGGCATAGGAGCTAAGGCCCAGCCCTTCACTTGGCTCAGTTTCCCCACCCTAACCACTGTAGGGCTTTCAAAAGAACCTCAAGAGGGCCTTCTAGCTCATTCTGTGGCAGCCCCATCCCTTAGCCCCAAAGTCAAAAGCTCTCCTTCCTTTTGCCCAGACCACGGTTCTTCCCTAACAATCCCCTCCAGGGTCATCTGACCCTCCCAAAGAGCTCATGCCTTGCCTCCTCAGGAAACCTCCCATGAACGTCCTTCACTCCACTCTGTGTTCCCACTCAACCTGCTCTTCTCCACCATGAGCCCCCAGGGGAAGGGGCAATACTTTCCCCACTTTCTCCTCCCTAACACAGGCCATGCACACACTGGGGCGCAACCCAAGTCCTGGAGAGATCCAGCCACCCAAGGGATCCAGATGTGGTGGCCAGAACTCAACAGATGTTTGCGGAGTCAATAAAATGAAGCCAGGAGAATGGCTACCCCGAGCTTGGCCGAAGATATCCCTCATCTTCCCAGCCCTGGCTGCTGGCTCAGAAGGCTAGCCTGGAGGCTTCCTGCTTCCTGCCCTAGAGTTCTGCCCCAGCTCCTGCCCGCACCCCTCTCCTGCCAAGAGAGGCTATGTCCACGCAGAGGCTCCTCCCTCCCAGACCCACCATCCAACCTTCCCTCCCTCCTCCTCCACGATCTTTCCATAAACACCAGCTGCCCCTGGAAGGAAAAGTTCTCCCCAGTGAGGAAAACAGCTGCCTCTGGGGCCCCAGGGTGTCCGGGTGAGCAGAGCGGAGTCTAAGTGTCTCCTCCCCGGGATGCGCCTGACCACGCTGGACTGTCACAGTCGCCGGGAAATCCGGGGCTCTAGCGACTGACCACTCCACAGCCTTGCGTGCCCCCATTCTTTCTATCTGCCTGGCACTCCCAGGAGGGTGGGGAGATGCCCTGCAGGGCACAGAGGAAGAATTCCAGGCTCAGCATCAGGAGACTGGCCCAAGCCCCACTGCTTTGAAGTTCCAGAACTGAGACTTGGATTCCCTCTCTTTCCCTCCCTTTCTCTCCCTGGAGGTTTCCAGGCCTGGATCTGGGAAAAGGATGGGGTGGGAGAGGCACTTAGATCCACAAGCTGGGAATGACCTCAGAGGGATCACCATCCCCTGCCACAAGAACTCTGGGAACTACTCACAAAGAAAGGCCTCCCTTCAGTCTAACTGAAGTCTGGCATGCTTTCATGCCGGCCCAGTTCTGCGCTCAGTGGAGGACACCCTGCATAATAAGCCATCCAGAAAGAGAACTGGAGAGGTGCAGGCACCGAATCTACCAAGTTCCCAGCACAGGGCCAAGTGCCAGGTAGGTGCTGGGGGAAATGTATCAAGAGAGCGGGAGAGCGGCTGCTCTTTACTGGTCGTGTGTCTTTGGGCAAGTCCCTTCCACTCTCTGGGCCTCATTTTTCCTGTGTCTCCCAGAAGGGGGACAGGGCAGGTGGGCTCTGAGGAGGCCTCCTTTGCAGCCTCCCCTTCTTTATTATTTGCATCAGTATGAATCCCCTGGCCCAGAGCAGAGAACCTTGCAACTTGGTCTCACTGAATCTTCAAGCCACCCCGGAGGTGGGGTCGATCAGTATGCTCATACCGCACACATTCCCACAAATAAGAAGTATCCAGAACTGCTCGGCTCCAGAACTTTCTGAGGATTAAGGCAAGGAAATGTCCCTCAGCCCAGGAGTCAGAGCCCCGGGCACAATGAAGAAACACCAAGTCCTCCAGGATGCACAGACACCAGGCAGCAAGAGGGACCCTTAATGGGACTGAACTGAAATCTCTTAAGAATAATATTTAGAGAAGCTCCAGGAGCTTGGCAACCAAAGAGGAAAAAAAAAGGCCCTGACTAGCCAGACCTGGGCCCCAGCCCCTACACTCAGCCAGGCCAACAGTCAGGGGCCGGGCACCCCCACACCAGGCCCCAACAGCTGGGCCCACAGCTGGAAGAGCCAACTGGAGAGGAAGCCCCCTCATGGCCCACAGACCCGGCTGGCGCTGCAGATAGGAGACGGCAGGCAGCAGGGAGGCCTTGGCACAGGCTGGGTTCCCCTCCCCATGGGCCAGGGCTAACTGGCCTCAGGCCCCTCTGCCTAGCACAGAGCTCCGATTGCCAGGTCACGCCGTGTCCCTAGCCAAGGAGAAGGCACTGAGTCAAGTCCAGGGGCTAGAGGGGATAAGTTTGAGCATTAAGACTCCCGTGGCATGGCCTTGCCCTCCAAGCCTATCTCCTCCCCCACACGGAGAAGCCAAAGCAACAATGTCCCCTGTCACCTGCCCTCAGCTGAGTCTGCAGCCCTCCTCTGCCGGGGGTCAGCCTTTGCTGTACCTCTGAGGCACAGGCTCTGGCTTCCCGGAGCAGATGCCCAGACATCGTGGACCTCAGTTCACTCACAGACTGGAAGCACAAAGTACTGCTGCACCCAGCTTGTCATCGCTCTGTCCTTGACCCTTGCAGCAGCCTCTTAAAGGTTTCCTGGCCTCCAGTCTCAACCCCAAGTCCCCTATGCAACCAAATTACCCTCAGGCCCGAGTCCTGGCACCTCACCCACATTGCCAGCCAGCACCTGCCCCTTGTCCTACGGCTCCCTATGCTCCTGCCTGCCTCCCGAGGTCCAGACCTTTAGACTCCATCTCTGCCATTGCTTCTATCAGAAAGACCTTACAGGGTCTCACAGTAAAGCCTCAGAGCACTTACCAGCACTCACCACCTCCTTCAGGGTCCAGGTCAAACGTCACCACCTCCAGGATGTCTCCCTCGGTTCCTCACACTTGAGAGGGAACTTCTCCCCACCCTGAGCCTCACACACCCCTGTGCGGCCCTCACCCATGGCCCTGACCCCTTTGGATGACAGTCTGTTGGCGTTTCTGTCCCGTATGAGATGGCGGGCCCCTCCCGGCCCCGTGCCTCCAGCTCCAGCCAAAAACTAGCTTAAAGCGAGCCATTGGGAATGTTTGTGGAGTGAAAAGAATAACTCCATTTAAACACTTCTGATATAAAGATAAGTAGAAAAGACAAAAACAAAACGGCACAGACCATGGTTCACTGGGTGTTAGTGAACACACAGGAAGACGGGCAGACCAGCCCTTCGTATCCCCATCCCCTTGGATGGGGCCTCAGAGGAAGTGCTGTGCTGATCCACGGGCTGAGGAGTCGGGTCACTGGGGCGGCCTGGTCGGCCCTGGCTCTGCTGCTGGGGTCTCAGACAGATGGGCTCTCCCCTCTGGGCCACAGAGCTCCCTTCTGTAAAATAGGTCTGACACGTCTCCCTGGCAGGGCTGTTGTGAGCACCAAGAAATGGAAGCCCATAGCTGGGCCTTGGAAACTGTAAAGTGCTGGCCACATGAGTCTTCTTCTTCCCACTAACTGGGCCTTTGCTCATACCCAGTCTCTGGAGCACCCCCCATCCTCTTCCTGGGTTCCCCAAATGCCACCCACTCAAACCCTCTCTCTCTCTAGGAAACCTGGTCTGATTCGCAGTCCACATAGACATCTTTCTTCTCTCCTCTGAGCACCAAATCGCCAGAGCATCACAACAGAGAGCTCAGCCCCTTTCCCCACCCGCATCCTCTCTTGCCCCCATTTTACAGATGGGAAATGGAGACCCAGAGAGGGATGGATCATACAGCTAGATGGTGAAGGAAGCTACGTCCAGGCCTTGCACGCACGCACGTGCGCACGTGCACACACACACACACACACACACACACACGAGCAGTAAGCTGGGGGAGAGAGGCTGGCTAAGGGTGGAGCTGAATTCCTCCACTTGGAACCTGATACACTCATGGGGAGGGGGGTGCAGGAGTGGTGGAATTTTACAGGATCTGACTTTCCCCATCATCTTCTGGGTGATGAAACCAAGGAGGGCAGTGGTGGGGGTTGGGGGAGGAGGGGGACTGTCTGTGTAAAGAGTTTGCAAAGTGCCTAGAGCAAGACAGATTCAAGTTCAAACCCTTAGACCACCATGTGCTGAGCGAGCTAGAGAGAATTACGGCACCTACCTGCGCCTAACTCACCTACCCATTGGGTGAGGATGTAAACCTCGGGGAGGCAACCCAGCTCTGTACATAAATGTGTTTCCACCGCCCCCCTCCCCGGGTCTTCCCAGAACGGCTGCTGTACCCGGACCCTCACCAAGGGAGACCTTCTATCCCCGGGCTGAGAATCCCCATGGGTTCCCAGAAAGTTAGAGGCTGGACAGGTGCCTGCTGCTTCCTCAGAAAGAGACCCCCAGCCTCACCCCCCGCAGGAAACAACGGGGTTGTTGGAGAAAAAGGCAGCCTGGACAGCTGGGGGCCCAGAACAGGTGAGGGGGCTGGAGAGGGGCTGTCCGTTCTCTCAAAGCCGCCGTGAGATCCCAGTCTGTCCTCTCCACCCCCCTCCCCCGCAAAGAAAACCCCTGTAGAGCCCTATCCAAGGCCACACACCCCTGGGGGTCTCCAGAGAACCCCTCTCCCGCCGACTCAGGGCCCTCCCCCATTCCAGGCACCGAGAGCAGAAAGGGGAAGCTGGGCTTGCCCGAAGGGAGAGCAGGGGGAGGGGCCAGGCCGGGGCTCAGGACTGGAGGCTCCCCGGGGTCGGGGGGGGGGGGGGCCGCCTACCCGGCGCGGGGGCCCGGGAATCCGCGGGCAGGACCTGGGGCGGCTGCAGCAGCAGCAGCAGCAGGAGCAGCGGGAACCGGAGCAAACGACTCCTCCCTGCAGAGTGAGAGACATTAGGGCTGAGTCTGGCATTCAAGGCTCCGCCAAGGCAAAGGCGGATTCCTGGGGACACCGGGGTCGGACTCACGGCTCATAGTTCGGCAGCGCGCTGGTGCTTGCGGGATGTAGACGGCCAACTCCTGGGGTGCGTCTCTGCCCCGAGCTCTGGCCAGCCCGGCCCGCCCCCTCCCCACCCATTCCCTGGCTCCACCTCTCCAGCCAGCTGTCACCTCGGCAGCGCCGCCGCCCACTTACTTCCTCCGCTCCCGCCCTAGCCAAAACATTTTATTAATTATTCTGATTGCAACCAAAGCAGTTTTTCACCTGAGACCCGTGAGGCACGTGAGCCTTTGAAGCCCGGTGGCACCAGAACCGTATCCGTTTGGCAGATAGGAAACTGAGGCCCAGGGATTATGTGCAATGCTGAGGTCACCCGAGGCTTCAGGGCAGAGCCGGGAGAATGCCAGGCCAGAGGCGCTGGCCTGAACCACACACCTTGACCCCCAGAGAGGAAAGGGGGCTCCAAGGAGCAGTCCAGGCTGGGCTGCACATGGTTTCCTGGATGGGCAACCCACTACCCTCAGACCCAACAGGGAGCACAGGAAGGCTCTGCCCTCTGAGGCCCCGGGTCGGCCTGAACCTCTGCTGCCAGAAATGAAAACCACAGGCTCCAAGTCCAGGAGACCTGAGCTCAAATCCAGACTCTACAGCTTACTAGCTGTGTCACTTTGGACCCGGTATTTACCCTTTCTGGTCTTCAGTATTCCCATCTATGAAACGGGGATAATCATAAGAACCCTCCCAGAGGACTGATGTAAGATGCCTCGAGAGGCACACAAATCTGTTGATGCAAGCCTCGGGTATCAGGAGGCATGGTTTTCAGAGATCTCCCAGCTCGTGGCTGGCCAGGGCTGGCACTCTAGCCAGACTCACATCTACCTGCCGACTTTCCGGAACACCAAGATCCAGCTCCTCGATTTTATAGCTGGGGCGACAGATCCTAGCAGGGGGAAGGGACGGGCACTAGGTCACACAGAGTCTCCTGGTCCCCGCACCCGAGGATTTTCTCCTTTGGTTTCCCCAGCACGCTGAGCCATCCCGTGGGCTCCACAGCAGGGAAGCTGAAGGAGGTGCCCAGGCATCCTCAAGGTGCAGGGTGGGAACCATGCCAGATGGGGGAGGGCAGACCTGCTGGGAAGCCCCTCCTATGTCCCCACCCGAGCTGTTCCCATGCTCCACTGGGACAAAAGCCAGCTGCTCCAGGGAGACAGAGCAAGCCAGGGCAGACTCGAGGAGGGAGTGGGGCAGATAGAGGGCCCTGGGGTGCTGGGACAGGCTGCAGCTCCCCCACACACGCATCTCCATCCTCGACCCCAGATCCAGGGCCCCCTGGTGACTACCCAGACAGGGGCGAGGAGCCATAAGTCATGGATAATCAGTAAAAGGAATGGGCTCAGCATGGAGATCGGGAGTCCAGGTACCCAAAGAAAAGGGGACTTTCTGGCGATGAAGAAAGCAGAGAAGAGCTTGAATGAGGCCCATTTCTACTAGCAGGGTCCACCCTCCCCTTGAGGCTGTGGGCCCAGCAAGTTACCGCCTGGACCTTCTGCTGACTCCTTACTCTGAAGCCACCCACCGTGCTCAAAGGGATGAACACTTGGGTGGCCTTGGCCTTGGGAGAAGGAGCCTCAGGCTAGGAGTCAGGAGAACTGAGTTCAAGTCTCAGTTCTCCCGGGGACTGACTGAGACAAATCTCTGCACCTCCCCGGGCAGCCGGTTCCCCATCTGAACAATATAAAGGTCAAATCAGATGGTCTCTGAGAACAGGTCTGGCATGGAGTGACTGGGCCCTCACTGTGGCCAGACTCTGTGACCAGGGCTGGAGATACAAGATGGATGCAATGAAGGAGATGACAGAGGTGAGATGGTAGACAGTCCTCTGGGGACAGGATCGCACTGAGATGGCCAGTTGGAGGAGGGGCAGGTGAGAGCAATGGTGTCAGAAGTGCCAGGGTGTGCTGACCGGTTGGCACTGGGGCTTGAAGGAAAGACAGGTGCCGAGGAGGGCACCTAGGTTTCTGGCTTGATGCTGGCAAGAATGCCCAGGGAAGGAATCAGGGAGGGGGGAAAGCTGGGGGAGATGGCACTTGAATTTGGACTCGTCGTGTTTAGTCCATTTCGGCAGCAAGTTCCAGCCCGCGGCTGGATATACAGGGGAGAGGTCCGGGCTAGCCCTGGCGCCAGCCCTGAGAAAGGCCACCGCACAGTGTCACCTTTCCCTGTGCCTCTACTCCAAAGCCTGTGACCTCCCCATCTAGGGAGTTTTCCTAGTCCTCAGGAGAGTGAGTTTCCACTCCTTGGGCAAAGCCCAACTCCAATGTTCCCTGGCACACCTCCTCCTCTTTCTGTCCTTTGAGGACATTCCTGTGCCTTGTCTGCTTACTGCGGACTTCCCAGCACACTGGACTGTGTTGTGTCAGAAGACTGTGGTCGCTGTCATATCCCCAGGGCTGAGCACGAGATCTGGCATATAAAAGATGCCTGCAAATGTTGTTTCATTGCAAAAAGTAGGAGTGATTGAATGAATGAGAAAATATGGACCTTCTACACGTGAGTGCGGGTCCAAGGCCGGCTTCATCAGGTGACTGCCAACCCATCTATCTGCTGTGACGACCACCAGAAGAGTAAGTACCCTACCTCAGTTTCCCTGTCTTCCCCAGCTGGGCCCATTGGCCAGCAACTGCAACACTTACAAGTCCACCCCGGGCCCTGAGCCCCTCCTGGCTGCAGCAGCAAGGACTCCACTCTACCCTGTACCCCACCGGCAACCCGCAGCAGGGTTTCTCCCTCTCTGCACACACACCCCTACCTCTGGCTCCTGGCAACCCTACCAGAGACCCACACCAGGGCCTAGATTTCAATGCCCCTGGAGAGGTCTCATCCCTGTTAGGCCCCACCCACTATTTGGAAATCCAGAGTTGACTCTTACCTGAATCACACAGGGACCCGGCCGCACCCAGCCCCACCTCTGGAGGCAGCTTTGCAGACAGGTAGGAAAGCTCTGGAATCAACCCAGCCTCTCCTTAAATCCCATCTCCCCCACCCTCACCCAAACTCCTCATCAGCTCTAAACTCAACCTTGGGCAACCAACTGCCCCTCTTGGGCCTCAGCTTCCCCATCTGTAAAATGGGGTTAATAATTCTACTCTTGCAAGAGTTACCGTGAGACAAAAGAAGATGGTCTGTGTGAGCTTGTCCAGCCTCCAGGAGGAGCTCAATGTAAATACTTTGCTTGCTTTCCCTGCTGTTCCTTACCTGAGCGGGAGGGTTTCCTGCAAACTTCTCTTCTTCCTTTGAACCTACGTTACCAGTGCCAGGCCAGTGTTGGGCATTGGCGACAATAATAAAAATCACTGCTATTTCTTGAGTACCTACTACGTGGCAGGCAGAGTGCTATGTGTTTTGCAGGCACTATCACATGTGATTTTCTCAACAGCCTTATATTATCACCTCCGTTTTACAGAGAAAAGAAAGTGGGGCCTGGAGAGCTGAAATGACTTACACAAGGTTGTACAACTAGTAAAGGTTAGATTTCAAGGTCCAGTGCCTTTGTTCTGGATACCAGGTACGGCACACCTAAGGCCCAGCACAGCCAGCCGGTGTTTGGAGTTCATGAAGAGAAAGTGGAAATGCACGATGGGTGATGGTCGGCTGTTTACACCCCTTTCCCACTGCAATCCTCACAACAGCTCCATTATGAAAAGAGGAAACTGAGACTCAAAGAGTTCCCTAGATCTTGCAGTAAAGAGGAGGACGGCGGGGGGAGTTACAACCCCCGCAGGAACACCTGCTGTGTGGCAGACATTATGCCGAGGGTTCAGGTGCACCACCGATTCTATAACTCAGAACAGCTCCATGAGACAGGTTTTCTCCATTTTTCTAAACAGTAAAAATGACTTGCTAAAGGCCACAGGCTAATAGGTGGTAGAGCTGGGCTTGGAGTTCTGGCCTCTTTGATGTTGACGTCTGCAAGCCTAACTGTCTGCTCCATCCCTGGCTCTCTTGGATCCTGAACCCTGAATCTTTAAAACAAACACTCAGATCCTGGCGGAGGCAGGCCAAGAAGACAGATAAACAAGCAGGAGATTGGTGGTGAGTGGAGAGTCTCCAAGCTCATCTGGGGAGTTTCCACTGCAGGGTCCCCTGTCCTACAGACCTCAGCATTAGGCAGCTGACGCCATTGGATCAGCACAGGATGGCCCAGTGGTCACACCATGGGCATCCTCCCCAGCCCGCCCCCACCAACAACGGAATCTGCACAGCATCAGACAACAGCTCCTGAGATCTGGGGGCCCAGCCACCTGGGGAGGAAGAGCAGGAGGAACCAAGCTAGGGAAAAAACCATCGTCTTGCAAAGAGACAGCAGCTACTCTGGAGGTTGCTGGGGCTGTAAAGTGTCGGTTTCTGCATACCTCTCCCCCTCCACCGGTTGAAGGAAAAGGAGCTGTTTTCATAGTCCTCCTTTGGTATGTGAAACACCCTCCTAACTCTGCCTAAAAAACTCAATAGCTCCCACGGCCCCAGACCTTAGCCTGGCCTTCAGATTTATCATTCACCTGGCAGCAGCTGCCCTAGAAAGATCTCCATTTCCAACACCCAGTCCTTCCTGCCTAATCAAAAACTCAATTTCCCTGATAGGGAAACCCAGAAGATCTGGTTTCTAGAGACACAACCTCCTGGACTCACCATGTGACTTTGCACTCACTCACCTTCTTGGACCTCAGTTTCCCGGCCTGTTAAATAAACCTACTGAATTACATGTGCTGAAGAGGTGGGGAGGGAGGGCGCAGAGGGGGCAGAGCTTTTGAAGTCAGTCAGACCTGGATTCGGAGCCCAGCTATGATACTCTTGCCGTATGCCTGGGGGCCTGTCGTATCTCAGCTCTGAGACTGCTTCCTCATCTGAAAATAAGAACAATAATAATATGTATTTCCTGGGACCCCTGTGAGGATGGGACGACTTAGCAAAATTCCTGGCACTCAGGAGGCACTCAGAAAACGATCATTATTGGTGGAATTATTGTAATTAATAATTATATAACCAATCCAGGTCTGTCGGCGTGGCCCCAGAGGTGAAAGCACTTGTTCTAGATGCCAAGAAGAATTTAAGAGAGAATGGCTGCAGTCAAGTGCTAGCCTCGTGCCCCTGGAGTGCGTCTGGCCACAATATGACAACCATGGAAGCTGGAGGGGAAAAGGAGGGGATTCTTCTCAACAACCAGCAGTCCAGAGGTGAGACGCCAGGCCTCGGTGGCCGCTCGGTAACACCATCAGGCTCTCCAGGCTCTCCCCATCTTTCAGCTCTGCTGTGTCATCCCAGAATGGGTTGTGCCCTCAGGCCTCCTTCCAGGCAGGAAGAGGGTAGAAAGGGGAAAGGCAGCCCCAGCCGAGTTCCACTAATCTTTCCCCACAACTGTGTCACATGACCTCGCTTGGCTGCGAAGGAGAATGGGAAATCGAGTTTTTGATTAGGCAGGAAGGACTGGGTGTTGGAAATGGAGGTCAGTCCTGTCAACCTCCAATGTCTGCCAGACTCTGAAGGGTCTCTTTCCGGTGTGGGCTATGGTTTCTGACGTGGGCTTCTCTGGAGAGTCTAACAAGTACATGCTGCAGAATTCAGCAATGAACAGGCCTTTTTTGTCCCAGGCTAGGGTCTGAGAATTGCAGGTCTGCAGAAGGTCAGAGCCAGGAGCTGCCTAAGACAAGGTCCAAACCACTCACCCCCCCTCAGGTGACAGACTCAGAGACCCAGAGCAAAAGAGGGACTTGCCCCAAACAGGCCAGGCACCTCTTCTCTGTGCCCTATAGCCTCTTGTAAAATGACCAGCCTTGGAACGAGTCACATTCGTAACAGTTGTGCCCCCAACACAAGGACATCTCATCCTTTGATGAGACTGAACATTTAGTGGGCGAGAAGGCGCGCTTCTAAACAGCCTTCAGTTCTCAGGCAAGAGCCTTAAAAGTGCATTTTCCTGAGCCTTTCAGCGAGAAGTGGGCTGACTCATCACTGGCAGGGAACGCGGGCTCCTGCTTTAGCACCTCGTTAATAACTTACCGTCATGGAGTCGCACACAGTGTAAGAAAACATTTTCACTGACATCATCATCTCTTTTGAGCCACACAGCAGTCTCTTGACAAAAAATGTTTTTAGCCCTGAATAAGTCAGGATTAGTTTCATTACAAATGCCAGATACCCAATTCCAACTGCTTTTGGCAAAAGGAAGGGAAGTGTTGGCTCCCAAGCTGAAAATTTGGGGCCAGGTATGGCTGCATACAGGTGTCAGGTTCTCTCTGTCTCTGTCTCTCTGTCTCGCTCATCCTTTTTTCCCCTCTTGTTGGCCTCACTGTCTGGCAGATGCTCCCCAAGCACTCAGGCTCCTCCAGCCAGACTCACGCTGCCCTAGTGCCCCAATCCCACATGAAAGGAGAATGCTTCTTTTTTGGACACTTCTGATTGCTCTAGCTTAGCTCATGCACCCGTCCCTAAACCAAATGTTTTGACCAGGAAGATGGAACATCCTGATTCTCAGTCCTAGAGTCCCAGACTGTGTACCCATGTGAACGAAGAATGGGAGAGAGATGTTCCCCCAAAGAAAACTGGATGCTGTTATCAAAAGAAGAGAGAAGGAGTGCAGGGCAAGGGGGCAAAAGGAGCTGCACTCTATTTCTCCATTTGACCAACAAGGAAACCAGCGCTCAGAGAGGTGAGTGGCCTTTGCCTGAAGCCTCAGGGCTGGTGGGAAGGGAGGCTTTCCTGCCTTTGGCTTGAGCCTGGATGGAGAGAAAAGGAAAGAGCTGCATGGATGGGTGAGCGTACTCCTACCTGTGTGATTCAGGGCCTCCCCAAGAGAGAGGGAGAAGGGTATGGAGGGATGCTGGTGTCCAAAGCTGCTGCTTCTCTGTACTTCCTGGTATTTGCTTGAGCAGGAAAGAATGCTCATGTTTGCTGAACAATTTCAAGGCATGCCAGACATTGCTGGGCACTTGACAGACATCATCTCTCCAATCATACTTTTCAGAGGCAGAAGCTGAGGCTCAGAGAGGTGAAGCAACCTTGTCCAAATCACAAGTATTGGAATGGCAGGGCTGGGAGTCAATCCAGGTCTGGAATGAATCCAAAACCTGTGCTGTTTTCTTGAATGCTTTCTAGCGGGGCACTATTGACATTCTGTGTAGGATTGCCCCACACAGGGCAGGAAGTTTAGCTGGCTAATATTAAGCCCAGTAATGGCAACAACCAAACATTGCCCATGCATTTCCAACTCTTTCCCCTCTAGGAGGCTATCACTGGCTCTGCAAGGGAACCACAATACCACAATGACCAAGTCTGGCTGCTTTCTGTGGACTCAGACTTTCTCTGACACAGAGAAAGCACTTAATAAATGACGAATGAAAGAATGAATGAAATAGTCAAATAGTCTGGAGTCAAGCAGGACTATGTGTGAATCCCAGCTCTACCACTTATTAGCTATATGGCATTGAGCAAATTACTTAACTCCTCTGTGCCTCAATTCCCTCCTCTGCAAAATGGGGAAAATATTAGTACCATCGTCATACGGTTGTTGAGGATTGAATGAGTTAATGCTTATAAAGTGCTTGGCACATTGTTTGATGCTTACTAAGCAGTGTATCAGTGTTTCTTTCTCTCTTTTTTTTAGTGTTTATTTTTGAGAGAGAGAGAGAGAGAGAGAGAACGAGCAGGGGAGGGGCAGAGAGAGAGGGAGACAGAATTAGAAGCAGGCTCCAGGCTCTTAGCTGTCAGCGCAGAGCCCGATGTGGGGCTCGAACTCACCAACCGCAAGATCATGACCTGAACCGAAGTTGGATGCCTAACCGACGGAGCCACCCAGGCACCCCATGTTTCTTAAATAAATGAGCCAAAAAATTAATAAGTGAATGACTATCATTTACGCGTACACACACACACACACACACACACACACACGCGTTCAGGAGTTTACAGTTAACAAACACTATGAGTTTGTCACCTCCTTGGACCGCCTCCAGTACCCTGGAGGGAACATTATGCACATTTTACAGATGAGGAAGCCCAGGCTCATGGAGTTGAGATGACCTGGCTAAGGTCTACTGGTTGTTCAGTTGCAACTCCGAAATATCAGACTCTGGCTTCTCTGCATTTTGCATCCCATGCAAATACCCATTTTTAAGCCAGGAATAAATGAATGAGTGAATGAAGGAGCTGCAGGGATTCCAACCTCTCAGAATACCTGGAAAGGGAGCGGTTGTCCTGACCCCACAGCCATGAAGGACCTATCTCCCTTCCATCCAACCTAGGCTCTCACTGGGCTGTCCAGTGCTCTGTGGTGTGTGTGTGTGTGTGTGTGTGTGTGTGTGTGTGTGTGTGAGAGAGTCAAGGGTTTGGGAGGGAAGAGGCCCGGCCACGCGGCCAGGACCACAGGACCACATGAAAGAACTGGGTGGTGAGTGAGGACTGGTCAGCTGCCTGCCCACAGCCAGAAAGGAGCGCCCCAGAGTCCCCAGGCCTGCTCCCCTCCCCCAGGCCACCTTGGGGACAGGAATGGGCTCTTTCCTCGGGGCATCTCGCAGCCAGAGCACAGGAGTGGCCTCACTGCTCTGTGATTTCTTTCAGTTCCACACCACCCATCCTACAAATAATCACGAGATGACATCTGGGCCAACCTCCGGGTGGGCTGCTGGAGCCTCCTGGTCTCACGGAGCTCTCAGACGGGGAGGGGGTGGGGTGAGCCTCAGAGGAACAGAAGACAGAGGGTAAGGAAGGAGCCGTGAGAATCTCCTTGCAAGGCCCGCGTGCCTAGATCCTTAGGAGGATCTCAATTCCCAAATGCTAAGGTCCATAAACCAGCACCTGGCCCTGCTGCCTAGCTGAGGTACCATGACCAGGCCCTGATTAACAGGGCATCTCTGGGTGCCCTGTCCCTCAGCTTCCCTCCTCCTCACCCTCCCAATACCCCCACCCACTCTAGCTCCTCACATCCTCTCACCTCCTTTGCCTGCTGATGCGTTTTAGATGTCCTCCTGCTCTCTTGGCAGAAAGGAAAAGATGTGGACTTTAGACACACACCCACCTGGGTCTGCATCACACTGGCTCTTGACCTTGGTCAACATTGACCATGTTGCTTAAATTCCTTGGGTCACAATTTCTCCACTAGAAAAAGAGGGATTTTGTGATGATTTAAAAGGCTGATGGATGCAAACATACTTAGTGTATAGTAGGTGTTCAATAAATGCTACATTTCCTTTTCCTGAAAGGCTGCCACCCGAGAGCTGGGTTAAGAGACTAACAGGGAAGGGGATGCCTGGGTGGCTCAGTCGGTTAAGCGTCCGACTCTTGGTTTCGGCTCAGGTCATGATCTCACATTTCGTGAGTTCAAGCCCCACGTCGGGCTCCCTGCTATCAGCACAGAGCCCACTTTGAATCCTCTGCCTCCCTCTCTCTCTGCCTCTCTCTCTCTCCCTCTCAAAAATAAATAAAAACATTTAAAAAAAGAGAGACTAATAGGGATAACCTTCTGGCCTTTGCTCTCCCCCTTCATTCTCCTTTAAAAAAATCTTGCCAGGGTTTCACACAAAAAGAACTCCTTCTCTGCAGGAGTTAATATTCTTTGGGGCATGTACACACAATGGAATATTATTCAGCCATAAAAAGGGAAGGAACTCTCACCATTTGCAACAACAAACTTGAAGACATTATGCTACGTGAAGTAAAGTCAGGCAGAGAAAGACAAATACTGTCTGATCTCACTTACATGTAGAATCTAAAAAAACCAAACTCACAGAAACAGAATGTAGATTGGCGGTTGCCAGAGGCTGGCAAGTGGAGGAAATGGTGATGGTCAAAGTGTAGAAACTTCCAGTCATAAGATGAATAAGTTCTGAAGATCTAATGTACATTGTGGTAACTATGGCTAATAACACTGTACTGTATACTTGAAAGTTGCTAACAGAGTAGATCTTAAATGTTCTCAACACACACACACACACACACACACACACACACACACGCACACCTGCACACATTCAATGAGATTTTTATATTCCCTTCTTCTAATGGCAGGATGCAAATCACAGCCTTAGTGAGCCTTTCTCTACACAGTGGAGGTACAGAGAGGTAAAGGATGGAGAGACACTGAGATCATTTATATGCCAAACCACCTCCAACTCACAGATCTGCTTAGATCTCAGCCTGGCTTATCTCCCCTCACCAGGCCTCTCCTTGGCATTTCACTTCATCCTCCTTGCCTGGCAACATGATTTGGATTACACTGCATCCTCCTTACTCCAAACTACTTGGAGTCTTTTAACTTTTTTATTCAGACCAACCCAACCTAACTCAACTCAACGCAACCCACTACAATTCTCCTAAATTCAACTCAAGTCAACCCGACTCAACTTACTTCCACTTACCCCACCAAATCCATCCTATCCCGATTCAGTCAAACTCAACTCCACTCAGCACAACCCAACTCAGCTTAACTCTATCTACTAAGTTCAGCTCAAAGCAAACCATCTCAACTCTGCTCCACTCAGACCCAAACCCAACTTCCATTCAATCCAACCAAACTGAATTCTGTTTACCTCACCTACCCCTACATGACATAACACAACTCCGCTGCACCCAAACCAAACCAACCATGCTTGACCCAACTAAACATGATTCAACTCAGCTAAACCCATCCTGCCCAGCTCAGTTTTTCTCCTTTTGTATCTCCTCCTTCTTTCCAACGCTTAATACCTACATTCCAACCCTCACCACCACCCCCCCACCAACCTACCAGATTCCCTATCAGTTCCTAACCAGTCAGACACAAAGTTAATGCCTCATTTAAAGAAAGATGGGGAGGGGCGCCTGGGTGGCGCAGTCGGTAAAGCGTCCAACTTCAGCCAGGTCACGATCTCGCGGTCCGTGAGTTCGAGCCCCGCGTCAGGCTCTGGGCTGACGGCTCAGAGCCTGGAGCCTGGTTCCGATTCTGTGTCTCCCTCTCTCTCTGCCCCTCCCCCGTTCGTGCTCTGTCTCTCTCTGTCCCAAAAATAAATAAACGTTGAAAAAAAAATTTAAAAAAAAAATAAAAAAAAAATAAAGAAAGATGGGGAGAGTTTTCTTTGGACTTTCCATCTTCCTGCTCTCTTCTCCCAACCCTAACCACATCCTCCTGCAGGTAATAACCTTCATTAATCTCTGATACTCTGCCATTTGTCCCTACCCTTTAATGAAGCCCTGAGACCATGTAGCATCAGACATCCTAAGCCCATGTGGGCTCTCATCTTTACACACACTACCTCCAGGGGCATGATGCCTAGAGGACATTTAAACTGGGAGGCCACAGGGTTCCAGTCCCAGAGGAAATATCACAGGCAGAAGAGTGACCACCAGACCTGGGCACAGTGTGGGCAACAACAGGATCTGGCTAGACACGCCCCTCAAGGAGCAGAAAACTCTGTCACTGGCTTTCCTGCCCATCCAATCCTTTATGGCTGCCCTGTTCCTGCCTGTACCTCTCAGTCTTGGTCTCTGCATCTGTGTATCTTTGTTTCTCACTCTCTCTGTCCCCCTGTGATATCTCTGCCTCTGTGGGTGGCCCTATCTCTTCATCTCTGTCTCCAACACTCTCTTCCTCTTTCAGTATCTCTCTTGCTGCTAACTCCCTCTTGCTGACTCTGTCCCTCTTCATCTCTGTCTCTATTTCTGGCACAATCTGCTTCATGTTCCACGCTTTGGCTGGGAAGCTATTTCTCCTGAGCACAGATGCCTTTGTTCTCTCCACCTGCTCCCTACCAAGGCAACAGCAGGCCATCCCAGGCAGAGGCTGCTGAACCCGGAGCTAAAACTGCTTCCCTGGTCAGAAAATCGCAATCGTACACATAGAACTAGGAGGGAGTTCCAGTCAATCTTCTTGTTTCATGGATAGGGAAACTGAGCCCCAGAGACTGCAAGGGTCTTGCCAAAGCTCATGTAGAGTTAGTGGGGCAAGAAAGAGACCCTATCAGCCAGAGACTCCAGACTCTGCACCCAGAGTAGGAAGGTCTGGGTACCAGACCATCTGGCTGGTAGATGGAATGACAATAAGACCAAAAGCCATCTCCACAAACAAGGGAACTATCTGTCTTGCCACACCATCTCAGATCAGTGCCTTCCTGTCTGTCTGTCTGTCTGTCTGTCTGTCTGTCTCATAGTGACATGTATTCTCTGGGGGGAAGGGGGGTGGGGAAGAAAAGATACAAGAAGCATTCTGGGTGCCCTTTTGATGAGGGTCATTCATCACTGACCCCAAGCCTTCCTGACAATTCTGAGAGCATTAGTGGGAGGCCCTCAAAAGTCCTGGGGAAAGAAGGAAGCTGGGGTTTGGCCCTCCTACAACATAGCCTGCTGCAGTGAGGGACAGGGCTCGGGTTTTAGCCAGACTGAAGCCAGATTCCAGCCACGAGACCTTGGCTGCAGGCTCTCTGCCCAGCCAGGCACAGCCCCAAGACTGTCGGGGTCTCGATCAAGGTGAGCCTTTGGGCTGGGCCCGAAAGAATGCATTCCACCCAGCCCCACCATGCATCAGCCTCCTGACCAGTCCAGGCTCCAGCAGGAACCAGAGCATCCTGGGGGTCCAGGCCAGAGCCAAGCCTGAGAAAGGCCCCTTGTCCAGCCCAGAAGGGAGGCCCCCACTACCTCTTCCTAAGCCCGTGACTCCCTGCACATCTAACCGCTCTGGGGCTGCCTCCCTCAGCAGCTCAGAGTTCCTGGACTGG
The DNA here is from genome assembly GCF_027475565.1 of Acinonyx jubatus. NCBI lineage: Eukaryota > Metazoa > Chordata > Mammalia > Carnivora > Felidae > Acinonyx > Acinonyx jubatus. The sequence goes on from NC_069391.1 coordinate 12,864,469, forward strand.
CACCGGCCGGGCTTCCTCAGAACCCTAGGAGGTCTGAAAATAGAAAAGAAGAAGAGGACACTGTGGTCGGTGTGGTGGGCAGAGTAGAACTTGGGGAGGGGGTGGGCAGGACTGGTTCCTAGGCTGTGGACAGATACCGCTATGACCAGTCCTGGCCCGACCTCCAGTGCCCTCCCACACTCTCTCCAAGCCCCCGATGCCTGTCTCTCTGTAGAAGGGGACTCCGATCCTTGGGCCCAAACCTCCACTGAACAGATCAGGAGGCTGTGGCCCAGAGAGGGAAGGAGATCTGCCCAAGGACAGATAGCAGGAGAAGGAGCCAGAATCCAGGGCTCCTGGCCCTTAGACCTTCCCCAGCAGGCTCTCAGGGTGGGGTTCTTTTTGGGCCTGGAGTGTGCCCCATCTGCCCAAGAGAGCAAATTCAAGTAGTTTGCTCCCCATGTGAACCCTGGCTACCCATGTGAATCCTGGGACTGCCCTGTTCCTCAGAACACACAGCTAGGCTTGAATCCAAGCTCCCTGCAGAGGCTTCTGGAAGGCAGGGCCCTCCTTCACTCCTCCTAGGCTTGAACTCCGCCTAGGCTGGCTTTTCCTTCCGCTTTCTTTCCCCGGCCCCTCTCTCCCCACTGCCATCTGGGCCCTGCAGAGCTGGGGTAGGCAGGGAGGGGGACCTGACCCTGCCCCCCCCCCACTTCAGCCCCGCCTGGGCCTCCCAACAGGCTGGGTCCCCATCCCGCAGCAGATCACTGCCCCCACCAGGCAGCCTTCATTCTTGGAAGGTCCTTGGACACGTAGAACTGAAATCTGCCTCCCTGGCGTCTCTGCTGCTGCCTCCAGGACCCTCCTCTGCCCGGTGTCCCCTCAGGGCTGGGCAGGCTGCACACATTCCCTGACAACACGGCTGCAAGTGCAAGTCTCTCCGGGGTCGTCTTGCCTCAGCCACCACCACTGACCATGTGACCTACGTGACTCTGCCCTACCGCATCTCCCCCTTGGGCAGATCCTAATCTGTATCGTTTCACAACAGGTATAAGAGCTTTCAGGGGGTTCTGTGAGCCTTTTAGCAAGTGGCTGGACCTGAGGGTGGATTGGGGGGCCCCCCAAACTCGCAGGTAGTGTCAGAAGTGAGGGCAGTCTTATGCACAGACTGTGCTCTCCAACCTTGTCATTGGCCCCACGTGATCCCATGATCATTCAGTACCCTGAAGTAGGTACCGTTACCATCAGTCCTGGTTTACAGATTGGGAAACTGAGGCAAGTAACCTGACTGAGCGTGCACGGTGGGCAAATGACAAAAGCAGGCAGTCAGGCACCGGAGTCTAAGCCTGCAACCACTGTCCCGTACTGTCCAACTAGGAGAGGCCGAAGGGTGCCCGTGAGACGTGGGGCTGGGGTGTTTGCAGGGGAGGGTTCCCAGATGGGTTTCCCGGTGGAGAAGCTGAGTTTCGTACTGGGACGAATGGGAAGCGATTGGTGGTTTTGAGCAGGGAGTGACATGAGTGGCTGAGGGTTTCGGGAAGGTCCCTCTGGATGCAGCACAGAGAACAGGTGGGGAGACCAAATGTGGCTACTGCAGCAGACCGGGTGGGGTGGGGCGGAGGGACAATGGTGGCTGGACCCGAGCCTTGGTCTTAGGGATAGAGAGCAATGGACACGTTCCAGGTCTACCTAAAAGGCAGACTTTTGGTAATGTTTATTTATTTTTGAGAGAGAGAGAGAGAGAGAGAGAGAGAGAGAGAGAGAGAGAGAGAGAGAGAGAAAGTGTGCACACATGAGCAGAGGAGGGACAGAGAAAGAGAGGAACAGAGGATCTGAAGCAGGCTCCATGCTGACAGCAGAGAGCCCGAGCCAGGGCTCAAACTCACAAATAGCGAGATCATGATCTAAGTCGAAGTCAGATGCTTAACCCAACTGAGCCACCCAGGTGCCCTCAAAGGCAGATTTGACAGGACTTGGAGACAGACTGGATTTAGGGAATAAGCGAGTGGGCGGAGCCAAGGGTAACACCCAGGCTTCAAGATCAGTTAGGGTGCCAAGTCGTTGAGATGGGGTGAGACAGACAAAGAACAGATATGGGGTGGGCTATACCACCATTAATGGTCCCAGAGTCCTGAAAGCCAGGGCTGCCCCACCCCAGGGCACAGGGCCCTTTGTCTAGACCAGGACGGTCCGCAAGCTTCAGAGCAGGGAAGCTGCACCTCACCTACCTCACAGTTGCCACCAGGTGGCAGCATAGGCCTCCTTTTCCGAGAAAAGTCCCTGAAGGAGGAAGAAAAAGGAGCATCTCTGCGCTGGAGCTGCAGACAGAGGGGAGACCTGGGAAAGTGGACCAACAGCTTCACCCAGGGGCCTGTAAATGTGAGTTCCTGCAGGCGCAGCATCCAAAGACCCCCAATCTAGGAGGCAGGAGTCCTGGGTTCTACATACTGCCTGTGATCCAGAGCCATCACTGCCCCTCTCAGCTTCTCTCGGGCAAAGAGTACAGCCCTGCATGGGAGCCAGAAGCTGGCAGAGGGACTTTGAACTGCTTCTCTGGCTTTCCACCCCCCATTACTATGACTTTCAAACATATTCTTACAGGCGACATCTTTGTTTATTTTTTTTACAAAATCCCAAGTGCCCATGTATGACATAGAGAACAGATTCATACCAATCTGCTCTAGTTGGGGTGCAGGACCCTCCCAAGCCCACACAGAGGATGCAGTCCAGACCCCTCACCCTGATGTTCGAGGCCTTTCACCCCCTACCTCTCCTGTGTCTTCTCCCACCCAGACCACACCCTTCCACTCTTTCAGCCCAGGCTGGACTTGCCCTTGGGAATGCCCCTCCCCTCCCCTCCTAATTCAAGCCCTCTTATCCCTCACTGTCAGGTCCCTTGTCACCTCCTCTGAGAAGGCTTCTCCAAAACCCCCGCTGGAAAAAGTCACTCCATCTTCTACACTGCCCACACCTCAGTCGCCAAGCCCTTGCTATGGCGAGGCACTTCCAACAAGCCAAGAGCACTTCCTCTTGCTCTGAAGATCTTGTGCTCTAAGTACGCTCACACACATCTCTCCCCCTGCTCCTGACCACCTCTGGGTGGGGACCATGCCCGGTTTCCCCACCGCAGAGTATGTCCAGCCTCACCCGGCTGGGAGCGGGCAGACTAGCCTCTGGGCACCCAAGCCCTGCCAAGCTCCACCAGGCCACACTGGCAGGCAGTTCCTCTTTACTGGGGCTTTGCTTTCCCCCTGGTGTAATGGGGGCTGCTATTATCTAACCAGGACTTTGTATCGAGTCGGGACTAGCTGCGTAATTTGCGGGGTCCACTGCAAAATGAGAATGTGCAGCCCCCACCCCGTTCAAAAATTACTTAAAATTTAAAGACGATGTTACTAGATCATTAAACCAAACGCAGATCGCACACCCGTGGAGCCACCAGTGAAGTTTATGCACTACGCAAGGGGCCTGGGACCTAATCAGCCTGCACCCAAATGTGGGGTTCCGTCTGCCAGAAACATAGTCACCTTTTTCTTCATTCAAGGGCACTGTCTGCTGGTCAACTTGCGTCCAGTAAGGCCGCATCTGCCCAAAAGGGGGTGCCTTTTCCTTCAGTCACACAATGGTGTAATATCAGTCAGCGGCAGCCCTGCCCAAGTTCTCTGAGATTTCACGACCCTGGCACGTGAGCTGTGCTCCCGGACTGCTTACTGAATGAGGAAAGGAGACCAGAAACTGGACACAAGACATTGGAGAACAGGGATTAGGGCAGGTTAGCACACAACTGTGGCCCATGAATGTTTGATGGACCAGTACATGAATGACCAAGCGAGCGCTTAAGACTAGACATGTAAGTAATTGCACTGTAGAATTACAGACCCAAGAGAGACTGAGAAATCATCGAATCTGGGGTTTTCAAACCATGTTCTCCAAAGCTCTAGGGATCTGCAAAGGTGTGTTGGGGACATGGAAAGACAAGGTACTCAGGGCTCAGGCCCCCTTCCTACCTTGTGAACTTTTTCTCGGTCTCATATACTGGGCTTCCCATATAAGCTTCGGTTTAAAGACGTTTGCTGGCTCAGGAAGGGCCAGAGACCTGCCCAAAGTCACATCACAGAGCCAGGGGAGAAGATCAAAGAAGTGAGCTCAGAGGTCAGTCCTGAGCTCCCAGATGAGAGCCTGAAACAATAAAATCCAGGCAGGAGAGTGAGCATCAGAAATTGGAGTTAAAAAAAAATGTTTTAAGTTTATTTATCTTGAGAGAGAGAGAGAGAGAGCCCAGGGCAGGGCCAGAGACAGAGGGAAAGAGAGAATCCCAAGCAGGCTCCACACTGTCAGTGCAGAGCCCAGTGCAGGTCTTGAACTCACGAACAGCGAGTCATGACCTGAGCTGAAGTCAAGAGTCAGACGCTTAACTGACTGAGCCACCCAGGTGCCCCAGAAACTGGAGTTTTATACCAGAGTAGAATCAGTGTGGAGAATCCCAGACAAACCAGAGGGTGGAGATCAGGGATGATAAATCTCAGCTCAGAGCAGAGATTCAAGGTCAAGTTATAAATTCAGAGGCTTAAGGCAGGGGTTTATTCTCGCTTTGTTCATTCAGTAGGTATTTACTGAACATTTACTATGTGCCGAGCATGGTTCCAGGCCCTGGGATACAGCAGTGGACAAGACAAAGTCCCTGCCCTCACACAGTTCACATTCTGGGAGGCAGGGGTCTGTGTGCAGGACATAATCATTATTATAAGAAAACAGATGAAACAACCAGCTAGAGATTAAATGATACAAAGAAAATTAAACAGAGTGGGAGGGAGAATCTGCCAGTAGGTGGGCTGGCTCATATAGGGTGGTCAGGGAGGGCCTCCCTGAGGAGGTGACATTTGAGCTGCACTCTGAATGAGAGGGGGCCCGCCAGCATCCCAGCTGGGGGTGGGGGGCGGAGCTGCCTGCCCAGAGAGCCTGCAGATCCGCGTGGTGAAGCTGGGCGGGCTGGGCAGGAAGTCTGGCCCCCTGTAACTGTATCCCCAGGAAGGAGAAAGCCAGGAAGGTGCTTTCAGCAGTTGTATTCATCAAGGCCGGCTGCACTCACCCCGGGGCAGCACCAGAGGCTCCTCAGGGCCCCTATCCACCTTTGGCCGCCTGGGGAGGAGACAGCCAGGGAGGGAGGGCAGCCTAGAGAGGGCCCTGGATTCTCTTCCAGACAATAAATGCTTCCAGGTTCCTAGGGAGCATTCCTTGGGTCACAGCCGCATCTGATGTCAATTACCCCTGGTGTAGGGTTCCAGGGCCGGGCGGGGGCAGGGGTGGAGGGAAGGCCGTTTCTCGGTAATCAGAATCTCCTGGCCCAGTGGTGCACCCCAAGACAGGTCCCCAAAATGTCAGGATTCAGGGAGGGGGTTCTCCCTGGAAGGAGAGGTCTGGCTGTGGTGGACGGCCTCGGCTTCCTAGCCATTTGCTGTGTGACCTGGTGCAAGTCACTTAACCTCTCTGGGCTCCTATGGAAATGGTGACAATTCCACCTTTTCCTTCCCAATGAGGCAAGAGCACAGTCCAAGTCTGGAGGGCAAAGCTCAGGGCTGTGGGCTGGGCTGGGGTGGGCTGGAATGGGGTGGGGTTGCTAATCCCTTACTTTTTCCTGCCCTGATTAGATCTTAACCCTCCTGCAAATACATCCCCACCCAAAATTATGGTGCCAGAGTTGCTGGGATTAACAGATAAAACAGACCAGGGCACCCCACCCCCATCTCCAACCTTCCCCAACTTGCTTGGGCAAGGTACTTGTACCTCTGGGCCTCAGTTAACTCACGCCCCCCCTTCAGAGGGGATGTGAGGGTCAAACGAATAACAAGCATAAAGCCGGTTCAAAAAGATACACCCAGGAGCGGTGTTCACTGGATCACTTTTATAGTGAACAACCACAAAAATGGCCATACTTCTAAGCACAGAGAGAAAGACTCTGGATTTGTAAAGTCTGCTTGATACGGTTTTGGTGGTTGATGACCCTGAGCACGGCTTCCCTCTTCCCTCAGTTTCTCCCACCCACACTGGTGCCTGCAAAGTTCCACCCGGAAGAGGGTCTCCTTGGGGCTCCAAGCCTGGGCAGACCCATGTGCACAAAGGGGTGTCGCCCAAGCTACACCGGCAAGTTTCCTTTATTAGGTAAAGCATTCCCCCCTGCAACCTGGGTTTCACTAATGTACCTTTTCTCCTCGAGGGACTGCGGCACAAGGTTGGGTTTTTAGCGGGGCAAGCAAACTGAATGAGGCGGGGACGGAGGTGGGCTTCCAGCGGCTCCGTTTAATGTACCCGGAGGAAAGGCAGGCTCGGGAGGCGGCGAGCCGGGATTCGAACCCGGGCTGGCCAGCCGCAAGGGCGGGGCGCGTTCCTCTCTCCCGGGCTGAGGGCCCGGAGCGGATGCCGGGGTCAGCGGAGCGCGGGGCCGCTGGCCGGCCGGCCGTTCCGCGGGCGCTGCTCTCTCCTTTTATGTCCGTGCGGGGCCGGGAACTCCCTGCCCGGGGCTGCGGCCCGCGAACAATGCGCCGCTTCCTGCCGCCCGGCCCCGCCGCAGCCCAGCTCCCGCTCCCCGCCCTGCGGCCGCCGGGAAATGGGCCGGAGCCTGGGCCCACCAAGCCGGTACACGGGGTCGCGCCCCAGGAGACGGCAGGGGACGGGCAGAGCCACGGGCAGGGCCGGAGGTGAGCGGGCGCTGGCCCAGCGGCAGCTGGTGTGCGTCCGTCAATTACACGTGCACCACGTGCACTGAGCGCGAGCGCACAGCTTCAGCCGGCGTGTGCGTGCGCACGCAGGCCTGAGGTTGGTGGCCCTCCCCTAGGTCGCGATCGCCAGGCTGTGCTCTGCGCCTAGGTCTCAGCTCCACCTCGCGCACGGCCCCACCGGCTCCCACCCGGCCGCACTGCAGGCGCGCAGACGTCCACTTGTTGATTCATTCGTGGTTGGACATCTCCAACCTGCCGCGCCCTGCGCGAGGCACTGGGGATTCAGCAGTCAACAGAACTGAAAAAAAAGCCCTTGGTCTCCTGACGCTTATGGTCTAGTGAGGGAGAAAACACCATGAATTCCCGAATCACACACTATATTTAAAAGTGATACTTTTTTAGACAAAATAAAGAAGGTACTGACTGGTATGGGAAATTAGGTCTATTTTAAATAAGGCGGTTATGACGATGAGATACCACCTCACACCTGCCAGAATGGCTAAAATTAACAACACAGGAAACAACTGCGTTGGGGAGGATGCTGAGAAAGGGCAACCGTCATGCACTGTTGGTGGGAATGCAAACTGGTGCAGCCACTCTGGAAAACAGTATGGAGATTCCTCAGAAAGTTAAAAATAGAAGAACTACCCTAGATCTAGCAATTGCATTACTAGGTATTTACCCAAAGGATACAAAAATACAGATTCAAAGGGGTATATGTGCCCCAATGTTTACAGCAGCATTATCAACAACAGCCAAACTGTGGAAAGAGCCCAAATGTCCATCAAACAATAAATGAATAATGAATTATGAATAAAGATGGAATGGAATATGGAATGGAATATTACTCAGCCATCAAAAAGAATGAAATCTGGCCATTTGCAATGACGTGGATGGAGCTAGAGTGTATTATGCTAAGCGAGAAAAGTCAGAGAAAGACAAACACCGTATGATTCCACTCACCTGTGGAATTTAAGAAACAAAACAGATGAACATACAGGAGGGGGAGAAGAGAGGGAGGGAAACAAGCCTTAAGAGACTCAACAATAGAGAACAAACTGAGGGTTGATGGAGGGAGGTGGGTGGGGATGGGCTAGAAAGGTGACAGGTATTAAGGAGGGCCCTAGTGATGATAAGTGCTGGGGGTTTGTATGTAAGTGATGAACCACTGAATTCTACTCTTGAAACCAATATTGCACTGTATGTTAACTAGAATTTAAATAAAAATTCAAATAAAAGTGGTTATGGATATTTTAACTGAAGTGACATTTGAGCAAAGACACACAGGACATAAATCACAAACATATATATCTCAAAAGGATGTATATGCATTACACAAATATATGCATTACACAAACATATACACTGTTTACATCAATGTGCCTGTATACACCCCATGCATAAGCCCTCACATACATGTGCACCTGCCAGACCACATGCAATGTGTTGTGTATGTACTGTATATATATCCACTGAATGTATATCTATATCTAGTATATGTACCACATCTATACAGACATGAATGTGCTATGCTGTGTGCACATGTGCCCATGTATGGCCAGGCCTGCACCTCGGATACCTGTCATCACCCTCATTTACATATATTTTTCAATTCACAGAGTACCCCAATGTGAAGAGCCCTATGTAGGGTCATACATAGGGTCATACATATGTAGGGTCATACATATCACATACATAGGGTCATACATAGGGTCATACCCTATGTCGGGTCATACATATCACATACCTCGAGTATATGTTTTTTCTAATTTCATAAAACACTTGTCAATATCGTGCATCATAATACATTTATTTACATGTATTGTGTTCATTATGTGCATATACCCAAGTATATGTACCATAAATCTTGAGTAGATGTGTTCCTACACTCTACACACCCACAAACACACCTACACATGCCTCTCTCGTACAGCTATACTACGTGCACACCTCCTGCATATTCCCTTGTACCTACTTGATACATCCCATCTACATGTACCATGTGCAAATAATAACAATAACATTTACAGAGTACTTACTATGTGCCAGACATAGGCATAGGCGCTCGGATTATCTTATTCAATCCTTCAGGCAACTCTCTGCAACAGGTACTATCCGTTTAGCCTAGCAGTTAAAAGCTCACACTGCGATCAGAATGCCTGGGTTGAGTCCTGGCTTCCCCACTGTCTAACCTCTGTGAGCTTCAGTTTCCCCATCTGAAAATGGGGGCAGGCAATAGTCGTCCTTACTTCAAGGGTTACTGTGAAAAGTCAGTAAGATAATAATTGTTGAGAAGCATATAGAGCACAATACCAGGCACATAGTAAGTGCTCAACAAATGTTACCTGTGACTACTATTATCCATCTTATAGATGAGTACAGTCAGGCTGAGAGAAGTTAACTGACTTGCCCGAGGTCACACAATCTACAAGTGGAGGAGGCAAGACTCGAGCACAGGTCTGTGTGACCACACAGTTCAGGCCTTTGACGCAATTCCACTTCTTTTTTTTTTTTTCAACGTTTATTTATTTTTGGGACAGAGAGAGACAGAGCATGAACGGGGGAGGGGCAGACAGAGAGGGAGACACAGAATCGGAAACAGGCTCCAGGCTCTGAGCCGTCAGCCCAGAGCCTGACGCGGGGCTCGAACTCACGGACCGCGAGATCGTGACCTGGCTGAAGTCGGACGCCCAACCGACTGCGCCACCCAGGCGCCCCGACGCAATTCCACTTCTCATGCTTCCATGTTATACAAGAGAGACAGGTAACACACACACACACACACACACACACACACACACACGCACACACGCACAACATATCCATGCAGATTCCACATGCTCCTTCCTTTAATACATGCATCCACTGTATAGATATGACTTGATTCAACATTCATATAATCAATATCTACCCACCAAGCCAGGCACCCATCTAGGTGCTGGGGGTATAGCAGTTAGCATGACAGACTTGCTCCCTGCTCTCATGGCACTTACAGACCGGCACGCACAACTGTGAACACACACCGCATACAACCTGTGTACACGCTCACATGCCCATATCCTGTACATACAGCCCAAGTACACGACTTACTCGCACACCTCATCGCTAAACCAGCTGCATACAATCCACGTAGACATGTCTTACATCATCTACAGACACTCAGTATATCCGTACCACGTGTACCTATGTATGTGTCATTCGCATACGGCCGCTGTACACACTTTCCTTAACCCATGTTACACATAACCAGACTGTGTCACTCAGGTACCTGTTTCCCTTTCTGCCCCACGTGCGCAGCTTGGGAGGCCCAGGTCAACCCCTCTGGGCCAGTCTGGGGGTGGGTGGAGGTCAGAAAGACAAGGCCTGGACCTCCATAGCAGGGGAGAGAAGGTGGCCCGTGGCTTCACGGCTGGCGGCCAGGAAATTATAGTCGACACCAAACCAAAGCGGCCCCTTCGCGGACCAGGTAATCAGGCCTCTCCCGGATTCAGCCTGACAGCTTAAATGTTCTAATTCCGCTGCCAGAGGCCCAGCTCCCAAACTCCGGCCATGGCCCAAGCCTCGGCCGTCCATCGTAATTGGACCCACGTTTTCATTACTTTGAGATTAGACAGGTCCCCTCCGGCCTGGACGTCCGCAGCTGCACGGGAACCATCCCCCCGCACGAATGCATTTACCTGATTATGGAGTTTATTTTATAGCAATTGCTCCGGAGTGCTGGAGGCCTCCTTCGCTCCACCCTCTGTTCCCCAGACTCCAGAGGCCTCTACCAACCCAGGACAAGTAGTTTCTGCCTAATAGACTGAAGCCACCTCCCCCAGGCCCTGCTATCCCAATCCCAGAAGTCCCCCTACTGGCTCCCTGCCTGGACTAGGTCCCTTTTCAAAAACTCACTTAAGGAATTTGAAGAAAGAGGGAGGGGAGGGCAGTCTAAGAATCTTTTCCTGGGGTGCAAATGGGAGAGTGATCTTCCTTGTTTCATTTATTCATTCAACAAACGTGTTCAATCCCTGAGCTAATGGCAAAGCCATTGACGGGTGAGGATGTTCATTCATTCCAATAATGACAGTACACCAGAAAAGAACGTGCATGCGGCCACGGCTTTCCCAGACATCACAGTCTAGAGGGGAAGCCCAGCAGTTTTCCTAGTGCTTGGTTTATGCTCAAAAGAGGGCTGGAGACCTACAGGAGGAAACGGGAGTTAAGAAAGAGGGTTGGGCTGGGGCGAGGAGCATGAGACTCTCGACCTTGGGGTCATGAGTTCGAGCCCCATGTTGGGTGTAGAGATTTACTAAAAGATAAATAAATAAAACTTAAATAAAAGTTTAGGGGGGGCTGGCTGGCTCAGTCAAAAGAGCACGAGACTCTCGATCTGAGGGTCATGGGTTCATGCCCCACGTTGGGTGTAGAGATTACTTAAACAAATAAACTTTAAAGAAAAGGAGGGAGGTAGCTAGGGATGGAGGCATTTCAAGCAGAAAGCACAGCAAGTGTAAGAGCCTGCAGAGAGAGCACCTGGCGTGTCTCAGAAACTGGAAAAAGACAATGAAGTTCAAGTTTCGGGTGTGCAGGGCAGAGGTAAGACCGAGGATGCAGGTCACCGGGGCTCCAGTCATAAAGGGTCTTGCTTGGAATTGTTGGTGTTTCACCCTGGAGCTGTGGGAGCCATGGGAGGGCTTCGGAGGGACCTCTCGAATAGCACGTGCGAACGCTTTAAGTACTCGCTGTGTGGTTCTGAGTGACCTGTGTGTAGGAACCCATTTTATCCACATGGCAGTCCCATGATGAGGTAGATACCCCAGGCCTACCATCCCGTCTCCACAATACCGGAATCCTCAAAGCTTCAGTGGCCAGAAGGTGTCATGTAGGTTTGTGCCAAAAGGGACTTGAACCAAGCAGAAGCTATTTTTGTTCTTCATTTCACTGCCTGGTGTGAACATTCATGTTTTGTTGGAAAAAAAAAAAAAAATGAATGAGTCTGATTATAAGACATGCCCCAGACCCCACATTCTCTATTAGACTTTAAACTCAGACAAGCTCTGAAACCATCTGACTTCACAGCTTTTAGATAACGGACTCTGAATCCTCATTTTGCAGGTGAGAAAACCATAGTTAGGCTAAGTGATTTGCTCGAGATCACACAGCAAGATGGAGTCAGGCAGCCTGGTTTTGCAGTCTGACCGCAGCAGCAAACATCCTGTTTGTCGGTTGTTTGTGCTCTGAAACAGGGGACTGAGCCTGTCTTGAGAGATAAAGGGGTCCCAGGAAGGGAGAGGGAGCCAACACTGCTCAGCACTTGCTCTGACCGTCACCCTGTGCTAGTTCTGCTGGCCTCTGACTTTCCGCTCAGCCAGCTTGTGAGCGTTATCAGTCCCATTTTGCAGGTGGGGAAGGTAAGGATGGGAAGAGGAAATCATCTTGGTCAAAGTCCTGCAGCAAAAGAATAACAGGTGGGAATGGGGCTCAGGTCTGCAGTCACCAGAAACCTGTCCTTCCCACTCTTAGAAGGCAAGAAGGAAGCACAGGTGGGCCAGGTAGGACCGAGGAGAGGGACCCCAATAAAAAGCTGATCCAGGTCAAGAGCCCTAGCCCAGGCTGTCTGGCAGCAAAGCCACGGTGCCCCAGTGTCATTCTGGGTGACAGCCCCCACCCCACCACCATCCCCCGCAGGGCTCACTTCTGCCTCCTCTGCCTGCTCTCTGCTTCTGTGTCCAGCCCCCTCCAGGAAGCCTTCCCTGATCCATCTGAGCAAAGCTTCTATATTCTTGATATTTGGGCCTTCCGACCATGCCCTCTCTACTCTCCTTCACTAACCAAGTATTTTAAGTTATTCATTCACAGGGACTCACCTGCCCCGAGATGGGGGGAGCGGGGACGGGTCCTCCCTTTGGAAGAGGACTGACAATCAGCTTTGGAGCCAGACTAGACCAGGGCTCAAGTCTTGGCTGAATCTGACTTCAGACACTCATTTCACTTCTCCAGATCTCCATTTTCTCATCTGCAATGTGGGAATAATAATAATAATGGCACCTCTCTTACAGGGTCGTTATAAGGTGAAATGAGATCATGCTTGTAAATGCTTCAGTCCAGGGCCTCTCCTCCTGGGAGCTGCTGCTACAACTACTCCTTAGCTGCCTGTGCATGGTTGACACTCAGTAAGTTCCTGTCCTTTGATCACTACTTTCCCTGCTACAAGGGATATTCAATTAAAACAAAACAACAACAACAACAAAATACCCAGCCCTGAGCCTGCCAGGCTCTCTCACCTCATCTGCTAAGACTTCCCTTTGGGATTCTGGATCTCGTCTTTGTGTACTAAGCACTCATGGCTCCCTCTTTCCTCTCCATGCCCTTGCTTGTGCCATTCCTGACACCAGGCGATCCTTCTCCGTGCCCCACTTGTGCATGTCTAAATTCTACTGTTCATTCGCTATTCACGCATTCATTCATTCACAACAAATGCTTTACTGGATGTCTACTTCATGCCCAGTCTGCACCGGGTACTTTCATGTAACTTACTCATGCCAGCCTTGCAAGGGAAGGAGTGTTAACTGCATTTTGCAGAGGAGGAAACTGGGCTCAGAGAGGTTCTGTCACTTTCCTGAGATGACCCAGCTAGCATGTGGCAAAGACCTGCCAGCCTCTGAAGCCCAGCTCTTTCCTCTCTGGCCTGCATGTGCTGGGGTGAGTGAGAGCTGAGTAGGGAAAGCAGAGGAGGTGGGAAGGGGGTGGGGACCAGATTTTGATTGGGTTTCAGGGAACAGCTTCTGCAGGGAGATGAGCAGGAGGGGAGCTTCCGTGTGGGGAGCCTGCCACACACGGCAGCAGGTCTGGACCCAGCTCCACGACCAGATCTTGTGGGGATCATCCCAGTCCGCATGAGGAGTCAATGGGAATCCTCTTCCACCCCGCCCACCTCCCAGCCCCGCTTTTCCAGGCCAGTGTGAGAGTAGGTCTGTGGTGGCTGCTTTCCTGCTCTCCTTGACCAGAACAGGAAAAGGAATGGCCACGGCAGGAAGGCTCCAGAAAGTTCAGAAGCCCACCCCCAGCCCCAGCTCCTCCTTCCAGGGGCCACAGCTCTAAGTGAGGCGGCCCTGTGGTCTCAGATCTACCAATCCCAGACAGAGGCCAGCTCTGGTACCTCAGGCAGCTGGGGGTAAGAGTCAGCTGGCAGAGAGAACTGGCAGTCGGTCACGGAGAGATGGGGAGAGGGAAGGGGGAGAGCAAGGTGCAGAGAGAGAGAGAGAGAAAGGAGAGGAAGGGACAGAGACAGACAGACTCAGGGATAGAGGCGGGAGAGACGCGGGACGGAAAAGCACAGAGATGTAAGCAGGGAGAGGAGCCTGGGGAGGCCGCGAGGAAGCAGAAAGCAGAATGGTCCTCAGGGCCTGCACCAGGAGGCCCCAGCATCCATGCTGCGTGGCTCTCAGTCCCACCTTTCCCTCTCTGGACCTCAGTGGTCCCACCAGCAGCATGGGAGCAATACCAGGTACCCCTGCTTCCGTTCAGATTCCCGGACGTCTATGACCCCAGTCTAGGGAGCTGAGGTCAGTGATGGGCAGGGGCCTGAGCCTGGGGTGGCGGCAGCACAGCTGTGTCTCTTCATACCCATGGCTGTGGCTCTGTTCACCTCGGGCTTCGGCTGTGTCCATGATGATGACTGGAGCTTGAGTCACATCCCCGATGGGTCCCTGACTACTTGTGCATCCATGTGTCTCTGTCTGGGTCCCTGATCTCCACTCTCTGTTTACATGGGGAGCTTTAGTAAAGAACCGCTTGAAGGAAACGAGGTTTGGGCTGCACAGACCCCTGTCCTACAGCCCCTCAGGTCTAATGTCTCCATCGGGATCCTTTCCACCCCCCCACACCGCCCCCCACCGTGAGGTGCATAGCTGTCAGCCCTGGGTCCCATGACCACACACAGCTTACTTCCCCCATACCCTCCAGCCTCGTGCCTGGTATTGAAGACAGACCCAGATGTGAGGCTGGAGGCTACCTCCTGGGAAAAGCTGCAGGAATTGAGAAGACCAGCCCTAGGAAAGGTGACTCAGCATAGCATGGTCCCAAATGCTGGCCTCAGGGAGTGACACAAGGGAGCAGAGGTGGGCTCTGGGCCCAGAGCACAGGGTCAGGGATGGGGAGGTTCATGCTCATGGACAGCACCTGGTCAGCAAGGAGCTGAGAAAGCAGGAAGAGGCTCTCTTCAGGGAGGGAGCTCCTCATCCCCAGGGGAGAACAAGCAAGAGCTTCTATACCTGTTCACAGGAATGTGGTAGAAAGGATTCTGTCACCATATACAGGAAGGATCAGGAGCTTTCTGAGGCCCAATTCTGAGAACATACCGCCTCTCCACCCAAAAAAGAAGGCAAGAAATCGAGAAAATGGTGAAGGGCAGCTGCCCAGCCTCCCAACTTTCCTACCTGCCTTGGCTGGCTTTTGAGTCCTGCTGGCCATACATAGTTCAAGCCCACGATGATGACTATGAGGGCAATAATAATAATAACAATAAAACAATAGCATTTGCTGGGTCAGAGCTAACATTCAGCACAAATGCTCCGCTAAGGCCCTAGCAGTTGCTGAAATCTTGAAATACATCCACACCAGTTGTTAAGGAGCCACGGTCCCAAGACACTGCTCTGGGCCTAGCTGCGGGGGTTGTCACTCCACATTCCATTCCCTGCCCAGAAAGCCTGCCTGACCCTGAGCATCCCTGCGTCTGGTTCACCTGCAGGAACAGCATCCTGAACGGAGATGCCCTGCCTCAGCCATAGAAGCTGCCCCCTGGGCGGCACCCCCCTCTGCCAGGGCCCCTCTCCCAAAGCCTGAGCAATCAAGGCCTGCTCCCTCCCCGGGCTGGTGCAAGTGCCCGCCTCCTCCCGGCCCCTCTCCGGCTGCAAACCCAGCTCATTTGCATGTGGATCGTGCCTGCCACCACGGGTGCTGGGGTCAATTGAAACTCAAGAAAAGAGAAGAAATTTATGCAAAACTGTTGATTGCATTTGTATGTAATGAAATCATCCAATATTCATCTGACTATAGAATCTAATCTGAGAAGAGAACTGAAGGACATGAGTGTCACTGCAAAACCGTAATGAGCCACTGTAGTGATTAAAAAAGCTCTTGAGCCTTCTGAAAATCCAGGCAGAAATAGCGTCTAATCAACTCTGAATATAGGAGGCGAGATTGGGCTGGCGCGCTGCACACGGCCCGCCGCGGCGCTGGGGGTGCGAGGTAAACCCCGGCGGCCGTGGTCTGTGGGTGCCAATCGACCGGCCACAATCAGCCGAGTCCTCCGTGCACAAAGCAATCGCCACGCAGAAAAAGCCCAATCACGGCTGTTGTGGAGAGCGGCTTTGGGCTTTCACACCCGCTTCAGAAGCCTCACCAAAGGCCCCATCTGGGTTCCTGGCTCCTGCCCTGGGAGGCACGGAGGGTTTGCATATCTGGGACTGTCACACCTGAACACACCTGGGGTCCAGCCAGCCCAAGTAGGGGAGAGAGGCTGTATTTCTCAGGAGCCCTGGTTCATCTCTGAAATGCCACCTCCTCCAAGAGGCATTCCCTGACTGCTCCGTCTACACTGGCAACTCCCACCAAACACACACACACACACACACACACACACATAGTGCTCCACCCTTACCCCTGCTTTGTTTTCCTTCATAGCAGTTAGCTATGCCTGGCATTGTGTTATTTCTTCAGCGTTTTAATGTCTGCCTCTTCAAAGCAGACTGTGAGCTCCATGAGGGCAGGGACTCTACGGTAGTTTGTTTACCACTGTGGAGTGTGGAGAACCAGGCTTGACACTTAGTAGATGCTCAATAAATGTGGCATGAAGAAATCAATTTCAGTGGGTAGCCAAACATATTGACTCAATCATTCAGCAAATACTTGTTGGGTGCACAGTACCTTGATGAACAACACAGCCCCTGCCCCCTCGGAGCTCACAGTCTGGGCAGGAGGCAGACACTGAAGACGTTTACATATAACCAAATGGGACACTGTGGTATCCCATTCAGTCCAGTGACTGCAGGAACAGCAGGCGGAGGGTATGGACCCAAGCTGGGGAGGTCAGGGAACGCTGCCAAAAAGCAGTGAGATTAGGTTGAGAGCTAAAGGGTGGATAGAAGCCAGCCAGGCGGGGGGGTGGGTGGTCTGGAGTGCCCCAGGAGGAGGGAATGGCACGTACAGTCCCTGAAATAACCGCATCTATGGGAACCTGAGAAAGAGCCAGAGCCTCCTGGAACCAGAGCAAGGGACAGCCTTGCGTGAGATGCGGTTGAAAGGACAGTCCAAGTCAAACCTTGCAGTTAAGACCTTGTGGTAAGAATGCGGGGCTTTTTCCTGGAGGTGACCTGGAGCCTCTGAAGAGGAGCAGCCTGATTTGCATTTTGTCACCATATAGAGGACGGGTCAGAGGGGCCGTTATGGAGGAATAGAGACCGGTTGGGATGCTCTTCAGGGAGGGAATGAAGAGATCTCAGGGGCTTTTGAGCAAGTCCAAGTCATGACAAAGGCTATTTTAAGATGATTCATCTGACAGCAAGAGATGGAGCAGAGGAAGGGAAACTAGGTGAGGGCAGCCATTCATTCATTCATTCCTTCATTCATCCATGCAGGCAGGCAGGCATTCAGCATTCAGCAGACATCTGAGTGTAGGCTGCCTTTCCCCACATTCTAATTTATAATTTCCAATCTGCTCTGGGTTTGCCCACCAAGTTACCTACTATTTCCTTTTTTTTTTTTTAACGTTTATTTATTTTTGAAAGAGAGAGACAGCGCATGAGCAGGGGAGAGGCAGAGAGAGAGGGAGACACAGAATCCGAAGCAGGCTCCAGGCTTCAAGCTGTCAGTACAGAGCCTGATGCAGGGCTTGAACACATGAACCGTGAGATCACGACCTGAGCTGAAGTCGGACGCTTAACTGACTAAGCCACCCAGGCGCCCCCCAAGTCACCTATTATGAAAATGCGTTCTAAAGTTGGAGTCAATAGCTTCTGAGAATCCAAGGGATTCTGTGGATCATGAGGCTGCTTTTTTTGGCCTGGACTTCCTGACATCAAAAAGGCCTTGTGAGTCATTTGCTTTCTTTGGGGCTTAAATTCCCCATCACTGCAAACAGGGAGCCGAAGGAGACAATCTCTAAGTTCTCTCCCTGTTCCCCAAACTCTGTAGTCTTATGTCCCATGACGACATTATGATACCACAAAGCCCAGCAGACTGAAAATCCTGTGGAGAGGTCTGCCCTGCTACACGGACAGCCAGGGGAGCCAGAGGCAGGAAATCTGAGTTCAAGTCCCAGCGCTACCACTCATGTGTTCTGCGGTTAAGAGATGCATTCTTCCCTCTCTGTGCCTCAGTCTCCTCCCAGCTATTGACTCCTTCCTGTGGGGGTAAGGGCACTGGCACACTAGTGTCCTCCAGGGCTTCTGGCCACCCTAGACCCCTGTACGACAGATTCCAGGAAACTACCTTCAAAAACAAACAGAAAGGGCGGGGAGGGGGGAGTGGCCTAGAAGTAAGGAGAGCTATGCAGCCCCACCGCCCACACCAGAGACATCCCCTCCACCTACCAACAAGTCAGACTAGAGTCCCAGTTTTACCATTTAAGGGCCATCGAGAAAAGTCCTTTAGACTTTCTGAGTCCAACTTGGAGGAGCAGGCGCTCTGTGAGAATCAGATTAGATACTGTATCTCAGGGCAGAGCCTGGAGTTCGAAGTGCTCAGGAGATGGGCTCTGCTGTTAGGGTCGGGCCACGCCTGCCTGGATGGGTGGGCAAGCACTTGGTCCTTCTCCCTCCTTCCACCTCTACAACGGCTCCATTTTACCAGCAACTGGCATTCACTGGGGGCCAGTGGAATAGGAATTCTTTTAACAGGTAGATTTGAGTGGGAGGAGCTAAATGCCTCTCTACCTCACTAGGGAGGGGGAACTAGCTGGGACTACGTTGGGTTTTCTTAGCCATGGTGCTACAGACACTAGTTAACTAGGACCAGGTTATTTTCTGGTCACAGCAAACAAGACCTCCTAAACATTTCTGGGTAGCAGCTGTCCCCTCCCCAGATCCCCATTCTAGAAGGAATGCTTTGAATTTCAGGAGCCCACCCCTCTCTCCCCAAAATTGATTTGTGGGTATTGGATCTAAGATGTCATCAGAGCCTTGGTGGTTTGCCTCCCACGGTGGTGGATGGGAGAGCTAGGTTCAGTCTCACAGACACCCCTGGGCACGGGCTCTGAGCCGGCCTGGGGCTGGAAGTCCCTGTCCTCCAGGGGCTCCTGTCCAGTGGGGAAGACAGTCTATGAACATCACAAAGGGAAACACAAGAAGGAAAGCGCTTTGAGCCTTCAGAGACTGATGCCAGGGAAAAGGGAGACCACATCTGATTGGTGGATGGATTCCTGGAAGGCTTCCTGCAGGAATGGCCTTCAGCTGGGTCTAGGGGAGAGCTAAGTTGTCTCTCTCTGGAAAAAAAATTTTTAAACAAAACCAGAGAACAAAGGAACAACCACTCCTATTTTCACAACCCCAAATTTTAACACTTGGTCAAGTTTTCATTTCTATCCACATATATGAGATGTCTTTCGGGTACCTTTAAGCTTTTCCCCCAATCCCCAGTGGCAATCACCATTATGAATTTGGTTAAGAATCTCTTCACAACCCTCCCTTAAAAAAATGAATGTATAATGCAAAATGGAATCAGGAATAAATTTTAAAAATTATTTTGTGTCCTCCTAGTTTACGTAAGGGGCGTCACACCGTATCTCTGACTGCCTGCTTTTTCCACAGCCCATTATGTTTCTGGGGCTCTCTTCTTATTCAAACATGTGGCTCTGTCTCAGCAGAGCATCTATGGATGTGCCACGCTTATTTACCCTTGGAGTGGGCAGGGTTTCCATAGATGGAGATAATCAAGGGATGACATTCCAGGTAGAGGAAGCGGCAGCAGCAAAGGCACGGGAATAGGAAAGGGGGGCTGGCAAGGGTCCAGGGTGGAGGGAGCACAGGGCATGCGTGGAGAGCTGAGGGAGGCCCCAAGCCCCAGACCAGGAATCTGCCACTGGCATGCTGGACATCTGGGAGTGTGGGGACAGACCCCCCACCCCCCGACCTTAGAACCGCCCTCCACAATAATTCCACTCATCCACCCTCTGAGTCCTCCCTGGGGAGGCCTCTGTTACTCTTTCCATTAATTGTCTCATTAATGACCCACTGAAGTCAAGTACCCATTGTTCTCTAGGCCTGGGGCAGCCTCCCTGGCTTTCTCCCCCCGGGGGGATTTGTAAACGTCTTTCCTTCCCCTGCTTTCCTTTGGCAGGCGTCCTTATCTGGTCCCTGCAGCCCTGGCCCGGGCTGGTGCAGTCTCTTCCTCCACCCACACCCTGCACACATGGGGCTGGCCGGCCGTCTGGGGGGCTGTGCGGCCACCAGCTCAATAGCTCGCTCTCCCCCCACGCCTCCCTCTGCCTCACTCAGTCTCCAGCTCTGGCTACATGTGTCTCCTCCTGGTTTTCTGTTCTGTTCTTTCTCTCTCTCTCTTTCTCTTCTCTCTTTCCTTCCTTTCTTCCTGTCTTAACTGCCCCTGGATTTCTGTCGTGTTCTCTCTTCGCGTGTATTTATCTCCCTCTGTGTCTCTGTCTCTATCTCAGTGTCTCTCCTTCTAGGTGTCTCAGAATATCTCTTTCGGATGACAGTCTCACTCTCACCCTCTGTTTCTTTCTGACTATCTCCATCTCTCTGTCACTACCTGCGGACTCTGTGCCTGTATGTGTATGTGCACGTGTGTGCACGCGTGCATGTGTGTGTGTGTGTGTGTGTCTTTGTCTCTCTGATTCTGCCTCTTTCTCCCTCCCTCTGGCCTTCATGTCGTGTCTCTGTCTCTTCATTGCCTCTGTCTCTTCTCCCTCTCCTCTCTCTGACTCACCTCTCCCTATCCGTCCCTCCTCCTTGTGGGTCTCTGAACCCTCCTGATTGACTATTGTCCTGTTTCTAACCCCTGCCCCATCGCTTGCTCACCCACTGGGTCCCTGACACCCACACAGGTCAAACCGCTTCCCTCTGTTGCCTCGCTCCCTGGTTACAGCTCCAGCTTCCCTTGGATGACAGCCTCAGGAGGTCAGTGGCGGCAGTAGGCGTGAGGTCCCACAGCTACCAGACTTTGGGATTCATGCATCTGTAAAGTTAAAAATAATAAAATGGAGGGGATCAGCAGAAGGTGACTGTTATTCTTTCTAAATGGGAATTTTTTTTAAAGACTCGCCAACTTCTTATCCTTCCATAATAGAACATTTTAACACCGAAAGCAGAAGTAGGAAGAGCAAGATCTAACAATATGCAATAGTCCAAAGGAATTAATTTTACGTAAACATTTGCAACATTGCCTTTATTTTTTTTTAATTTTTTTTTAACGTTTATTTATTTTTGAGACAGAGAGAGACAGAGCATGAACGGGGGAGGGGCAGACAGAGAGGGAGACACAGAATCGGAAACAGGCTCCAGGCTCTGAGCCATCAGCCCAGAGCCTGACGCGGGGCTCGAACTCACGGACCGCGAGATCGTGACCTGGCTGAAGTCGGACGCTCAACCGACTGCGCCACTCAGGCGCCCCAACATTGCCTTTATTTTACTTATTCTGCCTCAGATGGGTGAAGATATTTTGGGGGCCCAGCCCCGTTGGAAACCACGGATCTTGCTTGAGCAAGCCCCTCCTTGCGCCCCCTGGGGAAGTGGAGACACCTTTACCGCAGGCACAAAGGGGAAAGCTGGGACAGGACTCGTTGGCCACTCGAGCCCCTCTGGTCTCTTCCCTGAAATAAGTTACTGAAGCTGCCCGGCTGGGGGTCAGACACCAGGCCCCCTGCACTTCATGCCTTCCTTTGGTCTTGGGGGCCTCTGAACAATTTCGCCTCCTCTGTGCTTCGCTTTCCTCATTTGTAAAATGAGCAAAATAATAACTAGTCTTCTAGGGTCGCCTCACACATAGCAGAGGCCCAGGACTTGTTAGCCACTATTATTCTTATTGCAAAGAGGGGGCAACATGGGCTGAGGCTAGAGCCTGTTAGGGAGAGAAGGCACGTGCACCCAGCCACCAGCCCTGAGCCACACGTCAGGGGTTCTACCGGCCTGAGAAGGAGCCACAGTGGTGGGAGGCCTGAGGGCTTTAAACCCCAGCAAGGCTGCTTTGCAGGGGCCACGGGGGGGGGGGGGGGGGAGGGGGGGGGCTGGGACTGGGAAGACCTTCCCCTGCCTCTGAAGAGGACCCCACCTAGCTGGCTCGGGCACCCCAAGCCCAGGAACCGGCACTCTGGTCCCGGACACCCACACTGCCAACAGGAGCAAAGGCGAAGCTCCAAGTGGCTTTGATGGCTGCAGAGGCTGGCGAGGGGGAGCCTGGGCAGGAGAGGCACAGGGTAGACACCAATGACCACGGACACCATGGGAGGCAGCCTCTAGATGCCCAGAAACTCTGGAGGCCGACTCAGCAGATGAGATTGGAGGTCTGAGCAAGCAGGTGAGAGTAATTAGAGAAACTTTGGGTTAGTGATGGAAATTGACTTCATTTGTATTCAAGGCCAGGCAGGCCCATTACAATTGGACAAACATTTCCTTAACAGCTGCTCTGAGCCAAGCTCTGTGCTAGTCAGGGAATGCAAAGAGTTAAAAGAACAAGGAACTTTCTTCCCAGGGATTCACACAAGGCTTATCTAGGGCTGGTGGTGTTCTGCCTCTGAGGAAGGCCAGAGACACAGGCGAGGCCAGCCTGAAACATTTGACACTTCTGTTCCCGGTACGCACCACTCAGCGATGTGCACTTTGAAGACAGAACTGATGGGACTTGGTGACTTCTTGGATGAGAGTGTGAGGGAGAGGGAGGCACAGGTGGCTCCCAATGTCTTGGCTTGGCACCTGGGGGGATAGCGAAGGCATTTCCGAGAGACAACACAGGACAGTGAGTGGGTCTGGCGGGGACACGTATTCCAGATGGGGCCGGTTGAGTCTGTGGTGCCTGAGACATACGCAGGTCAACAGGCATACACACATTTAGGGATCAGGAGAAACATCAAGATAGAGAAATGAATGAGTTGGTGCAAGGATGTGGGACCAAGAGCTGTGAAGGCTGGACAAAATGTGCCTGTTGGGTGGGGCAGTGACCTAAAGGTGCGCATAGCAGGCAAACAGCCTAAGACAAGACATGGCGGAGGAAGAAAGCGGCACAAAAATTAAGAAAAGGTAATAATTCCACTGAGCTTAAGCACGAGTTGCCTTAGGGTGGCTGTGAGAGGTGCATCACCACTGCAGAGATACAGAGGTTTAGACGGCAGAAGTTACTGCTTGCCCGGGTGAAGTCTGTACACAATTCAGCAGGCAACAGGGCGCCGTTGACGGGTGTGGAGCAGAGGTGTGGTGTAATGAAGGCTACGTCTCAGGGTGAGTTAACCCAACAGCACGTGATGAATTAAAACAAAGACCAGAACAAAGGAATATAGGAGACAGGGATCGTCATTTATTTGTTCATTCGACAAGCAGTGAGCCTTCCTCTCTGAAGAAGCAACCCTTCTCCCCAACCTAACACCCAGACCCTAATCTGCCAAGGGTTTAGACACCAAATCACCCAGTGTTAATACTGCATGCAAACAAAGGGTAAGTGTAGGGTTCTACTGAACATTTCAGTATTATCAGTAAGTGTGAATGAGTTAAGGTCCCCTACTGAAAGAAAAGGAGTTTCTTTTATGCTTGTAGATCAAGGGTTTACTGTATATAAAACCTTGGTCTGCAAGCATAATTTGTTCCAGAAACATGCTTATATTCCAAAGCACTTGTAGAGAAAAGCGAATTTCAAGAACCCTTGGCTCAGTTGTGATCATGTGACATTCAGCATCGCGTACCACTCGTATTACAAGACATCGCTCGTTTATCAAGTTAAAATTTATTAGAAATGTTTGCTCGTCTTGTGGAACACTCACAGAACAGGTTGCTCACAATCCCAGGTTTTTACTATATATACAATGGAACACTATTCAGCCTGAAAAAGAAAGGAAATTCTGACAGCTGCTACAATGTGGATGAACCTTGAGGACATTGTGCTGAGTGAAATAAGCCAGACACAAAAGGTCAAATACTGTAGGATTTCACTTTATCAGGTACTCAGAGTAGTCAAATTCGTAGAGACAGAAAGTAGAACAGTGGTTGTCAGGGGCTGGAGAGCGAGTTGTTTAATGGGTAGAGAGCTTCAGTCCTGCAAGTTGAAGAGGGTTCTGGAGATCTCCACACCGCACAACGATGTGAATGTACATGCTACTACTGAACTGTATACTCAAAAATGGTTAAGGTGGCAAATTTTATGTTATGGGTATCTTATCAATTAAAAATGAGGATAATTTTTAAAAGCAGTTTCAGAATGCTTCATAGAACAAAACCCAACTCTAAGAAATCTAAATCCAAAACAGTGATTTGGAAAGACTACAAATAAAGGAATAGGAAAGACACAGCAAGCAAACATAAACGAAAAGCAAGCAGGGGCTGTGATCTTGATAGAGGACAAGACAGAACTCAGACTCCCAAGCAATGAATGAATGATATATGAAGATGACAGAAGAGCCAGGCCATCTGGGCATTCAGACAGCACAGAAATTATGGGAACTGCGAGAAGAAATACAAATGCTAATAACAGGAGACTGAAACACACGACTTTCACTCCCAGACGCATCAAAAGGCCAAAAAAATAATACAGAAAACCTAAACAGTATAATCTATGAACTGCATTTCTTGTGTCCGTATCAAACTTTGTACCCCCCAAACAGAGACACTTCCTTTTAATGCACATCGCGGAAACTGACCACATATTAGAGCAAAAGAAACTGCAAAGCTTCACTCAGTGGTTTCAGTGGGATTAAAGGATATAGAAGCACTTTGAAAACTAAAAGTATCGGGGCGCCTGGGTGGCTCAGTCGGTTGAGCGTCCGACTTCGGCTCAGGTCACAGTCTCACAGCTCGTGGGTTTGAGCCCCGCATCAGGCTCTGTGCTGACCACTTGCTCAGAACCTGGAGCCTGCTTTGGATTCTGTGTCTCCTTCTCTCTCTGCCCCTCCCCCACTCACGCTTTGTCTCACTCTGTTTCTTTAAAATAAATACATGTAAAAAAAATTTTTTTTCAACGTTTTTTATTTATTTTTGGGACAGAGAGAGACAGAGCATGAACGGGGGAGGGGCAGACAGAGAGGGAGACACAGAATCGGAAACAGGCTCCAGGCTCTGAGCCATCAGCCCAGAGCCTGACGCGGGGCTCGAACTCACGGACCGCGAGATCGTGACCTGACTGAAGTCGGACGCTTAACCGACTGCGCCACCCAGGCGCCCCTAAAAAAAAAAATTTTTTTAATGAAAAAAAAAAAAAAGAGAGAACTAAAAGTATCAGCCAGTATCAGTTACTGGTGCCACCAATACTATGACCGTCATTATTACCATTATTCACGCTGGTGGTCTTTCCGCTCATTCACTGCTTCTCTTCCAAGTTCTAGAGGACTCTGCCAAACAGGTGAGGTAGAATTATGTAAATATAAATCTTTACTGTCTCCCCTAGAGCTACCAACCCTTCAGTGTTTACCACGTGCCACGTCCCGTGCAGCTTTAAACATGGGCCTTTCTTAGAAATAGCTAATTGTTTTCATGAAAGTGAGTTTTCTGCTTCTCTTCTATCACCTCTGGGGCCTAGAGCAGTGCTGAGTGAATTTCGAATAAGTGTTTGGTGAAGACTTATGAACTGAAGTGCAGGGATTAAGGACCTACTTCAAAGTCAGATCTGAGTTTCAGACTTCACTCTGGCACTTGCGAGCTGTGTGACCTTGGACAAATTAAATGCCCATTCTGAACCTTAGTTTTCACCTACGTAAACAGAGATAATATACCAGCTAGCATTGTTCAGAAGTTTAAATGTAGTAACGCATGTAAAGTGTCCAGCATGGTACCTCGTCTACAATAGGCATTCAATAAATGTTAGTCTGAGGTTGAGGAAGGGTAGGTAAAACTCACCAAAACAGATAAACTTAGAATGGGGGTTGTTTTTCCTCAAAAAACAAATAAAAATCATCTTAAATTTTTTTTAACGTTTATTTATTTTTGAGACAGAGAGAGACAGAGCATGAACGGGGGAGGGTCAGAGAAAGAGGGAGACACAGAATCTGAAACAGGCTCCAGGCTCTGAGCTATCAGCACAGAGCCCAACGTGGGGCTCGAACTCACAGACTGCGAGATCATGAGCTGAGCTGAAGTTGGATGCTTTACCGACTGAGCCACCCAGGCGCCCCCCACCCCAAATCACCTTTAAATAGAAACACCCTCCAATGCATTTGAAATGATTTTTTTAAGTATCATGGGGGTAACAGTGAAGTCAGTTCAGGTATACCTGTATTATGGAATACTGCATTGCAATGAAAAAGGAGTGAACTCTATGTTCACCTATGAAAAGATGGCCATGATGTGTTGTTGGGTCTAAAAAAAAAAAAAGGCAAGCTTCAGAGTCTGAACAGAACAGTTCCCTTTCCTGGTTTTTAAAAATTATGTATGGGGGTGCCTGGGTGGCTCAGTTGTTTAAGCGTCCAACTCTTCATTTCAGCTCAGGTCATGGTCTCACGGTTCATGGGATTGAGCCCTGTGTTGGACGCTGTGCTGACAGCACAGAGCCTGCTTAGGATGCTCTCTCTCTCTCTCTCTC
Source organism: Acinonyx jubatus (assembly GCF_027475565.1). Lineage (NCBI taxonomy): Eukaryota > Metazoa > Chordata > Mammalia > Carnivora > Felidae > Acinonyx > Acinonyx jubatus. The sequence continues at coordinate 12,890,874 of NC_069391.1, forward strand.
TCTCTCTGCCCCTCCCCAGCTTGTGCATGCACTCTCTCTCTCTCTCAAAATAAGTTAAAAAATTATGTACGTATAGAGAAAGATCCAGAAGGATATACATCTAATTGTCAAAGGGGAGTGAGATTAGGAACTTACAAGAAGTTTCTCTTTTAACTTTTTACATCCCAGTTTCTTTTGTAATTTCCAACACACACACACACACACACACACGCACACGTAAAAAAGAAAAAAATAAATAAATAGGACAAAAATTCTCAATTTCTCTTTGGCCTGTCATTTTCATGGGCTTGGGAAGCAGTTTAACTGAACAGAGGAGGTGGTTAATTCTTCTGGCAAGGGAAGGGATTTCCATACCCAGCTTTTCCTTTTGAGAGAAAGAGGCTCAAGGAAGGGGAGAGGGAGAAAGCACTGCTCCAGCATTACTCATTACTCAGCGGATCCAAACAGGTAGTCCCGTTCTCGTCCCTGCCACCATTGCAGCCCTGACACAGAGGAACAGAGAAACTCTTTGATAAATGTCAGCTAAAATAGAGCAATCAGCTGAAAGCCATTTGCTGAGCCGTCTGACTGCCCTGGGCTGGAGGTTTTCCTTTATTCATTTATCATGATATACAGCTTTGGCCAACATACACACAGGAGAGAAATTGTTGACATGTGGGACCCAAGTACAGAAAATCTTTCATTTTCCAACCCCCCCCCAACCCTGTCTGTTCACCAAATAAGTTTTTGTTTATTTAAAGACTACAGAGGATTTGGCTGTTAAGAACCAAATGCCTTTGGAGTGGAGTTACAACATAATTTATCATTTCCTCTGTTTATTAAAAAATCCTGCATCTTTGAGAAGCACATTTGCTAGGAGTGGGGGCTTTCGGCCACTCACGAAAGGCTGCTGCAATGCCCCCGCCATGTGGCTTACCCCAAAAAAGGCTCCTCGATTGCTATTTCCATCCCTGTTCTTCCCTCAGCTGACTTCCGATCGTGTGATGGCCACTCAGGGCTGGCGAGAGGGGTTGGACCGAGGACAGGTAAGCGGGGCAGGAGACTGTGTTAGCTTCTTTCATTTTTGACCTGATTCTGACCTTGAACCCCCACTGGCTGTGCACAGTGTGTGCCACTAGTACAAGCAGCAGGAGAAGAGCAGACTTCCCGCAAGGGATAGAATATGAGAGGAGTCAGACATCAAAGGGAAGCTGGGTGCTGCTTCGAAGGAGTGCGGCCAGGCCTGGCTGCTGCCCAAGGGGGGCCACTCGAAAGGCAGACAAAACTGGAATGGACTTCCTACCTTCCACCTGAGACAGTCCAGTGTGCCGTGCACCCCTCAAAGACAGAGGTCACACCTTACCCATTTTTGCATTCCCAGCATGTAGCACAGCACCTGACACACAGTGTGCTCAATAAATGTTTATGAAGGCTGCAGGATGCGTGGGCAGAGCACAAGCTTTAGATTAGGCCTCAGTTTGAATCCCAGCTCTGCCACTTGCTAGCTGTGTAACCCCCGGCAAGAAACTTGACCTCTTTTGAGCTCCTCCCTCTTGGTAAAATGAGACTGACAGTGAAGAATGGAACCTTCTATCACTTGCTAGGCTTATTACTTTGGGCAAGTTACCCAATACTCTCAAGTCCCCATTCTCAGTTTTTCTATTTGTAAAGTGGAGAGAATACACATCTCGCAAGTGTACCATGAAGATTAAAGATATTGCCTAGAACTGCATCTAGCTCATGACGGCTATATTATGAATGAGAGAAAGGAAAGCAAGAAAGGAAAGGAAGGGAAGGGAAAGGGAAAAAGAAGGAAGGAAGGAAGATTAATTATTATTGGAGAATCAATCAATTGTTTACTGGAAAAAAACCTAACAACCTAGCACCCAAAGATGAGCCACAACAAACCACTTGTCTGTCAACAACAGGCAGGCCCTGGGGGAAAGGTATCTCATCACCAAGTAAATGCTGAGGACAAAGGCAAGGCAAGAGTGGAAAATGACAGAATGATCGTGTTATGATTGGAAGGACGGGAAAAGAAGCCAGTATTTGTTGAGCGGCTACTCTGTGCAATTCATTCACAACACATCTCGATGCCTACTATGTTCCAGACATTACGCCAAGATCTGAGGAAAATGAAGATCTAGAGACTAAGTATCAAAAAGGTTCAATTCAAAGCAGTAGACAGTCCTGAGAGCCAATAATAGGAGCCCTAGGTTGGGGGAATGAGGAGGACTTCCCGGAGCAAGTGGTACCCAAGCAGGGACGTGAAGGATGAACAGGACTGGCCAGGTAGGTCAGCAGCGGAGGAACGGTAGAGGCAGAGAAAAAAGCATGTGTGAAGATGACTCAGAGGCAAAAGTATTGTTCTGGTGGCTTTCCGTAAAGGTCCTTAGGGAACATTAATCCGGATTGACTCTACCCGTTCCTTTGTGGTTGTTATTCTTTACAATTTATTTTGATTTTATTGTTACGTAAGAACGGGCCTCTGGCGAAGGGATCCAGTCACAGGTGAAGGCCCACACCAGCCCAGAGTTCAAAGTTGGGGACAGGGCCTGACTAATTGAGAAGGAGGCTCCCAAGATGAGAAACAGACGGGCTAAACCTGTCAATAGTCCTAGTTACTTGGCAATGTCACGATCAGGGCAAATGCCTGAAGTAGAGGCCATCTGTCAGCAACAGATACTCTCTGAGGGCCACCCATGGCAGAGGGCCAGGGCAGAATGGGGTGGACAGGGAACAGGAAGAAGAGAAGGAACAAGTCTGGGTGCCCCACCAGAAGGCCCGGAAGGCTGAGCCTCACAAACACTGACAACTGCAAGACGGCAGCCTTCGGTGTAGACGGGGAAGAGGGGTGCCAACGTGCCACCCACGGGCTCCACCAGAAACCAGGCTCTGGAGTACTGCTGCCCCTGGTGGGCTTTCATCCGAGGAGTTCTTTGGTCTTCGCTGCCAGATGCCTGTCCAGCTCTGCTGCCGTATCATCGGCCATTTGGCTGATCTGCAGGGACACAAAATGAGACAGCCCGATAACTGAGGCTGGCGAAGGAGAGGGGGACAGACATTCCAAAGCTATGAGGAAGTGATCTGGGAAACGGCAACGGTGACAAAAGCCTCACACTATTCAGGCACCATGCTGATTCCTAACAGCAGCCTCATGAAATAGATACAATTATTATCCCCATTTCACAGATGAGGAAACTGGGGCAGTGAATCACTTGTTCAGGATACACAGCTCAGTTAGCAATGACAAAATTGAATCCTGAGTAGTCTGATTTCACAGCCCAAAATTCTTAAATATTATTATAGAATACAGAGAAGCCAGCTTTCTCTGTCACTTAATGACCCTCTAGAATTTCCTACACCTCAGACACTCTGCTATCTAAATCCCATACTAATTGATAAGAATATTAAGATCCCAATAGTTTAAGCAGAAAAAAGAAGTCCTGAGAAAAGATGAAGTAAATCTGGTTAACAAACCTGGGAAATTCATCAGACACGGAAGAAATGCAAATGGAAACAAGATATAATTCAGTTATTGTAGTTAACAAAATCTGATGTTGTCGTTTTTAATTACAATATTCGACTCCAGAAAGCTATGGTAAAATGGATAAGCTCGTACATCAGTGAAAAGAATTCAAGTGGATGCAAATGTCTGTAACATTTTTTCACCCCCCAAATCTCTCCACTGGGAAATTACCACATGAATGGAATCTGAAAAAAATTTCTAACGTTCTATATGCAAATATATATATATGCTTTATTTTTAATAACGAAAAGTCAGAAAATCTAAAGTGATAGAACAGGGAAGCGTATGAGTACATACAGCCATTAAAAATGGCAAAGACTGTCTATTTCTCGTGGTGAGGGTATAAGTACGAGAAACACAAAACAACTTAGTAAGTGCGGCAGCTTCCCTCCCACGTCTAAAAGGGACCCGAGGCAGGAAGCCTTGAAGGGGGCAGCACGGGGCCCAGGATGTGTGTGCTCAATGGCACAGCAGCTGTTTGACATCTTTATTTGCAGACCACAGGCCTTGGCCAGGAACTGGGAACTAAATGCACTGTGGAAAGGGAAGAAACTAAAAAGGATTTGGAGCAACTGGCCCCGGGCAGGGAGACAACCAGGCTCTCACCATAGCAACAGCTGCTTGTTTGTAGCTGGGAAAGCACCGCTTCAGGGGCTGCTAGGCAAGCGGCTGGGCTCCAAACGGCCGGCCGCTTGGGCCCTCCTCACTCAGCCACGTACTCTTTAGATGCTCTGCCTGCTCCCCCCACCGCCCCCGGGGCGGCCACCTTGCACGACGCATGGCATGGTGCCCGCAGCACTCACTCCAGCGCCTGGAGGCCGGCAGCCTGGGACGGCAGGAGCCAGCACCGCAACGCTCCTCTGGGAAAATGGCGTGGAGGGCAGTTTGGATTCAAGAGTGGGGACCAGGGGGAGGAAGAATACCTAGGGTAACAGTGAGACAATGTGGGTGCTGGATTACATTCTCAGTGGGTAACAATGTGCAAGTCACTGAGCCTCGCTTTTCTCATCTCTCAAATGGGGACGCTGGGCCCTTCCTTAGAGTGGTTGTGAAGGGCTAAGTGCGTTCATCGATATGCAGGCACAGCGTAAACGGCTTATTTGCTATGCAAATCGGCTTGTGTTACTCTGAGTTTATCATTTCCTGACTTCAAGTTAATCGATTCATGGAAATATTTACTAACTTTCTACCAAATTGTAGGCACAAAGTGCCCCTGGGGACAGTCAGGCTGCAAGTTCATCTTGTCTGTCTTCGTCAGACTTCTTAAGATAATGATCACCAACAATGACCCCACTGCCACCAGCAGCTCCCTCCTACTGAGTATCACTACATGTCAGACACTGGGCTAAAAACTTCCTGTGCACTATTTCACATGATCCTCAAAACATATGAAATGCTGTTATTATCTCCCTTTAAAACATTGTGAATATTTCATTAGTTCACCTGCCGGTTGCACAGCAGTTCTTTAGTATGCAAAGGGGTTTTGTCCTCTGTTATTTCATTCAAATCCAACAACCACCTGTAAGGCAGGTGGGTCAGGTATTATCCCCACTGTACAGAGGAGTAAACCAAGGCACAAAATGTTAACTCTCCTGCCCAAGGTCACATCAGAAAGTCAGTGGTGAGACTGAGTGAGGAACTCACCCACCCCAACTGCCAGTTTGGGGCCGCGACTCCCCTGGGCAATCCCCCCACCCCTCCGGCACCAGTGGAACTGGGTGAGGGTCACTCCAACAGCCGATCCCAGTTCTACATTCAAAGGGTGGGGAAAGGAAAGGGACGGGCAAATATAGCGGACACTTAGTGAGGACCAGCAACCCCACCAGCCGCGTTTAGTATATGTCCTTTGGTCTTCTCGCCAGTCCTGGGAGATAAGACCCACTACTCCCACTTCATAGAAGCTCAGAAAGGTGAAGCCGTTCGCTAACCTGAGCAGCTGAGAAGTGAAAGAGCTGGGACGGGAGTCAGTCAGGCCTGACTGCCGGCAGAGCAAGAGTCCTTTCCGTTTTAATACACTGCCTCATAGAGATCACATCACCCTCACCCTACCGCCACCACATCTGCTCCCTTCTAGTGCAGGAGAGGGGAAGGCAGAGACAGGAAAGGGATGGCGGGAGCACAAGGCGCACCGGGGCGGGCTGGGTAAAGTCAGCCTTCCCGAGGCCTGTCGGAACACCCAGGGCCTCACCTGGTCCAGCCCCCTGCCTGCGTGCCTGTCCTGTCCGCTAGGAGCCCTGCCCTCCTTCAGCCACCAGCACCCAGCCTCACTCAGAGCAGCAAGCTCCTCAGAAAAAGACGGCAGTGAAAGATCTTGGCCAGATGTACTGGTGGTTTCTGCCAAGTGCTTTCATGCTCGGCAGGCCCATTTACTGACACAAAGGTGAGAGAGCAGGCTGGCGGATGTCAGAGTCCCAGGAGGGCAGGCCCCTGTCCTTCTTCAGCAGAGCTGGCCTGGGCTGAGGGCTGGGAGGGTGGGGGTGGGGGTCAGAAGGGACTCTAGGGATAGAACCCACAACCAAATCCTTCCATTTTTATACACCAAAGAAGGAAGAGTTTTATAACATAGTTTTTAAAAATCTGACCTCAAAAGAATTTTGGAACATACAAAAAAATGTCCCACAAAGAATAATATTGAAATTGCTCATAATCCCATTGCCTGAAATGATGAACAACATTCTCTAGTGGATAAGATGCCACCCTTTTTTTTAAGATTTTATTTTTAAGTGATCTCTACACCCAATGTGGGGCTCAAACTCACAAGCCCAAGATCAAGAGCCACATGCTCTACCGACTGAACCAGCCAGGCACCCCTAAGCTGCCAATCCTTTCATGTACATGAAAGGTTCTGTTATAAAAATGGAGTCGTATTATAATATTGTTATGTAACCTACCTTAAAAGAATAAATTCCAGGGCTCCTGGGTGACTCAATTGGTTAAGCGCCCGACTTTGGCTCAGGTCATGATCTCGCAGTTTGTGAGTTCGAGCCCCGTGTCAGGTTCTGGGCTGACAGCTCAGAGCCTGGAGCCTGCTTCGGATTCTGTGTCTCCCTCTCTCTCTGCCTCTCCCTGCTCACACCCTGACACACTCTCTCTCTTTCTCTCTCTCAAAAATAAATATTAAATAAATAAATTCCAAAAGAAACTAACCATATCTGCAAAATATTTTTTATAACTGTCTCTATACAGAGATTCCAGTAAGTGGATGTAACACAATTTATTTTCCCGCTGTCAGAAATTTAGACAGTTTCCATTTCCAACAGATACCTCTGTAGGTAAGATTCTCAACAATTTTATTTTGGATAAATTCCTAAGCCACTGAATCAGAAATGTATGGATTTTGGTATATATTGCTATATTATTTTAGAAAGGTTGTATAGATTTATACAAAGAATAACTTAATCTTTTCTGTGGAGTGTAGAAACAAAAGCAATACTTCCAAGATAAGCAGCATTTCAAGCTCACACTAAAAATTCTGGGTTCAGATGTTAGGCATTAGAAAAGGCAACAAATTTTTAAAAATATACATATTCTAAAAACCTTGCGAGTGATTTAGACAGTAAGAATCTTAAAAATATGCATTCCCGTTGTGCAATAATTCCACACTTGGGACTCTATCCTAGGGAAATCATCTCTACAAAGATTTATGTATAAAAATATTCACTGCAACCTTATTTATAACAAAAAAGTTTAAACAAACTAAATGTCCAACAAGAGGCTTATGAAAGTGAATTATGGTATAAACCACAAGACAGACTATTTCGTAACCATCAGAAATGGCTGTTTAAGACACGAGAAAATGCTAATGGTTTTAATGCTAAACAGAAAATATAAAAAGCTGAGTACAAAACTGTATGAATACTACATTCTCAGCCGTGTTAAAAACTGTGTAGTTAAAAAAAAAAAAAAAAAAAAAAAGAGGGAAAGCAGAAATACTCCAAAATGTTAAGAGCAGTTGTCTCTGCAATGTGGGTTTATGGTGTGGATTTTTCCCCCATGTTTTAAAACAGTCTTCTGAACTCTACATTTTCTACAGTGAGCATACATTACACTTTAATAATCAAGAACAAAGTAAACAAATACATTTTTACAAACTTTGATAAAATAACAATCAGCTTGTCTCACTTATTCAAAACACCAAAACAAAAAACACACACCCAAAACTCCAGATTAGTGCCTTTTGTCAGAGAAAAAGAATAAAACAAAGTGTGCACCAGCCTGCCTCCTGAAGATTTTCTTACTCAAACTTTTAACCATATGACAATAAACTATTAATCTAATGATAAGAACTCACATTTAAATGATAATATCTTAAATAATAAAGGTTCTTGCACTGGATATATTATGTATATACACGGTGATCCTTTCTCTTGTAATATGACGTTATACCTTTCCAGAGATAACTTGAAGGTCTGCACTAGAATGTTAACAATGGTCATCTCTGGGGGATGAGATTCCAATTACTATCTTCTTATTTAAAAAAAAAAAAAATTACATTAAATATGTATAAGCTTAGCATCAGAAAACTAATAAAGTTATCTTCATTTTGAAAAATAAGAATAGTAAACAGTTGTAAGTATTGAAGAAAAAAATCTAGTCTAAATAGGAAGGTGAAAAGCCGGGTGCTAGTGTGAAGGCTTCTAGCCACTTTGTCAAGTGGGTTTTATCAAGAGTATTGCTTATCTGATCATTCTTCCCATTGCAGGGAACACAGGCTCTGGTCCCTGAGGCACAGGGCCAGTCTTGTTGAGTGAGGAGTGCCTGGCAGGCTCCCGAGGTCCACAGGCCTACCACTAAGAAGCAGGTCTTTTCAGGTCTAGTGTTGACTGTAGAGACAGACTCTCCTGGGGATGGACAAGGAGCTGGCCCAGGTGGGGCCAGGGACAGACTCCTGCAAGGCAGGATGGGTGCTCAGAAAGGCCAGCCTAACCCAGGAGCCTCTTTTAGCTGGTACAGGGAAAAAAGAGAAAAAGAGGGCACAAAGAAGGTGAGAAGAGAGCTCTGAGAGTCCAGGAGTTGGATATTCTAAAGGTGCTTCTAACATCTCCAGGGCAACCCTTTAAGGCAGGAATTACAAATCCCTTTTTACAGAACAAACGGACTACAAGGAGTCAAGAAATGTCCCCAGGGTCACAGGACATCAAGTGCAGAACTCCCTTGATCTAACTCTGGTATCATCACAGGGGTACACCGTAAGGCTTCTAGGTCATTAATTACCTTCTGTGTCTGCTTTTGCAGAATTACCTGGGCAGCTTTTTAAAAATATACATTCCTAGGTAACCATACTGAATATCAGAAAATGCAGGAGCAGAGCCCAGGCCCAGCTTTTTCTTTGGTGGTGGTTAAGGCCGGCCTACAACTGGCATTCTAACTGCTGGTCCAGGAGGAGAGCAATTGGTTAATTTATGGCCTCCTCCAGATGCCCCTTAACAGCGTTCCTTGCTTCCAACCTCTTCTCTCCTTACTCCCCATCCTGCCCACACTCACATTCAATCTTCCTAAAATAATGATTCTATGGTGGATGCAGAGGCTTTAAGCTAGCCTGTTATACTACGCTAAACATTATTCTATCTCCTAAATACTAGTAAATTCATCTTCCTATCTTAATTCCACCGGTTCCGGTTCAGGTTCAGACCACCATTTCCTGGCTGGATTTCTGTAACAGCCCCCCTGGCCTCCCTGCCTCCAGTCGTGCCCCCTACAATCTGTCTTCTACACAGCCACCATAGTCATCTTTCATAAGCACAGATATGACCTCCCCACGGTCTGCAAAAAAGAAAAAATCCTGCCAGGGAGTTACTATATCAGAATCACGGGAGGAGCATTTAAAAATGCAGATCCCATGGGGCGTCTGGGTGGCTCAGTCAGTTAAGCATCTGACTCCGGCTCAAGTCATGATCTCACAGTCTGTGAGTTTGAGCCCTGCGTCGGGCTCTGTGCTGACAGGTCAGGGCCTGGAGGCTGCTTCGGATTCTGTGTCTCCCTCTCTCTCTGCCCCTCCCCCACTCACTCTGTCTCAAAAATAAACATTAATTTTTTTTTTTAATGCAGATCCCTAGGCCCCACCGCAGACTCACTGACTCAATCTCTGAGAGCAGGGCCCCAGAAACCTATATTTTTATAAGCTCCTCAAGTGGTTGTGATGCTGTGGTGGATTAGACTACTATTCTATAAATATTCACTCCCTCCCCTGCAGTTCCATGAATATATATATTTTCCTGTCTCAGTGATACTGGGCTTGGCCCATGTGATTCACTTGGCCAATGGGATGGACCAAGAACAGGTGCTTAAAATGTACTTGAGTGGTTAGGCTTACGCTCTTGGCATCTGCTGTTGCAAAGATGCCCTGAGAAGACTGTTGACTCCAGAAGACTGAGAGACACATAAAGCAGAGTTGAACCCAATCCAACATCTGGAGCCAAGCCCACTAAGCCCAGCCTAGAACCACCACCCCCCAGCTGAGCAGATACGAGACTAAGAAATAATGCCCGATATTGTAAATCGCCGAGTTTTGAGGTGGTCTGTTAGGCAGCATTTATCAGACAACTGATAAAGTGGCACAGCCCGTGTGGGAGTCTCTGGACATGCTAAAGTTCAACCTGCTCAGCGTGGCCTCCAAGCCCTTCCATGAACTGGCCACTGTGTCCTTTCTACCCATTCCGAAGTCCCAGCCACTGTTCACACCAGTCACCCACCCGCACAATGTTCTTTTACACAGCATACCTTTGCGTTGTTATTCTACCTTCCTCCAGTCTCTCAATGTTTTACTGCAGCTGTTCAAGTGCCGCTACTCAGCATAGGAAGAACACCGTTAAGTCCTTCTGTGTCAGCACCCAACCAACCACACGACAGTATTAGCAAACAGGCTCTGAAGTTAGTCTGCCTGTGTTGGGATCCACTGGGACCACTTACCAGCAGTGTGGCTTTGAGCGAGTTATTTACCTTCTCCGAACCTCAGTTTCCCCACGACCCACTTCACAGCTCTGTAGCAACGGGGAGAAATGAAGGGTTCGGCGTGGAGCCTGGGACCTAGCAAAGCATCAACAGCACCCTCCCTTCCTCCATATCCCCAGGGCTAAGCCCAGAACAGAGACTCCATCAGTCCTGATCACGTCAATGGAAGAACCAGGGGTATTGTTTTAGTTTTTCTCTCTTCAGACACAAACAAGTGGTTCCCTGCGTCAGAGACGTAACTACTACATCTGTTGGCAGTAGTTACCTGTTTCTCTATGAGCCTAATGGTGTCTTCGGAGACCTTGTCTTTTGATTTCTTTAGCTTATTCATTGCGTTGGTACGAACTTTCCGTAAAGAATCCTTGGCCTTGTTGGTGTTCTGTTTCGCCAGTTTCACCAGCATTTCCCTGTGCTCCCTGGTCACTCTGATTAAAATAAAAAAGAAGAACATTTCAGCAAGATCATCCTCTACAGTATCTGTTAGCCAAGAATTTAACATGACTCTGTCCACTAGCTCCACGGTTTGGAGCTTTGCTCTCCTTTGGTGATGACCTTTATGTTCCTGAAACGTGCCCAGGGGTGTGCTCAGGGTCAAGTAAAGTTCCTGGTGAGTCAGGTGAGGAGAGCTACGAAGAGTACTGCTTAAAAGCTCAACCTAGGGTGTCCTGACCATGCCACCTGACCATGCATAACTGACTTCCTCTCCTCAGAGTTCCCACCTATATAATGGGGATGCTGTGAAGATTATATGAGATGGTGCACATAAACTGTTTAGCACTGGCCCTGGCCCATTTTAAGTACTCAATAAAAGGACGTCACTATTAGCTCTACCTCTACCCCTTTCTCACCCACTAAAGATGCAACACAAATGAGTGATGATGCTATAGAAACGTGCCATCGTCAAATCTCTAAATCACCCGAAACAAGTAGCAATCTTCAGAATCTTATTATTTTAGCAAATTACTTGTGCGTCACTTCAAAACTGACCAAGATATAACACGAGTCCCAACCACCACACCAGGAAACTTCCACAGAGACGTCAGGAGAGTGTCTGACACATGTAAGTGCTCAATGCCACTTATTTTCACTATTCCCTTCCTCCTCCTAACAACGCCAATGAGCACATTGAAGGCCTACTACAAACCCCTGGGAAAGGCTGAACCTTACAACTATATGAGGCACTTATGATTATTCTTATGTTACGTGGACTCATCACAACAACCCAGCAAAGTAACCCGACACGTTTGCTCTGCCTTTGTTTCTTGGTCACGTATACAGTTGAGTGCCTACTTACCTACAAAAGCAGTGCCGGGCATGTGAACAGTAACAGACTTGTGGTCAACACTAACAGACCTTTGTTCTGTTAGTAGGGACCTCAGCCAGACATTTACCATGGGAGTGTGGAAAGTGCTGTGGTAAGGGAAGCGGAGAAGTACAAGGTGCCACAGGAGCACAAAAGCAGCTCAGCTAACTCGCCAGGAACCGTCCAAGTTGGGGCAGGCAGCAAGCAAGGGAAGACTCTCCTGAAGAAATAATACCTAAGTGCGGCAGTCTTTGGGTCTGCTCACTAGTGTTCTGCTTCTTATTCCTTCCAGTAGGAAAGCATTTGTCCTGTATCTCTAAAGTCTGGTGCGGCTCCACAACTGCTCTGGTCAATGAAACATGAGCAGAAATGACGCACCTCAGGGCAGAAGCTTTAAGAGCCAGTGTGTGCTCCACCATATTTGTGTCTGTTGGCTGCAATACAAGTGGAGACGGAGCTTCCATCAGCTTGGGTCCCAGAGTGACTATGATAAACAGCACCCACCAGGCAGCATGAGCAAGAAACAGATTTCTGTGATAAGCCATGGAGATTTGGAGATTGTCTGTTACTACAGCATAGCCCGTCCTGTCCTAATACACAACTAGGTTCTGAAGAATGAGTGCCGGTTGTCCGTGCTGACGTGGCAAGGGATGGATTTCCAGGAGGAAGAAAAGAGCACATACAAAGGCTTTCAGCTGCAGAGACCAGGTTTCATTTGAGGAATTACTGGACACAGACAAGAGAGTGACAAGAGGCTGGAAACCCATACCATGGAGGGTCTTGCAAGATCATGAGCACCACTTTACAGATGAAGAGAATGAGGCCCAAGAAGTTTGGGCCAAACCCAGGCTGACCTGTCTCAAAAGCCAACAGTCTCAATATGACAAAATTCCTCTGCCCCCTGGGTCCCGAAATGGACATCACTGGCCTACGGTTCCTGACCCTCCCATCAGTGTGGTTCTTGCTTGGTAAGGACGATCCCAAGTTCTGGGTCTATGTTCCATGTGAAACACTGACAAGCAGGTGTTAAAGATTTAGTGGCATCTACCTGCTATTTTTTTTTTCCCTGACAGGATGAGGGAAAAAAAAATTAAAGAATTTTGAGAAAAGATGAGCTCTGAAGACAAAGCGGACGGATGCATTATAAATCAATTCTTCTGGATTCAGCTATTTGAAGGTATTCTCAAAGTAGAAATGATCCTGATTACTGCCATTATTAAGCCCATCTATGCCAGGTGAGTACTTTAAGTACATTACCTCAAAGACCCTCGCAACAACTCTTCCAGCTAGACTCCCCCCATCTTCCAATGAGGAAATTGAGGCGCACAGGTGTGGAGTGACTTACCCACGAGCCTGAGTGACGGGACTGGGATTCAAATCCAGATCTCTCTGCCCTGTGTGCTTTCCACTACTCCGTGCTGCCTACCCCTTGTAATCTATTCCAGATAAATTATGCATTGCTGCCATCACTTCTGCTTCCAGGCAGAAAGCTTTTCAAAGTCAGTAATACGAATCTTGGGACTGAAAAGGACAAAGCCACCATGTCAGGAGTTTAGGGATTTGGATCAGATCTTGTTACTTTTATGGTTTTTAATTCATTGAACAAAAATCATGCTGACATGTTTAGGTCTCTTTTTTGTTCTGCCAAAGCATATGTCAGTATAAGGAAGGAAAAGGAAAATTAAAACTTGATCCAGTGATTCAAAAAACTTAATCCCGCTGAAATACTAGGAGGAGCAGAAAATAAATGAATCTGAGTCTGTAAGAAACCTCTTAAACTTCTCTGAGCAGAGGTATTTCAATCTTCTATTTCATATATAATTTGAAATAAGTATCCCACTGCTTAGGCAATCTTTAATAAAAAATTTTTTATCTAACCAACTTCTTTTCACCACATTGTTACATTTACATTTTACGTGAAGAAAAAAACCATATGTATTTTTAAAAAATATAAATTGGGACTCAAAGATGTCTTAGGAGTAAAAGGCTATATAAAGAAAACAAAATTGTAGTAAGTGTAATTTGGCCTTAATACAAACATATTATTTTGTATTAATGTAAATGTGACCACAGTAGACTGTTAACAGCAGACAGTTTCCATACATAATAGTACCCAATTACTGACAATGACAAAAATGTTTCAGTTTCAGGATGCAAGCACAGAGGCAATAATCTAAAGAAATGGAGAGGGGGTGCTGTGAGAGGGTTAAGAAGTGGGGGTGGTGGCGGGCACAGGGAGGGTGGAGAGGAAGAAGGGAATATGCATGCTGGTTCGGGGTGTTGGCTCGAAAGGTATCTCAAATACAAGTTCAGAAGCAGCTGGGGTGATGGAAACCCACTGGTTTTGAAGTCAGCCAGATGTGTTTCATTCCCATGCCTATCACTCAGAAGCTAAGTATCCTTGGGCAAGCTACTTAATCTCTCAGAGCCTCAGATTCCTCACCTGTAAAATGAAGATAATAAAAACACCTTACAGGGTGATGGGAAGAACCAGACATAATACATATATAAAGTACCAATAAAGACAGCAGCACATAGTAGCTTTGAATAAATGATAGCATTTATGAATGTTTTAATCAAATACACTTAATTACTTCCTCATGAAACAACGAGGGCACATCTGTTTTAGAAAAGAAATATACCATATTATGGAAATATTTTAACTCCTTTCCAAACCAGTGATTAATACATCTGATCATCTCCATCTCGCATTCAGGGGGTTCTCCCCGGCACACGCTGGTTTGTCCTCCAGGCTTCTGCACTCAGCCGGTTGGTTCTGAGCACCCGCTCTGCACTTGGCGTGCATTCATTCATCAAGCACTGGCTGAGGCCCCTGAGTCCTGTGCCAGATCCCGGGCCAGGCCGAGGAGCTCCAGAGAGAAGGCAGGCCTGGTCCAACTTCCCCAGAGGCTCAGTCCAGTGGTGGAGACAAACTCGTCAGCCACTACTTAGAAAGGGCGTGAGTGGCACTAGGACAGAGGGGTGGACCTTCCGCAGGACCACCAGGCAAAAAAGTACAACTCTGCCTCGAGACTTGGAAAATGCCTTAGAAGCATTTCGGGCCACTGCATTTCAGGCAGAAGCATGGTGGGAGTCTAATGGCAGGAAGGCAGGAGGCTGCAGAGGTCAAATCTGTCCTGCAGGCCTAGAGTTTTCACATTCCTCTTTAGCCACAAAACCCTGGCTTCAGAGAAAACCAAGGCAGAGGCTCCACTTATAAATTTATAAAACAGATAACAAGAGAGCTATTCCAGTTAATGAGGGGAAGGGCCGTCGGGGAGGGGTGGCACTCTGTGCCAGGCCCAGGACTGAGTCCGCCCTGCCTCCCCTCCACTTTGGGCCTGCCACTAACTGGCTGAGGGACCTCATGCAAGTTATTTAAACTCTCTGGACCTTGGTCTTCTCATTTGGAAACAGAAATTAAAATCAAGCAAACAAAAAACCCAAGCATCTACCTTTCAGGGTTCTTGTGAGGATTCTATGAGAGAATACGTGGAAAGCACACAGTACAAAGCCTGGTAGAGAATAAACACTCAGAGAATGTCAGCTGCCTTTGCTGCTGTGGTTTATGTGTTGGCATTCACTGAGGCATCTTCGAATAATGATGCGTTTGTTCTTGGAAGTTTTTATCAACGGAGAAATGACAGGGCAAACAATCTATGCTTCAGCAAGATGGCTTTTTGAGATTCTATTAGTAATTTAACGTCTCACATACATTTTAAAATCCACATGCTCCCAGCATGTAGCCCTGAACTTTTCTCTTTTCAGTACTAATTCATTTAGTTTATGGTTTCATTCTACAGCTATTTACTGGGCACGTATTGTGTGCCAGCCCCAATGCCAGCCCCGAGGGATACAGCATTAAACACACGAGTTTACCGTCTGGCAAGGAAGGCAGTCATTACACACACATACACGCACAATTAATCAATATGTTACAGTTGTAATAAGCACAATAAAGACATGTAGAGTTCTATGAAAATAATTAGTGGGGGAAGGGAGTCTGACCGAGGTCTCTTGTGGGATTCCAGGAGCCAAATGTGGGGACATTCAAGAGGAGTGACATTTAAATTACGAGGTGCAAGAGTGGAGGGGTTGGGGGAGATCATTCCCACCAGAGGGAATGGTCGGTGTAAAGTTAAGGCAGCTTTCCAGGTAGGAAGGTGGGTACTGCTCTCTGAGGGGCTGAAAACGGCCGTGAGGCTGAGAACAGAAAGAAGAGAAGACTGTTCCAAAGGAGGCTGGTGAGCCTGGCAAGCCCAAGGGTATGCATGCAGGCCCTTCAATGTCACATGGAAGCCCGGTGGGGTCCACCAACAGGTAAAGAGACACACAAATGGTACATGCACACGGTGCAATTGCATTCAGCCTCAAAAAGGAAATTCTGACACATGGGATAGCGTGCATAAACCCTGAAGACATTACCCTGAGTGAGATAACCCAGACTCAGAAGGACAAATACTGCATGATTCCACTTAATACGAGGTACCGAGATTGTCAAATTTATAGAAACACAAAGGAGAAGAGCCGTTACCGGGGGCTAACCGGGGGATCGGGAAATGGGAAGTTACTGTTTAATGGGTATAGACTTTTAGTTTTGCCAAACGATAAAGAGTTCTGGAGACTGTACAACAATGTAAATGTACTTAATACCACTGAACTATACATTTTTAAATAATGGTAAATTAAAAATAATTTTTTTGATGTTTATTTTTGAGAGAGAGAGAGAGAGAGAGAGAGACAGAGAGAGAGAGAGTGTGAGAGGGGGAGGGGCAGAGGGAGGGAGACACAGAATCTGAAGTAGGCTCCAGGCTCCGAGCTGTCAGCACAGAGCCTGATGCGGGGCTCAAACTCACGAACGGTGAGATCACAGCCCGAGCCAAAGTCGGACACTTGACTACTGAGCTACCCAGGCGCCCCAGTAATGGTAAATTTGGATGTATATCTTACCACAATAAAAAAGTCTAAAAGAGTCCTAGCAGATTATTCTAAGAACAATGTGGAGTTCCAGGAGCCTGAGTGAGGCCCAGGAAACGTGACCAGATTTGTATTTTGAGTAGATAGTGATGTACAAACAAGATCTAAGCACATGGCAGAAGTCTACCCAGGAGTCTGTAGGCAGGCAGATGGAAAGCGGTGGACCCACCCTGGAACAGCTTCTTGGCTGGATGATGAAGACAGCAGCCTTTTCCGCTAGGGTCAGAGAGCCTCCCCACATAAGGCAGGGGTTTTGGCTGAGCTGGCAGGGTCACACTTTGTTTGTACATACTCCACCAGGCAGGTCTTCCAGTAACATCCTGGATGGGGGCCTTCCTGCAAAATTCCTTGAGCATGAACAATAAGCACAGGGCATGCCCTGATGGTAACTCACACAGCAGAGAATCACCCGGATTGAAATGATACTTCCTATTGTTTCAGCGAGAACTGGACACATGTACAAAGCTATCCACCAGGTGTGTATTAGAGGAAGCTGTGCTCAGCGTGGGCAGTTACAGTAAAACCCAGTTATGATATGTCAGACACTAGACTTCACAAGGATCACTGGTTACTCACAGGGGTCTTTAAAAGGTGGGGAAACCATGCTTTAAAGCCAAGAAGACCTCGAATTGGAATCTTCACTCTGCTGCTTGTCAGCCTCAGAACTGTCAGCATGCTGTTCAACATCTCCAAACTGGCTCTCCGCGTGTGAAGCGGGAGGAAGAATGTTACTACGGGGGCAGAAGCAAGGATTAAATGAAATGGTGGTGGCAAGGGCCTGGCACACGGCCAGCGGGTGCACCATAGGCACTCACTGCGGGGTGGCTGCATTCTTACTCTTACCACAGGCTCTCCAGGGCTTGGGGATACTAACAGGACATGAATTGTGAGGGAGAAAACCGTCAAAAGGATTTAGCAGCTTAAGCGGAGAGGGAAAGAATGGGAACAGAGGAGAGCAGGCGGTGGGAGGTGTGAGTTGGGCTCCAGCAGCTGTGGGGGTTGGGCTGAGGGGGAAGGAAGCTGCACATCCAAGGAACAGCCCATCAAAACACATCTCTGACAGCTCCACCGAGAGAAACCTCACCACCGCCTCACCGGCTTCTGGGAGCCCCCTCCCCCCTAGTAGGGGCATCAGCCCGCAATCAGCTGCGGACACACGCACGACTTTATTGTTTGCCGGTGGGCGCTGCCCGATGCCTTGGGGCCACTGGCCCTGAAGGAAATGTTTTTGTTTGTGTAGCCCAGCCAGACTTCCTATGCTTCTAGGTATACAACTTCCCCATCCCCTCTTGCCTCACCCCCGCCACTGCCAGCTCACCAGCCTGTTTCACATACACTGATGTCTCCTAAGGACATCAGGTGTCCTTTTAAAATCGTACGCGCACTTTGGAGGGACTTCTACCACCAGTGGTAACTTCAGTTCTCTCTGGGGACACAACTGGCCACCTGCTTTCTGACGACCGTCCCGTGCCTCTTAAAGGCCTGGCTGACCCAGACATACTGTGCTGAAATACAGCCCAGCAGGATGGAAAGAGAAAGGAGGTGAGGTCGGGGGCCACATCTCCACATTCTCAGCAGAGTGACCGTGATTAAGTCCGCTGACTTCTTCCTGTCACCCCAGCAGGATGGAAACCCAAGTTACATGCAGGTAGAGAAAGAACACGGGTCTGGTGGTAAAGGCAGACTTGATTTCCAATCCCAGCCCCGCCACTTACAAGCTGGGTAGCTGTGTACATGTAACTTGTCCTCTCTGAATTGAGAAGATGCCCAGTGGGCACACAGGAGAGCAGTCCCTAAAGCCCGACTGCTGGGGTTTGAGGCTCAGATCCATCACATCTTAGCTGCACGGCCCTGGGCAAGTCATTCTACCTCTTTGCCTCAGTTTTCCCATCTGTCAAATGCGTGTAATACCATTAACTTAATGAGATTGTTGTGAGGATTAGAAGAGCTCATAAACATGCTGGTACACGGCAATGTGCTCAATAAACACTATCTGTTCTTATTTCCTCAACTGTCAAATGAAGGGGGAGTAATAAAAATGTTACCTTTCTTCCACAGTGAGTGTTAGGAGCAAATGAGAGAGGATGGTTAAAGAATGCTGACTGTGTAGGTATTAACTACTTAAAAGCTATTGATAATATCATTGATAAAAATAATGGTGATGTCTCCTACTGAGCGAGTGCACAGCACAGGAGGTCAAGCCCTGGCTCAGAGAAAGACTGCCTGCTTTTCCACTTACTGTGTAACACTGGGCCCAAAGAGCTCCATTCCCCTATGACTCAGGTTCTTCATCTGTAAAAGAGGCATAATAATATACCTACCTCAAAAGACTGTTAGGAATATATTAGCTGATACGAGTAGCATCTGGAATAGCAGTGGGCATACAGCAAGTGCTCATATTCATTTAATCCCATTATTCCATAAACACTGATGGCATTTTTGCATACTTACTATGCACTAAGCCCTGTTTCGGGGCTAGGGATACAGCTGATAGAGCTCTTCCTGTCCACATTCTAGTGAAGGAGAGAGAGAAATAATAAATCCATAAAATGAAACAGAAGAGCCATAACGAAAATAAAGCACGATAGTGAGATAAGGAAGAACCTTATTATTATCACACTTGCATTCGCATCCGAGACATGACTCGGATGGTAAAAATAATGATAACTAACATTTGCAGAGCTCTTTCCCTGTGCCAGCCTCTGAGCTGATACACTCTCCATGCATTAGCTCCATAAATCCTCACAACGCTCTTATGACACACTGGCACTACTACCTGAATTTCACAGATAAGAAAAGGGAGGCTCAGCCAGATCAAGTAACCTGCCCAAGGCCACTCAGCAAGTTCCTGGTAGACCTGGGATCCGAGCCCAGTGAAGATGGCCCTTGCATTCTTTGTTGGTGCCAGACAAATGGAAGCAGCTATTCTTACTGGTGGAAGTGATCGGAACAGCACTGCTGTTACGTTAAGGCCTGCTTAGATATACAGTTCATTACTATTGCTCCAGCTCCCCTATAAGTCCAAGTGCAGCGGGAAGAAAGGAGAAAGGGAATCCAGAGAGGACTGCAATGGAAAAGTGATCGGACCTCAGCAGTCAATTGCCATGTTCTATAACAGGGGCAGGACATGAAGGGGAGAGGACAGAGGAGGGGCAGGGAGAAGAGGAGC
The DNA here is from genome assembly GCF_027475565.1 of Acinonyx jubatus. Taxonomy (NCBI): domain Eukaryota; kingdom Metazoa; phylum Chordata; class Mammalia; order Carnivora; family Felidae; genus Acinonyx; species Acinonyx jubatus. The sequence continues at coordinate 12,910,782 of NC_069391.1, forward strand.
CTGTCCTTTGGGGTGCAGCTTTTACACAGGTGTTGGTGGCACTTTCTCCTCAGTCCATGCTCCACTCAATTCCGGATTGCACTTTCTTATGTGTTTCAACCAGAACTTATGTGCGGGGAGCGAGGCCCGTTTCACACACGTGGATCCCGAAATAGCAGGAGGCAAGCCTAACAAGCTGCAGGCCGGGTAGGAAGCAACACCACAGAGGAGAAGGCGGGCACCCTAACACCGCACGGAGGCCCCTGCAGGACTGGAAGGCACAGAGAAACAATGTGCCGGATGGAACTCATCCAGCACAATGAGTGGCCCTGAGAAAGCAGCGATGGCAAGCAGGCGGTGGGAAGAAAGGGGAAGGAAAAGCAGCTGTAGTTGCTCAAACGCAGTCTGTGGCCGCCCCAGCCCAAATGAGGTCATTAGGCATTCTTCTCTCACCTTTTTTTCCCTTTCAAGACTGCTAAAGGTCCGTACGTGTGTGGGTTGTGTAAGAAAAGGGTATTTCCTGGAATGTACCCATCATACACACTTCTCTGGTACAAGAGCCACTAGGCGATACAGAAGCTAGACAAGGAGGCCACAGAGCAGGAAGACAGGTTCCACGCTGGCAGCCTGACAAGCAAGACGACAGTGTGGCGAGAACATGGGCTTTGGAAGCAGACAGATTCGATCTGAATAATGACTCCTCCACTTACTAATCTGTGACCCCGAACGAATTAAACTTTCTGATGCCCCAGGATTACATCTGTATCACACCCATCTCAAAAGGGTATTTCTCTGCAACAGTGAGATCACCGTGAAAAAAGCAAATACTCAATTTCATTTATGTTAACTTAAATACGTGTGTGTGTGTGTGTGTGTGTGTGTGTGTAGGTGGGTATACACCTCTTTTATAATTTGGAAGGATATACATTAAACTTACCAATAGTTACTTTATGGAAGAACATTTGGGGGACCACAAGAGAACGTTTTATTTTTCTGTAGGATTTGAGTTTTTACAATAAATGGGTACCATTTTTGCGATTAAGAGAGATGAGGGGTGCCTGGGTGGCTCAGTCGGTTTAACATCCAACTCTTGATATCAGCTCAAGCCATGATGCCAGGATCGTGGGATCGAGCCCCGCATTGGGCTCCACACTGAGTATAGAGCCTGCTTATGACTCTCTCTCTCTCCCTCTCACCCTTTCCCCCACTCACGCTCACTCTCTTTCTAAAAAAAAAAAAAGAAACAAAGGGAGATGAAAATCATACACCTAAAAGTCTAGTATCCAGAATATATAAAGAACTCTTACAACCCAATAAAAGGACAAACCACTCAACTTAAAGACAGGTAGAGAACTTCAGCAGACATTTTTCTAAAGATACAGAAATGCCAAACAAGCACATGAAAAGACACTCAACACCAGCAGTCATTACGGAAATACAAATCAAAACTACAATGAGATACCACTTCATACCCATCGGGATGGTGGTAATAATAATAAAAATGAACTAAAACAACAAGTATTGGCAAGGAGATGGAGAAACCGGAGCCCTCACACATTACTGGTGGGAATGTAACATGTGCAGCCCCTGTGGAGAAGTTTGGCAGATCCTCAAAAAGTTAAACAGAGCTGTCATATGACCCAGCAACTCCACTCTTACGTATACACTCAAGAGAACTGAAAGTATGTTTATACAAAAGTTTGTGCAATGATGCTCACGGCAGCACATTATTCATAACAGCTCAAAAGTTCATCAACTTACGAATGGATAAATAAAATGTCCATACAATGGAATATTATTTGGCACTAAAAAGAATGAAGTACTTATACATGCTAGAACATGGATGAACCCTGAAAACATTATGCTAAGTGAAAAGAGCCAGTCACCAAACACCACATAATGTGTAATTCCATTTTTTTATGAAATGCTCAGAACAGGGAAATCTATAGACAGAAAGCAGATTAATGGTTGCCTACAGCAATCCCAAGTGGGGCGAGGGGATTGGGTAAAGCTGGGAGTGACTGCTAGCGGGTACAAAATCTCTTTTTGATGTAAAATGTCCTAAAATTGATTGTGGTGAATGTTGTACAACTCTTTGAATATACCAAAAACCACTGAATTGTACACTTTAAATGGGTGAATTATATCTCAATAAAGCAGTTAAGCAAGGTCACGTGCCTACTTGGTTCTTGTCACTGAACAGGGCTTGTCTCCTGGATGGAAAACGTAATGACGGTGGCACATGTTTCTTCACCTGGGGAACGGCAGTGATGATAGGGCTCCCCGTAACAGGTAACACGGAAGGTTCCTTAACAGCAGCTACCTTGATAGCGACAACTTAAAAACTAACATTCACCCTCGCTGACTTTCTTTCCTCTCTTCACGGGTGTCAGGCCTGCATCCATGGTCCAAAGGCTCTCCCCTCTAGTGCTGCTCCCCCTCCCCTTTATCCATCTCAGCAGTTTCTCCCAATAAATCTTCATAAAAGTAAATACGGCTATTATCCTGTTCTACAGATGAGGACACTGAGACTCAGGGAGCTGAAATAACTAGCGTAAGCTCACAGAACTCTTTTTATTGGTTTTCTTTCCACAGTTCTTCTGACTATAAGCTTGGTTCCCCCAGCTTTCAATGCTGGCTCTCCCAGGCTGCACTACAGCTCCCCGCCCGTGGTTAACTCAGCCTGGGGACCACCCTGCCTTACCTGGCTTGCTTTCCCTGGAAAAACCTGGCCATCGTTCCTGAGAAACCATATGTCAGGATATGGTGGGGGAAAACTACTTGGGAAAGGAAACTCAGGCTAGGGAAACTGTAACTCAGGGCTTTTTACTGGTATCTGGTAAAATAGCCAGGTCTGATCCTGAGTAGACTTCTCCTCCGTGCTGTCACCTCAGAACAAATCTGGGGGAAGGGGCCTAGCCTGGGCATAAGGTCTATCACCCCTGATGATGCCCGAAGGAAAAGCGGAAGCCAACAATGGCAACTGTCTGGCTGTTGGGAGGCCCTGTGGAGCAGCTCAGTGGGCTGAGGGTGACAAGAGCCAAGGTCCCTCTGCTCACCAGAAACACAAAGCATATCCCACACCATAGGCAGGACTGGTCATCAGACTTTCTTATTTGGGATAGACGTCCTAGGAGGTTGTATTCGCCACAATTCACATTCAAAGAACAAACTGAATGCTCGTTAACAATCAAACTACAGTGTTCCCGAGTAACTGAAATTCCAAGATAATGACAACATAATGACTCCACTCCTCCCATCCCTAAAAACGGAGGATAGAAAAAAATGAACATGGCATTGGGGGTAGAAGTTGATGAGGAAGAGGGTGAGAGTTAAGGAGTAAAAGAGCAGTCAGTAAACAGAAGTCAAGTATCACTGGTTTTACTTCCAAATAATCAGAAAAAGACGGCTTCCAAGAACTCTTAACCAAGAGAATTAAAGTCAAATAGTGTAAGATACAGCAATTAAAACTGATTAAGTACCTATGACATGCCAAGCCCCACACTAAGAGCAACCCATATAATATCCCATTACTCCTCACAACCATAAAAAACATTCCCATTTTACAGATAAGGAGGCTGAAGCTTCCAACAATTGAGCAATGGGCACATTCTCCAGACTGCTGCTAGGCAATGACCACGTGACAGAGGGACTCCTTTAATAGGCAACCTGCTCAGGAATGCCCCTTCAGCCTAGGTGACTTTCTCAGGGGTGCTGTGTGAGTCTTCTCCCACCCAATCCCCCTCTCTTCCTTTCTTCACTGGCGGTAGACCTGTGCTCAGTCTCTCTCGCAGGCATTTCCTCCCATAAACCTCTTGCACATCTGATTCTGTCCTGGCATCCATCTGCTTCTCAGAGGACCCAAGCTGACAAAGCTAGAGTGACGCAACAGGGATTTGAACCCCAAAGCCCTTGTGCTTTCCTTTCTACGAAGACATTAAGTGATGGATAAATCAGGTCGTTAAATGCAGTGAATATTCTCAGACCTTCTCTCCCTGGACTTACCAGCCATGTTCAGCATAGCCGATGACTCCCTCCTCTTTAAAATACTTTGCTCTGTTGGGGCGCCTGGGTGGCTCAGTTGGTTAAGCATCTGACTTCAGCTCAGGTCATGATCTCTTGGTTCATGAGTTCTAGTCCCACGTCGGGCTCTGTGCTAACAGCTCAGAGCCTGGAGCCTGCTTCAGATTCTGCATCTCCCTCTCTCTCTGCCCCTCCCCAGTTCACACTCTGTCTCTCTCTCTGTGTCTCAAAAATAAGTAAGCAGTAAAAAAAAATTTTTTTTTTAAACACTTTGCTTGGTTTCCTGGACTCCACACCCTCCTGGTTTTCTGGCCACTTAGTCTCAATCTCCTTTGCTGGTTTCTCCTCACTGCCTTGACCCATAAATCTTGAAAGTCAAGCATCAAGGCCATAGCCACCAAACCCCTTCTCTTCATGATCTACGTTCCTGTCTAAAATAATCCCACCTCAGGGCACCTGGGTAGCTCAGTGAGTTAAGTGTCCAAATCTTGATTTCAGCTCAGGTCATGTCACAGTTCGTGGATCGAGCTCCGCATCAGGCTCTGATAGCACAGAGCCTGCTTGGGATTCTCTCTTTCTCTCTCTCTCTCTTTCTCTCTGTGCCCCTCCCGTGCTTGGGTGTACTCTTCTATCTTTCTCAAAATAAGTAAATAAACCTAAAAAAAAAAAAGTCACCTAATTTCACGGCCTCCTCTACAGGGTCATACTTCCCAGATTTCTCTCCCTGGTCCACACCTGTCCTCTGAGCTCTAAACTCACAGATCAAACAGCCTACTTGACCTCCCCACGCAGGTATCTAATAGTATCCCAAGATAAACACAGACAAAACCTGCTCTTCCCCCACACCCAATTTGCCTTCCCACAGTCTGCCCTGTCAGCGAGGAGTAATCCCATCCTTCCAGGTACTCAGGCCAAAACTCTTGGAGGCATATTTATATTTAGTCCTTTCTTTCTAAATCCACAACTAATCTGTTAGCAAATCCTGGCAGCTTTTTCTTTACAATGCAATCCAGAGGCAGACCACTTCTTACCAAGTCCACATTACTAAGCTAGTCCAGGCCATCATCATGCCTGGATTACTGCGATAGCCCCTAAATGAACCCTGCCTTCACCCTTGCCTTCCTACAGCAGAATTCTCAAAACAGCCACCATTACGATCCTTTGAAAACCTAACTCAGATCATGTCACTCCTAGCTCAAAACCCTCCATTGACTGACTTCCCGTTCCCTTCCAAGCAAAAGCTAAAATCCTTGAAATGATCTATAAAACTACAATGCTTAATTTTATGTGTCAATTTAACTAGGCCACAGGCTGCCCAGATATTTGGTCACACATTATTCTGGATGTTTCTACAAGGGTGTTTTGGGATGAGTTTAACATTTAAATCAATAGACTGAAGAAAGCAGTTTGGGTCTGAGGACCCCTGGAGGGGTCACTTGGGGGAGCTACAGACTGCTGTCTGGCCCTGAAATGTCCCCGTCTCTAAGAATCTCAGCAACATGCAGCACACTGTTGCAAACAAGCACTCAGGCAATCAAGCAGCAGTAGCAACACTAAGGCTCCCCACGTTCTGTTCACTTGTTTCCCAATTCCAATTCCAGCACCCCTCCCTTCCCACTCCCAGTAGAACAGGAAGTACACCTTGAAGATCATTAGGACACTGTTAGTCAAAGAGAAAAACTTTCAACAACAAAGACATTCAACAACTGGGAACTAGTTAATGCTGTATGTAAAATGTAACCACTATGCATCCTTTAAAAAGAGTGAGGAAGAATTCTCACTCTTACTCATCAGAGAGTAATGACACATTAAGTTAAAAAAACAAGGGCAGAACAGTATGTATAATTTAATCCCTTATCATTACAAGAAAAAAGAGGAGATATAGACATGTGTTTGAATCTGCACAGGAAAAAAAAAAATCTAGAAAATCAAGGTGCTAAGAGTGGTTCCCCATGGAGAACAGGATGGAGGTATTTTAATTTTTTCTTTAATTCTACTTAAAATTAAATCGATGTGGACATTGATGAAAAATAACAAAAGAGGAGGACAATCAAGGAAGAACGCAGCCTCAGCAGGGAGTGAGTCAATCACACGTGCTTTTATCTCTTCAGTGAGTTCATGATTCCTTACAGGTTTCTTTCAAGGCAGACATGCAGTCAGTGCTCTCCACCAAGCAGCTTCATTCTACTGTGTGTGGTTTTCTCCCTGAGATTTGATAGAACAATGAGCAAGGGAGTGTGTGTGTGTTTGCTTGTTTGTGTGGGGGCATAGTAAAGATATGAATGGGGTAGGGGCAGAAATGTGGCCTGATGCAAAAAGATCTCCTGCTCAAAACTTTTCAGAGTCCCTGATTAAGAAGTGAAAGAGTGATATTCCAGAGAGATGTGCCACCAGGAGACGAGAACAGGCAACAGGCAGTTAAAATAGTGAGGCCCGAGTTCTAACCATGCTTCTGCCACTTAGCTTGATGACGGCAGATGTTCACCTTCCATGAGCTTCCGTTGTCTTCCCAGTCAAATGGGCGTTAAGAATAGTCTCCTGGCCTCATGGGAGTGTAATGAGAACAAGACGAAACTACAAAGCATTCAGCACGGCACCCTCAGGTGCTGCACCTGCAGAGCAGGTGGTTGATAAACAGCACCCAAAATTTGACTACATAGATAGGAAAGGAAAGTAGAAGAAATGATTTCAGTACACCTGATAAACAGGAATGGTCAAAGAATCTATCCAGTAGGCTGACTTCTCTAAATCAAAGAATGCTGGCCAGAGAAGAAAACAAAAACTACACACACTGCCGGTGGGGGCAGACACAGCCCAGCCTCAGGCTCCGCGGTACTGAACCGAGAAGAACCGCACGCAACCACATGAGGCTGGGTTCCCAGAGGCTGTGAAAGACGGCTCCAGGTCTGACCTGCTGTCGATTTAGGATTTATCTTCCCCCTGATTCCCGAAAGGATCAGAGGCAGATTCCAGTAAGTCAACATACTCAGTAGACTCATTTAAATAAGAATCAAAGAATCAGAGAAATATAATGAAGGCGAGGTACTAGCTGAGATCTGCTGCAACTGCAAATACAACTTAGCGGTGGGCAGCCAGAGTTAAGACCAGAAAACTTGCAGACGGATCATTAGGCAGAGGAAGAGTCAAGATCATCAGGAGGGGCACATTTTCCTAGAACTAAACTTGAAATTTTGTAATCAGAAACTGATCCTAGGGATGTATGCCTCTGGTTCAATCTCCCCTCCCAATCACCTCATGTAAGCTTAGTGTACTATTTTCCTCCTCACAGCTTTGCCAATTACCAGCTATCTGACCCGGAACCGATGCCTCACTTCTCTGAATCTGTTTCCTCGTCCTTAAAAGGGAATTATGTTCTGACCTACCTACGAAAGGGAGTAGAGGAACATTTGCTAGCATTCATTCACTGGGTGCCGGCCAAACAGCAAAATCTTTGTGTACGTTAACTCACTGAAATCTCCCAATAGCCACACGCAAGCCCTATAAATACTTTACAAGTAATCTCCCAGAGATTCAGAGAGGTGGGGACAGGTGCCATTGTCACACAGCTACAAAAGTGGATGAACTCAACTGCATGCTTCTGTGATACCAAGGCAGACTTTAAAAAGTGTCTCTCCCACTTAAAAAGCGGACTCTCCCACTTTCTCCATCTATGTCAAGCACCTAACAGGCCCTGGGACATAGTAGGTACTCAATATATTAGTTCCCTTCCTCATTTCTTCCCTTCTCAACTAGAATTATATATATCTAGAAAATTAAGTTTACTGAAATAATATCAGTATCTTATATTTACATAGTTTCTTTCCTCTAAGGAGATCATACGACCTAATCTATTTTCTCTACTAATCCCACCAAATCTCTACCTATCATTATGTATTATTTCACTTATTTTCCAAGTAAGGAACTAGCAGGCAGCAAGCTGCTAGGGTGACGTGCCCACAGTCATGTGGAAGTCACTGCCAAAACCAAATAAAAACCTTGGTCCTCTTTACGTCTAAATCAACCTTTATCCTCTCATGTGACACAGGCTCCATAATGAAGAACAGATCATTCATTTTTTATCTGGAAAACTACCAAACATATAATTCAGTAAGGGGCCTCATGACCTTACCACCTTGTCAAAGGGAAGTAAGTGTATAAAAAATGAGGTTTGCAGGAGCAGACGGTTTTGGTCCGTCAACTTTCTCTTAGATTACTCCCATTAACCAACATAAAATAATGTAAAATATAATGTAACAGATCCCCAAGTCTTTGGAAATTTAAGTAAAACTCACTGATCCTTCAAACTTACATACAATACACAAGGGCAACCATTAACTCCTGAGGGGCTGCAGAGGTGCACATTATGTAAACTAGGTCTTTGAAAGAAGAACATGATACACAACCAGGCCACTCTAAGGAGAATCTAAGTGAGCAATGAGCATTCAGCAGCAGAAATTCACAGTATCACAGAAATTTAAAGTTCAGAGGGACCTGGCAGGCCACTGAGAACAATCTCTTCATCTGGTATATGAGGAAACTGAGGCTTATGGAGGTTAAGTGACTTTTCCAAGATTTTGCAGACAAAAGAACAAGAACTAAAAAATAGAGGCACCTGGGTGGCTCAGTCGGTTAAGCGTCCGACTTCAGCTCAGGTCATGATCTCGTGGTTTGTGGGTTCAAGCCCCATGTGGGGCTCTGTGCCCAGAGCCCAGACCCTGGAGCCTTAGATTCTGTGTCTCCCTCTCTCTCTGCCCCTCCCCTGCTTGCACTCTGTCTCTTTCTCAGTCTCAAAAATAAATAAACATTAAAAAAATTTTTTTAAAAGAACTAAAAAATAAACCTGCTGACTATTATCTATTCCACCTGCAAGTCTTACTTACATCTGCTGTCCGTGAGTACACATAGCACTTTCCAGAATAACCCACCTATAAAGACAGTGCAGGATAAAGAGCACATACTGTAGTAACAGAGAAATAGGATTCGAATCCTGACTGCCACTTACTGACCAATTGATCTTGGCGAGTCCTTAATTTCTTTGAATTTCAATTTTTCATTCATAAACTGTGGGTAATAGTATATTCCATGGATAAGCTGCAGATGATATAAAGAAGGGGCCTGGCCACAGCCTGTGAGCTCCATGAAGACAAACATCAGGTTTGTACATCCCTAGCCTCCAGCACAGAGCCTTTACATTTGTAAAAACTGGCTGAGCAAAATTAATGAACTAACCAAGCAAACAGGTTCTGGACTTGCACCCAGGTCTACTTGGTTCTTAAACACTAGGTTATATTGCTCCCAATTCACATGATTTCAAAGCACAGTGTTAATTCTGACTTACAGAATACGAGCACACAATGAAATAAAACAGCCATTTTCTGGTCCTAAAGCAGAAAAAAAGTTCAGTGGGGAAAGTTCCTGGACTCTCAGTGTCGGGATTGGTTCTTATTGCTAGTGTGCGCACATCATGAGGCTTTAGAATCAATTAAGGCTAGGCTTGGGTCCCAGCTTTAGCATAAGCTGAGTAATCTCAGACATATTACTTTACCTCTCTGAGCCTAAATTTCCATACCAGGAATAAACGTACTTCACAGGACTGTGTGAGAAGTGAGGCAATATATGTGAAGAAATACAACGTGATGTGTGGCACAAAAAGACTCTATTTCCCTTCTAGTTACTTGGAGGCTTCATTCATTCACTTCACCTAGGTCTCTGCTCAAACGTCACTTCCTTCTGAACCTTCCTATCTACAATAAAAACCTCAATCCTCTATCCCCTTACCCTGCTATTCTTTTTCATAGTCCTCATCCTCACTTGATATTACATCATGGGTTTGTCAGCCTTTCTGTTTACTGTACCTACTCGACTATAAGGTAAGCCCAGGAGGACAGCAGCTTTTTCTTGTTTATTTTGTTTACTGCTGTATCTCAACCACCAGGAAAGTGCCTGACATGCAGTTAGTGTTTAATAAATATCTGTTGAATGACTAAATGAATTAATTCAACACTCCCTTGGGACCTGCTGTCCAAGAGGCATCACGTAGGAAGAAGGACTTACAGATAAGTAAGAAATGAGATTATAGGAGGAACTACCGTGCCTGCTCTGGAATCTGCAAAGATTTCGAACTCACCTGGACCCTCACAGTTGCCTCGTGACTATTCTTTGTGTCTACTCTGCCTCCCTATATTCCATTTGTTAATCAGCAGCCAAAAAGACCCCCAAAAAGTCAACCTTGGATCAGATTTCTCTGCTTAAGCCCCTCTAGTGGCTTCCCATTCCAATTAGAGTAAAGCCCAAACTCCTTACCATGGCCTGAAAAGCCCACCTTCCATTCCCTCTCCCTCCCTCCTTGACTTTCAGGCACACTGGCTTTCTGCCTCTCAAACATGCCAAAGTCTTGTGATTTCTTTTTTAATTTCAAAATAAACATACATTTTTGTTCATTCAAAACTCTAAGTTCTATTTATATAATTAACAATATTCTGTTCTAATGCCTAAATTTTTCAACAAGCAAGGACTAACGTAAAAAATAACTCTTCAATGGACACGAGTGTCGAGGTCTTTTGTGCTGGCTGCTCAGTCTGCCTGGAAAGCCCCTCCCCCAGCCTGCCTCTTCCTCCCCATTCGGTTCAGCAAAAACGTTACCTCCTTAAGGAGCTCTCCCAGGCAAAGTTGTCCCTCTACCATCACCTTCATCAAGTTGCTCTATGGGGTCCCGCCGCCATTACTTTCCCCACAGCATTTCACTATCTGGGATGACTTTAGTATTTATGTGTCCCACCTTCCCAGCCTGGAATGTTCCCAGCCTGGAACGGAGACAAGGACTTTGCCAGGTTCACTGCTGCATCTTCGGCCCCTAGCATGTAGTAGGCATGCAGTAAATATTTCTGAATCGGTAAACTGGATCCCAAAGGATGCTGGAGTTTGCCAGGGTAAGAGTACAGGTAAAATACGCTACGGGCCTAACAGTGTCTTGGCCTGTTGGTTTCCTTCCGAGGACAACTGCCCCACTGCATCAGAAGATGTGAATTTTAACCAAACTTACTTGGGAATGGGCACCTGAATTAGCGTTCCTTCCACTTCTGGGTTCAGATTCATTCCACTTTCTCTTATAGCCTTGATAGCTGCAGCTGTACACTGAAAACCAGATCAAAAGGTAAACAGAATTAGTAAATAATTATTACCAGATGCAAGCCCTCTGTCGATAACTGGCAACCCATCTTGGCAGAACATGGAAACATTTAGTTCTGTTACCAGTAAGATCAGGAAGTTACATTGGTGTAGAGTGCTTTGATCAAGCTGAATAGCAAACTACGTCCACTCCTGGTACCAGTGTACTGCGGGAGGGAAGAAAAGCAAAGAGGAGGAAAAAATAAAAAGAAAACAGCTCTGCTTCTTTGAAAAGATTTCAACGGTTTGAGGCAACACAGATCAAAACCACAATAAATCCTCAAGGGAGGGGGGCTGGTCTGTACAAAGATTGGTGTAAGGACAGATGAAAGATTTTATACATTAAAAATTCCAGTTGACATTTTACACTCAAAATATACCAGTGCCGATGTGGAATGAGTAAATACATTTAACTCCTTCGCATCTACACTCACACCGACCTCACTCGTGTTTTGGCTTGAGCAGTGAGTCTCTGCTGGTCTGTGCTCCAGGAAAGGCAGTATGGTACACCAGTCAAAAGCCTGGGCTTTGGAGTCAGACAGATCTCAGCCCAAATCCTTGCCCTGCTAACCATGTGACCCTGGGCAACAATCTCGACCTGAGGTCTCCATGTTGTAATCTGAGAGCACACGGTACCTGTATCTCCCGGAGGATTAAATGAGGTAACACGAACGATGCATCTTGTTCTGTGCCTGGCACACAGTAACACCCAGGCAAGGGGCGTTATCATCTAAACTTATTCTATAAAGGTAAGAATGCGCAAATCCTGCAAACAAGGCTGAGCTGATGTCATCAGTCAGCTGACGCACTGTTGTCCCGTGTGACATCCTTCAGGGTCTTCTCTGATACGGCCTTGCTCTCTACTGTGCCAGGCGGCACAAGGTATATGGATTTCCCAACATGCTTCACTTCACCTCAAGCAATGTAACTATACCTGCTATGAAATCCTAAAGGACAAGATAAAGCAGTGTGGATAGAAGACACTTTCATTGGCATGGCAATGTGGAATTCAAGAAAAGGCCTCCGACATTTTCAAAGACTTTTAGGTTTGGCCACAGCTGGTGTACTTCACTTGGATTCACAGGGACAATTCTTGGCCCTGAGTTCCTCCCTAGACTTTGTGGTTTAATGAATGGGGTTTGTTGCACTCCTGTTTTGTTTTGGTTTTTGAGGGAGTGCCCACAAAGCTTATCCATTTCATCTTGACATGACCTTAATTCTACAAGGACCTAAGGTACTGCCATAAGGTCAAAAAAGACAAACTGCAAGTCCACATGCAGAAGAATCATCCCTTTGGGAGGCTGTCACAGAACGGAACACAGTATGACCATTGCTTCAAACAGTAAATTCTTCAAACGGTACTCCTGACCACCACAGACTGTTGGAGCTAGCGGGGATCTCTGACATAATGTAGTTCAGTCCCTTCCTATGTACACAGGGACCCTACACACACATCCGGTCTTCCTGAGAGCCAAGGGCGGTGGAATGAGGATCTTGCCCACCATACTTCTGGTTACCGGCAGAGTCGGGAGGAGATCTCAGGTGCCTCAACCCTCCATCCAATGACGTTACCTTGTATTTCCTTCCAATGTATTCAGTAATCATAGCATGTGGAATTTAATTTTTTTTAAATAGACAAAAATAATGTGGAATTGGTCTGGTATATAAAGGGAATGGTGAAGGTAAGTAAAAGAGATGGACAAAGAAATGAAATTTTCCTCTGCCAAGAGGGCTGCCATTTTCCTTAATAAAATGAATCATTTCTAAAGTTAGCAATAAAGGGAGAACCTCTACTTTGAAGAAGTGGCCTGATCTCAAGTCTCTGAATCCTCCTCTCCTGAAGCTTCTAAATGACAGAGAACTCAACTGTAGCATCTCACCGCCACCAACTCCCTTCACCGTCTGCCCCAGTCTTTCCAGACAACTTTCCCCCAGAGGCATGGGAACACCCACTGCGGCTTCCAAGCTGGGCAGAACTATCCCTCAATATGTATATCCTTCCAGTAGAATTATAGTGCTGGGTACATGGAAAGTGCTCAGTAAATGCATGTTGAATGAGTGGATTAATGAACTGGCTTCTAGGTCAGTTCTTCTAAAATATTCTAAACATGTATATTTTCATTTGATATGGTAGGATACAGAAACCCAGGGAATTGCAGTTATTTTCCCAAAACGACTTCTGAAACTCATTGTTCAGACAAAAAGGCACATATTTCTATTGCATTTCCATCTCAGGCTGTATCCCCTTACCGAAGGGATGCTAATCAGCACCTCAGGACAAATAGGCTATTCTCAAACAGCAACACTGACCAACTAGTTGGAGCTGCTTGGAGTACTGTGTCAAGAAAGCTCATAGACTCCATCTAGGGTCAGGCAAGAAAGAGTGCCATAACCAATTAGCAATGTCTGCTATTGTGATTCTTAAGCTAATCTATGTTAAAGGATAAAAATGACAAAATTTTCTTGGACAGGTGAACAAGCACTTTGACAATCTGGGTTCAAGCCAACTTTGCTGGGGCCATTTTAATTAGTGGCCCTGCATTTTCTTTATATCCCAATGAGTCCCTAGAATGTAAGGTCTATGAAGGCAGGAACCCTGTCTGTCTTAATCATCGACAAATTCCCAACACCTCAAAGAGAACCTAATAACTCACAGAAACTCAGTAAATATTTGTGGGGGGGTTTTATTTTTGTTTCCTAATTTGTTGAATTAATGCAGGAATGGCAAAAGCACGGGCTTTAGTGTCACACCTGTGCTCAAATCTTGACTCTATCCTAACAGTGTCAACCTGGGGAAGAAGATACTTTACTTCTCTGAGCCTCATCTATAAAACAGAATAAATACTGCTTCATTTTAGAAAGTACCTGTGTTGATCACTAAACAAAATATGAGAAAGCAAAGCCTGACAACACAGCAGACACTCAGTACACATTAGCTTTCTTCCTTCCACAACAGCAATCGTGGAGGCTGTGGAATTTTTTTTTTTTTCATTTGCCTTGTTCAAATCAAGCTGTGGTTTTTTACTCCCTTCTTTTCTTTCCCATCATTAACTCTAGCTGCAGGCAAGTTTATGGAAGGCAGCAACTGTGTGTATCATTCATCAAGCAGGACACGTGTTAAACAAATGCAACACAGTGTTCTGTCTGCAGTGCGTTTGAAAAGATTATGCATGTAAATCTGCATCGTGTCACTACGCCACGACACAGAAATGCTCAGGTTTGGAAAGAAAGCCAACCGCATGTGAGACATAAAGGAATTACATAAACACAGAGGGGATTAGCTCAGCATTTTGAAGCTATGAACCTGGGTAGTCTATGGACAGTTTCTAAACTAGAGGAAGGAAATGTTTAGTTAGAGCTATTTGTTTAATATATGCACCAGATGAGATAAAGGAATTCAAAAGACAATGTAAGTCACACTTCCTCACTCTGTCCTTGCCAAGAACTCTCTACTGAGATGATTATGAAGATTTTTCTTTTCAAAACTCACAGAATTTCAACTTAGGAAGATGGCAAAGATACTTTGGTTAAAAAATGAAGATATACTCCAACTTCCTAAGAAAAAATTAAGCTGTTAATACCTCCTCCTGCCTCATAAGATGCTCTGGTGGCCAATCAGGTGCTTCTTCTGTGAATGCCATTTGCTATTTAATAACAGAAGTGGCTGGCTCTGAAAAGCAATCTGCCTGATGAGGTCTTCAAGCTGTGTAATTAGGAGGCTATTCCCTAAATTGGCCCACGGTGCCTATGGGATCAGATGAACAAGGCAGAAGGCCTCAGCCATTTAGAGGGAGCCAGCATGGGAAAGAGTTGACAATTCTCTTTTCATCCATTTCTCTGCTTCTCAGTGACACCAGGAAAGAGTGCCTTCCTTCCATCAATCTAACGACAAGTATTCATCCACTTGAGGAAAATCTACTGAGTGCTTCCGTGTGCCAGGCGGTATGAGGGGTGCTGGATGCAAGGAACAAGTTAGATACGATTCCTACCTTCCAAGCTTACAATCTAACGGAAAGGAGATGGAAAATAAAGATGGAAATAAATGTGTAACTGTTAATGATAAGTGTGATGAAGAAAAAGAACGTGCTATGCAAGAGAGGCCAGTGTGGATGAATAATTGAGATTGAGCAGATTAGGAAAGCTGTCCCTGAAAAAGTGACATTTAGGCTATGATCCAAAGTAGGAGTAACAATTAGACATGCAAGAGTGTTCCAAGCAAAGGCAACAGCATATGCATAACTCCTGGGGATGCAAAGGTATGGTGCATTTGAGGAACTGAAAGGCCAGTGTGCCTAGACCGGTGTACAGGGATGACAGTGGCATTAGACTGCAGAGATTAGAGGCAGACTAGGACTAGGGCCATATCAGAAGGCAAAGCCTTTTTTTTTTTTTTTAATGTTATTTATTTTTGAGAGAGAGAAAGAGACAGAGCACGAGCGGGGTAGGGGCAGAAAGAGAGGAAGACACAGAATCCGAAGCACGTTCCAGGCTCTGAGCTGTCAGCCCAGAGCCCGACGTGGGGCTTGACCTCACGGACTGTGAGATCATGACCTGAGCTGAAGTTGGACACTTAACCCACCGAGCCGCCCAGGTGCCCCCATAAGCCAAAGCCTTCTAGGCCAAAATAACTTTTTTCCAAAAGACTATGGAGCCACTGATAAATTTAAAGCATGGGAATGATATAATCCAATATATATTTTTAAAAGTCCACTCTGGCTGCAGTATGGAAAACAGAACAGCCCCACACAAGTGTGCCTGGCACATTAGCTACAGCAGCCTTCTGATTTGAAACAGTTTGTTCACAGCAAGGGATTTCCCTCCTCATGTCTCTAACCCAGTTTGTCAAATCCAACAGGTTCCACTTTGGTCTTTGGGAGAGAAGTATTGATAGAGACCATCGGAACAGGAAGAGACTTCAGATTCCTCCAGCCCATGTTAACAGATGATAAAATGGAGGTCAAACAGTAGAGATGGGACCGGGTCCCAGGTTCTCCAGGACTCCCAGTCCAGGTCAATTTGCAATCCACTGGAACAATAAGGAAAAGCCCATTTGTCTTCCTCAACTAGACTTAAAATCATAGCCTCAAGGTTGCGATGATCTAATGCAATCCACCTTCCAGCCCTGGAGGCTCTGTACTCTGTCCAATTCTGCAATGGACCAGTTTGAAAGGAATATGAATTCCTGAAGGTCTGCTCCCAATGCTAATGCAAAGGTCACAAACTGGGGGCCCATAGCCCAAATCTGGCCCATTAATACACTTTGTCTCACAGTCTTTAAAAAAAAAAAAAAGTGAATTTGTTACCAACATTTAGGAAAGATCTTATATAAAAATGTGAGTTACTGGCTTATTCTAGAAATAAAAACCTTAGCGTCTGATAACACTGATTACCAGGTTTAACTTCTGCCTGGCAATGATCAGCAGGAGCTGGGCAGAGGCTGCTCCCTTCAGACAGGGTGCAGGCTCTCCCGCTTACCCCAGCCCCTTCCATTTGGCTAAGCGCCAATCACTGTATCGCCACTATTACGTTCCTTAGATGGAGCCAGTTTCAGTATTCAAATTACTTGCCTGGCCTTTTAGTGTTTGAGTTTAACAAAAAAAGGAATTTTGAAACAAGAAGAGAGTTTCTCCTTATCATTAAGTTCCCTTTATTGTGCCTTCTCTCTTGTTCCATCCCAAGCTGGAGGGACTACTTCTTCCTGACTTGACCCAGCCTCCTCCATTCCAAAAGAGATCACAAAGAGGTCCCTTTGGCAAAAGCCACCTTACCTCTGGGAAGCTGGCCATATTCACCAAAATCAGCTGTGGAGACTTCATGGAGATCTGGCCAATCTGGTTTAAAGCAAGCTTCCCATCAGCAGTTACCACAGTGATATGATCAAGGGATCCTAAAAGAAAAGTCACAGAGTCTTAGAACTCAGAAAGACCTTAACAGCCCCACATCTAAGTCCCTACCTAATTCAGATTCAACTAATATTCAGTGATCCCTTATCAATGTGGCAAGACTGTTCAAGGGGCTGTCACAGGAGCAGCAGTGTCACATGCCGGAAAGAGCTCTGAAGCGTTGTCAGAACTAGGACTTCCCTACCGTCAACCAGGGTGGCCAATCATAAATGGCTCATTCTGAGATACAAAGAAAAAGTGGGGGAGGGGTCCTCTTAGGCAAACTGGGAATTGTCCCAGCATACCGTTGTAAGAATAATGCAGTGCAGTACTTTGTTAAGACCCCAAGATCTGATGTGAAGTATTCAACCAGGTTCAATGTCATCACAGGAGAGGAGGTTGTTGACAACACTGGCTTCAATCTGGAAAAGTCCAGGAGGTATAATGGTAAAAATCTCCACAATTCTGAAGACCAATGACCTGGGTTCAAATACCAACTCTGCCCCCTCCTGATTATGTGACCCTAGGCAGATCCCCTAAACCTTTAGACACCTGTTTCCTGATCTCTGTAAATGGGGCATACAAATTGTACCTACCTCATCGGGTTGTTATGAAAGTCTCTGGAAAGCACTTGTAACTGGCATATACGAGTGCCCAGTAAATGTTAACTATTACTACTTCTTGACTTTCTCCTGTATTTTAACCAAGCTAAACTACTTACAATTTCTCTAATACAGTCTGCTCTTTCTTGCCTCAGGATTCTGAGCATATATTGTTCTTTCTATTGAGAATGTCCTTCTCTGCTCAGATAATTCCAGCTCATTCTTTAACACTCAGCTATAATAGCATCCAATCTCAGGAATCTTATCTCACCTTCTAGGCTGGATAACAAACCCCCTTATGAGCTCCCTAGGACCCCATGGACCCCTTCTATAATGATGATAACCAGTATTTGCTGAACATTTCCTATGCGCAAGACACCATACTAAATGTTCTCTATAATTTCTTTTGCTTTCATTATCACAACTCTATGAGATAGTTCCACTATTTTACAGATGAGGAAACGGAGGACCAGACAGTAACTTGCCCAAGGTCACAACAGTTCTTAATAATGGAGCCTAAATTCAAACCCAGGTCTGGACAACCCTACAGCCATGTTCTTCACCACTCTGCTTTGCTATCTGGTTTTATCCATGTTGGTTTACTTGTTGATCTCTTCACATTAGGCTCTGGGCTCTTGGAAGCTGGGAACAACGTCCTTTCTCTCTGTATCTACAGCACCTACTTATCAGCACAGAATAAGTGCTCAATAATGTTTTGGTGAATACATCAGTGTACAGATGGATGGATGAATGGAAGAGGGCAAGAACAAATACATGGATAAATTTGTATCTTAGACAACTATTAAAAGCAATCAACAGAAGACCATGGGGGAGGGGAAGGAAAAAAAAAATTAAGAGAGGGAGGGAGCCAAACCATAAGAAACTCTTAAGAACTGAGAACAAACTGAGGGTTGGTGGGGGGTGGGGGGGGTGGGTAATGGGTATTGAGGAGGGCACCTGTTGGGATGAGCACTGGGTGTTGTATGGAAACCAATCTGACAATAAATTTCATATTAAAAAAATAATTTAAAAAAAAAAGCAATCAACTACCTTGGAGATAGAAATTACTGGTAGACAGACAGAGGTGTGAAAGGAAAAGTGCCTGCTGGCCCAGATAGTGGTGAAAGAGGATATGGAAGAATATGGCACAGAAAAGACTGGCTAAGTTCAGTTTCACCCAGTCTCTTCACGGCCCCAAGTTCTAGAGAGAACGTTACACAAACATAACCCTGAAGAGAAGGAGGCAAAGAGGAAATACCAACGGGAGGCCTTTTGAAAATGGATCTTAACTCAGCCTTCCTGATTTGCCATAAGATCCTTTGCCACAGAAGTCGCAACATGGGCTTTTCAGTATGCAATTGTGGTGGTTCCCATTCCCTAAATCCATATCGACATAATGCATCAAATCCTTTTCCCTCAATCTGTCCCCAGCGAGAATCTCCCTCAGCCTCATTCCTGCCCCTCATTTTCGCAGAGGTTAACATTTAACAAATTACACTCCCAACCCCTTTCCAGGCCCATCATCTTTTTAAGTTCAACAAGAGTGGAGCTTGCTGGCTAATTTTAAGTATCACATTTCTCCCTGAGCTCCTCTCAAACTGTTCTCTGGTTTCGGCTGCAGAATGTTAACAGGCCAGAAAGCACAGGGGAGACAAAGCACTTTATCAGTTTCATACCTAAAATAATAAGCAAGTTTAAAATAAACAGTTGGGAGAGATTGAATGGCACGGTCTACTGTCAGCAAAGGCAGAAATGCCCCAGTCCAAAGGTTGACAAATGACGGAATGGTCTTCTGATTTCACACAGGATCTCGTCTCTAAACTCAGTACGTTTCTGCTGGTGTTTATAAATGGAGCTGTATATTTTTCATTTGGTTTTCTTAAGAACAAGTTCATGAAGTATTTCCTAGTTTCCTTAGGAACTATCCCAGCCAAGATGTGAGTGGGAGCAGCCCAAGCTCCTAGAGATACCTTCAGAGGGTGTCCCAGGCTTGACTCTAGGATGATGACAATTTCCAAAAGGCCAATTTAACAGCAATTGGATTTTTCCTGCCTGCCTGCACCATTAGCTGACAACTCACTTCTTCCATCACATCTGCAAACAGTTCTCTTAGACAGTTCTGACATTTCCCACTTAGAAAAGCCACTTTCAGGAAGTTATTAACCCAAACGGAATCTTCCTGGTCAAGCTCAGAGGTACAGAAATGCCTCAGATGGATAGGTCTGCAGCCACTTGGTTCCCAGTAAGGGATAAGAATGGCCAAATAGGACAAATTGGAAAAATCAGACCAAAGATGTCAGTTACTGTAAAACCAAATACCTAGAAGTGCTTATATAGTATAATCGTAATAAAAATCCCATTTTTTGAGGGTGCAATTCCATGAGAGCAAAGACCATGCCTACTTTTGTTCACCACTTGTGGACCAGCACAATACTTAGTTCATCGTTGAATGGACAAATAAACGTAGTATTAACTACGAGCCGGGCACTGTGCTCAAACCGTTACATGTGTTACCTCACTGACTTTAATACTCACTCCAAAGCTATAAGGTGGGAATCAGACAAGGAAACTGAGGACCAGAAAAGTAAAGTTAACTGCCCATGGTCATCAGTTAGTAAGTAACAAAGCTAGGACTGAAACCCAGCCCTGCCAAAGCCATGATCTTTCCACTATGCCCTTCTCCAAAACATTGGTTCAGTCACTAACCTGGTGAGGTCCTTATATTGACAGTCTTATTGAAATTATCTTTGAGCGCTTCTGTCACAGACTTCATTTCTTCATCCACCTCTTCCAAGCTGATTATATCCTCAACCAAGGCAGCATTAAGATTCACTCTGGTTTGGAACTGTCCTTTCCCTTTGGCTAAAAAGTCAACAATCAGTGAATACAAGAACAGCAGCAGAAACAGAGACAATAAACAATTAGGGAAGAAGTGCCTATGAAATGCAGGGAAAAATGCCAAGTGCTAAAAAACTGTACATCATCAGTGTCCTACAAAATAGCCTACATTTATTACCCACTGGATTCCCAGAAAATGCTAATCATTTTCTGAGGTACTAGTGAAGGTACAGGCTTTATAATGAAACACCGCAGGTGAAAATCCTGGCTATCACGCATACGAGTTTTATGACTTTGAGCAATTACTCTGCTCTTCTGAGTATCAGGTTCCTTCCCTATAAAACAGGGATAATATCTATATTGCCAGGTTGCTATGATACAAATTAAGTAATTCAAACACCTATAACAGCACTATCCACATGGCATGCACTCCATAAATAAATTAATTCCTTATTTTTTAGAAAATAAACAGAAGATGAGAAAGGTAAAGTGACTTGCCTAATGTCACCAGATCATGAAATAGTATAGCCAAGATTTGGTCTCAGATCTGCCTAATATTAACCTACAAACTTTCCATTAGATTGTCTCTATACAATCTAATTGGAGACACAGGAAATACATTAATTCATTTTAAAACAAATGCTAAGACAAGGATATGCAAAGTATCTGATAGCTGGTAGAGACAAAAGGAACAACAGTAGTTACAGACATTAAATACCACCAGTGGTGATAATAATGACTCATATTTCAGAAAAATCAACAGCAATGGGAACTGAATAAAATTCTATTTTATGCCTAAGCCACCATGGTGATTTTTCATTTACATTCTATGTATATAGATCACTCCCACAAATATACAAATATTCCTGCATTTCTTCGTGGGAGGTGGGTCAAGTAAAAAAAAAAAAGAAAAATATTAAGTACTACTACTATCCACTTATTTGCTAACAATTCAAGTATTTATTGAGATTCATTCACAACAAATTTTATTAAACATCTACAGAGAGCTAACTCCTGTGGTATTTGTATAGCATATTATAATTTGCAATGCAATTTAAAGTACATTCTTCTATTAGATAATCAAAGCAGCTCTTGGAAGTAGGAAGAACAGATATTATTACTGTTCCCATTGTAGAGGGAGATGAGATGAGATGAGAAATCTATAGCACAAGTCATTTAAATGTGTTCCCCAAAGTACCAACCAGTAAGCAGCAGAGTGATTTTTAAAAAAATATTTATTGGCTTGTGTCACCACCGTTCTTGAAACCTTATTGCCCTTAAGTTAACAGAATAATGGCTTAGTATTTTTGGAACTAATGAAAGATGACAATCTTCAGATTCAGAAACACAAGTTCCAAACAGGATACTAAAAGTAAATTCATACCTAGACATCCTGTGAATGCAGAAAATTAAGGACAAAGAGATCTTGAAAAGAGCCCAAGATAAAAGAAAAATTATCTAAAAAGGATCCAAATTTACAGTAACAGCATACTTTCCAAGAGCAACAACAGGAGCTAGAAATGATGGAGACAGTATCTTCAATTTTAGATTTTCTAAACTAAGAATGTATGTTAAAATTTTTAAGTGGGAGCCTGGGTGGCTCAGTCTGTTAAGCGTCTGATTTTTGGCTCAGGGCATGATCTCATAGTTCCTAAGTTTGAGCCCCGAGTCAGGCTCTGTGCTGACAGCTCAGAGCCTGGAGCCTACTTCGGATTCTGTGTCTTCCTCTCTCTCTCTCTGCCCTTCCCCTGCTCACACACTCTCTCTCTCTCTCTCTCTCTCAAAACAAAAAGAAAAAAATTAAGTTATGCCCATCAATATGAGGATAGATAATATGAATGAAATAGTATACAGTCATGAGAAAGAAAGATCTACAACTACACAGAATAAATCTCACAATCATAACGTTGAGCAAAGAGGCTAGACACTAGAATACAGAGTGTGCAGCACAAAAGCCAGATACAGGAATATAGAGACAAACGTAATCCTGCCACTAGAAGTCAGAATACAGGGGCGCTCAGTTGGTAAGCGTCCAATTTCAGCTCAGGTCATGATCTGGCAGTCTGTGTGTTCGAGCCTCACGTCGGGCTCTGCGCTGACAGCTCGGAGCCTGGAGCCTGCTTTGGATTCTGTGTCTCCTTCTCTCTCTGCTCCTCCCCCACTCACACTCTGTCTGTCTCTCAAAAATAAACATTAAAAAAAATTAAAAAAAAAAAAGAAGTCAGGATATAGTTACCTACAAGGAGTAGGAGGAGGTAAATTACTGGAAGGGAGCATAAAGGGGACTTCTGACATGCTGGGAATTTCTGGTTTTTGATCTAGGTGCTGATTACACAAGTGTTTTCAGTTTGTGAAAATGACCAAGCTGTTTCTTATGATAACTGCACTTTTCTATAGGTGCCTTTTAATTTCTATAAAAAGTTAAAAAAAAGAAATTAAGGGTAACTACCAAAACAATAAGAAATAAAATGTATAACTTCCAAATTAGCAGAGATGAAAAAACAGAAATAAAAAAAAATTTGGCTAATTCAATAGAAGGAGGAGAAAAACAAAGAAAACTATGATAAAGTAAAAAATAAAATGGTAGATATACAAATACTCAGTAATCACAATAAATATACACAGACGAAGAATTTGACTTAAAAGTTTGAGACTCTCAGGATGCCTGAGTGGCTCAGTCAGTTAAGCATCAAAGTCCTAATTTCAGCTCAAGTCACGATCTCACAGTCATGAGATCGAGCTCCCATGTCAGGCTTCTCACTGAGTGTGGAGCCTGCTTGGGATTCTCTCTCTCCCTCTTCTCTCTCTGCTCCTCCCCACCTTGCACGTGCTTTCTCTCTCTCTCTCTCTCGAAAATAAATAAACATTAGAAAACTCCATCTATTTCAAAAACAAAAGTTACAGATTCTCAGTAAGATATTTTTAAATCTAGTCATATACAACACATAAGAGGTTTTGCAAAAACATAAGATTACAGAAAGTTTAATGTACATGAATGGAAAAATAACCCTGGAAAATATTAAATAAAAGAAGGCTGATAGTTATATCAACATCTAAAAACAGATTTTAAGACAAAATGCATTTTTAGAAAAAATGAAGGCCACTTCATAATGACAATAGAAACAATTCACCAGAAAGATACTCCCCTTCTGAGCTTAAATACACCACATAATGTAGCGTCAAGATCAATGGAATTAAAAGGAGAAACTGATGAATCTACAATCATACAAAGACATTCAAAATACCTTCCTTCATAACTGATAAATTGAGCAAATAAAAAAAATAGAAAATTTGATCAATACAATTAGCCAACTCAATCTAATGGTCATATACACAATCTTGCATCCAGCAGTAAGAGAATACATATTCTTCTCAAGCATATTTGGACTTGTATACAAAATGATCTTGTTCTATCCCTCAAAACAAATCTCAATAAATACCAAAGAATCTTCATCATATAGGACATAGTCTCTGATCACAGTGGGATCAAGCTAACTCTCCAAAAAACATGTTTGAAAAATTTTAAACACTTCAAAATAAGTCATGAACTAATGGAAAACACATAATGAAAATTTTAAGTGTTTTAAAATAATAATAAAACTGTATATCTAAAACTTCTTTGAGCCACCTGACATATTTACATAGAAGTTTATAGCTTTATACACTTATAGGAAAAGAACAAAGGTTGAAAATTAATGAACTGTCCAGTTCAAAGGATAGAAAAAGAAAGACAGGGGAGAAAATAAACAATAAAGGGCAGAAATCAATAAAACCAAAAATGACAAATCAACAAAATTAAAATCTCTTTCTTAAAAGGCTTATGAAACCAAAAAACTTCTTTCAAGAACAACTGAGGAAAAAAAGGAAGTAGACAAATCAATTAATATTAAGAAAGAAAAGGAGAAGACAGTTACCAAAACATTAGAGATTTTAATAATTTTGAGAGACTATTATGGACAACTTTATGCCAACAACTTTGAAAACGTGGAAATAATAAAAAATTTCCTAAAAATACATAATTTACTAAAATTAACTGAAGAAAAAAGAGAACATCTAAATAGCATCATAATCATTAAAGAAACTGAATCTATGATTTAAAGCCTGCCCACACACAATACCAGGTTCAGGTGATTTCATAGGCATGTTCTAAGAATCATATAAGGAACTGATTAATCCTGGTCTTACACAGACCATCCCACTGAGAGAGAGACAGAAAGACAAAGATGAACTCCCAGCTCACATCATGAGACTAATATAGTCTTGATACCAAAACCGGACAAGGAAATGCTAGAAAGTTATACCCATCAATATCAGAGACTTACATTAAGGCTAACCTCACATAAAGGTATAGAATCAAAAATCCTAAATTAATATTAGCAAACCAAATCCAACAACATACATACAAATTATGTATCAAGCAGTGTACAAACAAATTATATATCAAAAGGAGCAAGCAGGGCTCATACCAAAAATGCAAAAGTGGTTTAACATCAGAAAAAGCTACTGATGTTGAGTCACCACATTAATAGATTAAAAAAGTAAAAAAAAAAAAAAAAAAAAAGACGATCGTCTCAATAAATGCACTAAGAGCATTTGATAAAAACTTAACACCCATTCAAAACAAAAATTCTTAACAAAATAGGGACAGAAGATATTTGCTTAAAAGAGAAACTACTGAAAAATAAAGCAAACATAATTCTTGATGTTAACATATGAGAAGTGTTCCTTAACAAGTCAGAAAAATAACAAGGATGCCTACTATCATCAGTCACGTTTATTCAAATTATATTAGAGTTCCTAGCCAATGCAGTTAGAAAGAGAGAAGGGAGGGAGGAAGAAAGGAAGAGAGGGGAGGAAGAAAAGGTATATGGATTAGAAAGGGAAAAACAGAGCTACCATCATTTACGGGTATCACAATTACCTGGAAAATTCAAAAGAATATACAAATAATAGATCTAATAAAAGAGTTCAAAGTTGCAAGATATCACATGAGTGTATAATAACCAAAAGTGTTCCTATTCACCAGCAACCAAACAGCACGAATGATCTTTAAAAAAGATATGAATTTAAAAAAACAAATCTTCCATAAAATAACACAATAGATCCACTCATGACCTTAAGGTAGGGTCATTTTTCTTAAACTGAAAAAAAAAAAAAAAGCATTATCCATAAAGGAAAAGATTAATAAATTGACTACCTGAAAATTAAGAACTTCTGTTCATCAAAAGACACAATTAAATGTAAGTGATGAATCACTGAATTCTACTCCTGACACCAACATTACACTATGTTAACTAACTCGAATTTAAATAAAAACTTGAAACAAAACACCACTAAAAGACTGAAATGGAAAGCACATCAGCAATACGTACATATGACATAAGTCTTATCTTTAGAATATACTGAAACTCCTACCAATTGACTTTTTTTTAACGGGCAAAAGACTGGAAAGAGGATATACAAAGAGCCAAAAAACAAATGTAAAGGTGCTCGCCATCATCACCCATCAAGAAATGACAAATTAAAACCACAATGAGATAAAACCACACACCCATCAGAATGGCTAGAAATAAAAAGACAGTGTACTGAGCACTCATGAGTACGTGGAACAAAGAGAAAGCTAAAACCTTTTAGGTAGGAGTGTAAACTGGCACAACCATTCTGGAAAACTGTATGTACTGAAAGGGAACATACACATCCTCGGAAGACTCGACCATCCCACCTCTTGGTATATGTACACCAACAGGAAGGTATATATATATATGGGCACCAAAATCCATGTACATGCACATTCACAGTAGCATTATTTACTTCCAGTTCAAAACTGGAAGCAGCCCAAATGCCCATCAACTGGACAAGCATACACAAGTTGTGGCATAAGCATTCACTAGGATACCATAAATAAAAACGCACAACTACTACATGCAACAACATAGACAAATCTCACAAACAGATTGTTACCGCAGGAAGCCAGGCACAAAAGAAGCTACAGTGAGCTCAAAAAGGGAAAACCTAATCTATTAGTGCTAAAGTCCCAAAATGGGTTATCTTTTAAAGGGTGACAACCGAAAGGGACGGGCAGGAAGCTTCCAGAGTACGAGTGATGTTCTATATCTTGACGTGGGTGACGGTTACAAGGCTGTGTTCACTTTGTGAGAATTCTCTGAACTGTAACCACTTACAATGAATGTATGTACTATTCTGCATATATGTTATAACCCCAAAATTTATTTAATAAAAAATATGTATGTGACCAAAACGACAATACCCAGAAATAAAGCTGATCAAAGAAATGTATAAAATCTTTATGGAGAAAAACTAACAATATGATTATAAATTTCACATACAGGAGTGAAAGGCCAGAAAAGTGTGTATGTATAGTAAGGGGAAAGATTTTTACCACTAGGTTCAAGGCTTTACGACAGTGATTCAGGTAGCAAGAAATTTAGAACAGGAAGAGATAAGTAATTCAACAAAATCAACTAAAATCAACAAAAAACTTGACATGCGACAGAGGAGGCATTACAAATCTGGGAGTAAAGAAGGGGCTAATCAATAAGTGATGTTGACACAACATATGACCCATTTCAAAAAAGAAACTTAAAACTAGATTCCCAGCCTCACAACACCTTCAAAAATAAATTCCATATGGACTCAAAACCCACGAAAAGTAAAAAACTTTAAAATATTTAGAAGAAAATATAGAAGAATATGACTCTGGGTAGGTAAGGATTTGTTACAGAAGACACAAAAAGTACAAATGATAAAGGAAAGGACGAAAAAAATAGGACCACATTAAAACTTATGGTCAACAAAAGATACCATTAAGTAAAAGGCAAAGCAGACAGCTACAGCACAATCAACAAACGACTCTCATTCCTAATACAGAAGGAATCCAACAAATTTCAAAGAAAAAGTGAAACAACCGACTTTAAAGAGGCAATCAGAAGAGCTAAAAACTGAGCAGCCAAGTAAATATGAAAAGCTGCTTACATGCTATAGCTAATGTGTGCATCAGGAGGCTCCCCCCATTCCCAGTTCTGCCACTATCTAGATGTGACCATGCACAAACATCTTACATAGGTACCTCGGTCTCCTCGTTTGCAAATGGTGAGATTTGGGCTTCACCAGATAATTATAAAAATGTCTTCACTAGATAATAATAATTCTTTCAGTAGATAATTATAAAGGTCAAATTATTAAATACGTGAATTTGTGAAATTTAAAAAAAATCAGTGCAACATACAGATGAAAAGTCGTTACCATTATCACTAGTAACAATATAAATCTTCTAACTATTAATGCTCTTTCAGCAATTTGTTAATTTTCCTATTAATAGCAAAGGGAGGGTTCATATGAAACCATAAAAGGAAAGTCAGCGGAAAAAATATTCAGCAGCACGTTTCCAACACCATCCTTGGGAATGGACTCCCTGACCCACCCCTGCAAATAGCACGTGTGCTTTGAGGTGTGCTGAGGAGTGCTTTCTGTACTCCTTATTCATTCAACAACATTTTTTGATACATACTATGTGTCAGGACCTGTTAGGTACTAAATAAGGCACGGACCCTATTCTCATAGGGTCCAGCATAGAAGACACAGAACAAACAATAATTAATCTCACAATTAATTGATTAATTAACGGGTGCTGTGCTAAGGACGTCAAAGGTAAAATAACAGTGCACAAGAGTGCACGTAACAAGGGACCTGACCCAGTCTAAGGGGTCAGAGAGGACTTCCCTGAGGAAGCGACATTTAAGCTGAGACCTGCGGCATATCAAAGTCTCATTCTTGGATGACACAAACCATTAAGATCATCCATCTAAATCCATGGCTCTAATACCTCCTCACCCAACAAACTTCTGGTTTTAATTTCACTTCCAACAGAGGTCTTGCTTGTTATAAGGAGAAAATATGTTGATCTCTGCCACAAATATTCTGGTTGGCTTGGCACTTACATCTCTAATTCCAAAACTAAAACTAAAAGAAGGAAATGAGGTATATTCTGAGCAATGGTAACATAGGAGGCCACACGGTAATGAGCAAAGAGACCCTTGGTTCTAACACTGTCTCTGTCACTGTGGTATTTAAGCTGATCAACTGAACTATCTGAGACACCATCTCCACGTTCTTCCTCAAGGGGAGAAATTCAGTACATCTCTGAGATCCCTTCCAGCTACAATAGTTCAAGGGCTAAATGCAAGAAAAGGGCGAAGAGGTCATATAGCTCTACCTTTGGCTTTCTTGGTAGCGAAATAACGGATTGGTACAGCTGGTGAGGCCATGTATTGTCCATGGTCACTTTGTCTGCCACTCACTGTCTTCAGCGTCACTTCTGAAACAGGTCTGGTCAAGGCTGCAAAGGAGTTACAAAAGACAGGGTGGACCAAGCGGAAGCATCTTAATCCCAAGGCCATGCCGGAAGACAATCCTTGTGAACATTCACTATAAAGACTAAGACCAAAAAAAAAAAAAAAAGAAAAAGAAAAAAAAAGGAAAACAGATAGTATTACAACTTCAGAAAATAATTTGTACCAGTTATCAAGCAACAACTGCAAACTAAGCTATGTGCCAGGCAATTTAAATATATTACCTCCTCCCAACAGCCATACAAGGAAATATGATTAGCCCCATATTACAGAAAGATACTGAAGCTCACAGAGATTTAAGTAACTTGCCCACAGTCTGTAGGACTCCAAATCGCCAGGCTCTTTCCACTGTACCAAATGCCCCTTATAGTACACAGGAAACACAGAGTTAAGTAAATGTGCAGCAGCTGAAATCTTTAATGATGCTAATTAAACCCTTACATGAGAAAAGGCAAAAAAATCTTGATAAAGTTATACTCTAAAAAGGGAGGGCAGAGCACTGGAAGAGGACTTTAAACTAAATTTAAAAAACTCATTTCAACAGGCATAAAATGACTGGAAAATTCACACGACAGCATTTAATTAAAATTTTCTTTGGTTCCTTATGCGCTGATTACCAATTAGAATGCACTTTACTTTAATGTGAGTCTGAAGCACGGTTGAGGTTTGAGGTCTTCCATGTTACAGAACTAAAGCTCTGGAAAATGCCACCCTCCTCTGTGTTAACACAAGTTATACACTATACTTCTAAGGTCTCTGACCATGAAAAGATGCGGGAGTCTATAGCCAGCTTCTGCCAGGAATCTGGCTATCACTCAGTTAAAACCAAGAGCAATTAGCATCAAATACCTGGAAGTTACTATCTTTGAAAATCAGTCCTATACCTCATTAGAGAAAAAAAAAAAAATCCCATCCTTAAATGTTAATGCAGCAGAACTGAATAAAAGCATGCACTTTGCAGCGAGGAAGACTGGGAATCTAATCCCAGCTCCACCACTGACTAAATGCCCTGAACATCTCTGCACCTTGATTTCCTCAGCTGTGAAATGGGGATAATTATAGTTATTTCTTAGGCTCGGGAAGAATAAATGAGTTTATGCAGGTAAGATAATTGGCACAGTGCCCAGCTAATAGCAGGAGCCCCCAAAAGATTATCTGTTGACAGCTATCACCTTTCCTTTCAAAAAGACTTCTACACAACGGTCAGACACAACAAAGAATCCCGCGTGTCTTTACCAATGTATAAGATAGTCTAGTCAGTCAGATCTGGATGTAAATTCCAACTTTGGGCAATTCACTGCACCTATCTGGGCATCACTTTCTTCATCTGCAAAATGAGAAAAATAATCCTGATCTTAAAATGAGATAGTAAATGCATGTAAAACACCTAGCACAGTGCCCGGGATATAGTACCTACTTAATAAATGCTAGCTACCATTATTATTATTTCTTAAAAGAAAAGCGAGTAAATCAAAGGCAAATAATTTCTCCTGATGGAGTTTTTTTTTTCTCTCCTGCTGGAATTTTTAATAGCAAGGGATGCTAGATGTCAGTGATTGACTGCATGAAATCAGTAAAAGCAAATCTAGATTTTAAAAAGTATCTTTCCTCTTCTTTAATTATTTTCAATAGCTACTATTAATTGAAGTCAGGCCTGGGCTGCTTGCTTTACCATGTCTAATCCTCCCAATAATGCCACAGAGAAAGTATAATAATCTCCATTTTACAGATGTAGAAACTGATGCTCAAAGAGACCATCGTTGTCCAAGGGCACGGAACTATTAGCTCTGCCCTATTTTGCCAAAACTGTTCACAAAATTTGGCTCTAAGTGAGGTTTCTATATCTAGGTTTTTCTAATATAGCCAATGCCTTACCCACACTTATATCCAAATATGGCTGTATAATAATGTGTTTTGTTGTTGTTTTTTTTTTTAATCTACAGGGTTTCAATCTGGCTGCTCCATTTAAGACAGGTTTCCTGGTGTTCCTGTTGCAGGTCATAATACCAATCCACAAAGCAACAGGAAATCAAAATGGGTTAGAAATAAACAACCTTTGACAGAAAGCGCAGCACCCAAAAGCAGACCCAGTACATGTGAACCGGAAGACAACTCTATAAATAAACCACATTGCTGAAATGTTTTAGGCGTAGATTTTAATTGCACAGAAGTCAGGAAATTTCAAAGTAGAGGTTCAATAAAGGCAGTCCCTTGGGCCCTTTACCTTAAGGACATGCATATTAACAGTTCAGCACAGAAGAGTTAGTCAAGGAAAGGAACTGTCACAGGAGCCCAGGTATTATCCGACAAAATTAACCTAAACTCAGAAAAAAATGTGAGAAAGTATTTGGGCTTTGGACACAGTCTTGAA
Source organism: Acinonyx jubatus (assembly GCF_027475565.1). Lineage (NCBI taxonomy): Eukaryota > Metazoa > Chordata > Mammalia > Carnivora > Felidae > Acinonyx > Acinonyx jubatus. Next base: position 12,942,013 of record NC_069391.1, read on the forward strand.
ATGGAATCCCACACTTAGGAGCTGTGTGACCTTGCATAGATCATTTAGCCTCTCTGAGCTACAGTTTCCACCCCATTTTTACTGCCGTGATATTACTGAGCCTTCAAAAAGATAATTGTAACAATAATAATGAAACAATTGCTAACATTTACAGAGTTACAACTATGTGCCAGAAACTATTCTAAATGCTGTATTGCATACATTAACTCATTTGAGCCTCATGATATCACTATGAAAAAAGGACTATTAGTATACCCATTCTATGGATGAAGAAACAAAGGCACAGATAACTTGCCCAAGATTAGATTTCAGGCAATCTAGCTCCAGAGTCTGTGCTCTTATCCAGTGTACTGTATACTATTACATATATGAAACACTCAGCAATTATTGACGTTATTATTGAAACTGTTGGGAGTATATTTTAAATCTATTTGAGGCACATACTATTTTTCTAAAGTTAAGGTTCTCAAAACTTGACTTTGTGTTTTCTATAGAAGGTGCATTTTAATTTTGTAAAGAACTAGATGAGGGACACAAAGCCCTAGCTTATCTATTGTCCCAGCAACTTCTCACAATCCAGCTGTATATTAGCTTATAATATGTACATTTTTATAAACACGGATGTGGGTCCTCATTGTATATAAAGTACTTTCACATGTATTATCTGATAACCAAATTCATAATTACCACCCACATTTTACAAATAAGCAAAATGATTTTTCATTTCCTTGAATATTCCTCCTGCTCCTGGGTCTTCAAACATAATGCTGAAGTTGAATCTGCTTGGAATGATCTTCCCCCACCTCTTTAATGAACTACCTCTCACTTTTCTTTCAGATTTCAGCTTAAGCATCACTTTCTCAGAGGATGCCTTTCTTGGCTGTCTCCTCCAGTCCAACTCGGTCAAATGTCCTGTAGCCCACTTTCATCAACACCCTATACTTTTTTCATAGCACTTAAACAGTATCAGCTAATATCTGTGTAGTTATTTGATCACTGCCTACATCCCTCCCTGAGACTATAACCACCACAAAGACTGATCTCTGGTTCTCTTGTTCACTGCTGTACCTCCAGCATAGCACAGTCCCTGAATACAGAAGACACTGACTATGAGTGATGAATACATACATGAATGAAAGTCCAGAAAGATTAAGTCCTTGCCCAAGGTCACAATTACGGTGCAAGATCTGGACTCTAAGCCTCAGATTGAAGGTCCTGGGCTCTACTTCCCAACAGTGCTTCAATCATCTCTTAGTCTCCCAGATTTTTCACATAGAGATAGTAGGGTATGCTCTCTAAGTTCAGTGCCACACACAGGTATTTGCAGCAACTGACTACATAGTATCTGACTATTCACAGCATCATGACTATAGTATAGAATCATGTCCCTGATGTAACCAAAGGAGGATGACACACTTTAACAGGTAGAGAAAGAACTTTTGCCTAAGACCTAGAAGGTACAGATCCCAATATTCCTATCTCATCACTCCCTGCCAACAATCCTCTTTAGATTCATAACCACCTGTATTACAAAAAGCATTTGTGGCAGCTCTCCAGTGACATGTGACTTGTACCAAACCACTTCTCCTACCTAGATTGTGTTTCGCCAACTGCATAATGAAGGGTCAGTTCAGGTTTTCATTCTTTCGAACTATGAAGCTCTCCAAGATTCTGGAAAATGCAGTAGAGTGCGGTGAAAGTTAAAAAGGCACCAAACTTAGAGAAGACCTGGGAAAGAGTCCTGGTTCTAGCACTTCCTAGATATGTGACCTCAGATAGATCACACTCCCTGGACCTCAATCTCCTAGGTAAAATGTAGATGACAGTACTATTTGTCAGGGTTACCAGGACGATCGAATGAGGTAAGGGCTGCAGAAACACTTTGTAACTAGACAACGGCTACTGAAATGGCAACTGTTTGCTGAGGGAAGGCACAGAGTAATGGTTAAAAGTTAAGGCTTTGTAATTTAAGCTCCATCCCTCACCAGCCGCATGACCCTGATAAAGTAATTTCTTGAGCTTCCATTTCTTCATCTTGGGGGGCGGGGAGGGTAATAATACCTACCCCCGTGGGACAGTTCTGAACACTAAATGTTCCTGCCAGATAGTGGGCTACAAAGGAGGGGATGCTATTGAATAAGCACCCTCCCCTCCGCATCCTCGAAGTTCGCAGCTGAGGGGACGAGCCCCGCCCCCACCCCACGAAAATCTCGCGGAAGCGACAGGTCCCGCCCCCAGTCTTAAAGGTCAAGCCGGATTCGAATGGAACCGGTCAGGGTACGGTGATCGGACTCCCTCAGGTTCCCCAGAGATGCTTGAGTAGAGGTCTCTGGCACCCGGATCCAGCGCGCGCCTCGAGGCCGTGCAGAGGCCACTCACCAGCTATCGCCCAGGATACTAGGAAAAGACACACGCGACCGTGGAGACGGCGGCGGCGCGGGCGCCATGACGTCACGGGGCGGCGCGGCGGCGCAGGCGTAGCGCGTCACCGACGGCCTGGCAGCGGGCGACGTTGAGGTGGACGCGCCTGGAGGGCCGTCGGGCTGCGGGGTCGGGACCTGTTTCTGGGGCATGAGCCGAGGGGACGACGCCGAGGCCACGAGGTGAGTCCCGCCGCGAGGCGCCCCTGCACCTGAGCGCCAGCCCCGCGAGGGGCTCGTAGAGGAGGCTGCCCTAGCAAGACGGCTTCTCAGGCCCCGCCCCGGATTGTCCCGCCGCTAGCCCGGAAATAACAATCCGAGAAACGACCCATTGCAGCTGGGAATTCGCGGCCAGGAATCGGGAAGCCGGGGTTCCAGGCTTGACCCTGCCATTACCCTTAGCTTTAGGGACAAGTGGCTTTGTTTCTCTGGACTTTATTCCCTGTAGGATTATTCTTGCCTTCCAGGCGGCTGCAGTTTGACTGCGAGGATAGATGTAACAAGCGTTTTTTGTGAACTCTGTTAATCTAGGGGATTGTCGCCATTGCAGACCTAAAAGATTTTAATGGTCGCATGACATCTTGATCTTATTACGTTTTTACAAAAGGCCTAGTGCTAAGCTGTCACAGATACTCTTATTTAAACCCCTCAACGACCCATGAGTTAGGGATAATCGTGCCCATTCTAGAAAGGAAGAAGAAAATGAGGTTCCAAGTGGAGCCCCGTTCATTCATTCAGTTAATATTGAGCACCAGGCAGTGTACTAAATGCTGTGAATGGAACTATGTCCAGGATAGGAAGGTCCTCCAGGAGCTTACATTCTGGTGAGGGAAACAGAAAATAGAATAGTAAATAACGTTGAACGAGCAGTATACAGAAAGAAAAGGTGGCTATGGCTCTACTCTTAGGAAAAGCTTTTCTGGAAAGACACTTAGCTAAAGTCACACAATAACTGGGTGCCAAAGCCAGGATTTGAATACAGATCTTTCGGCCCCGTATCCCACACTCTTGCCACTAAAACATGCTACCCTTTTGTCATATTAAGTAGTAGTGGGTATTCCTGTTTTCAGACATGAGAAAATCCGAGAAGGTCCTATGATTGGTCATCGCAAATGTTGTCTCTTTTAGAGAGGCCTTCCCTCTCCACTGATGCTGAAGTAGTCCAACCCCAGTCTCCATGTCAGATCACCTTGCTAAATTGTGTTTGCAGCTCTGTCGCTAATTATACCTTGTTTATTTATCTTGTGTTTGTGTTGTCCCGCCCCTCCTCCAAACCATGAGCATTCCAAGCACAGAGAGCTTATTTGGTCACTGCTTTGTCCTAGACAATGCCTAGAAATAGAAGCTCAGTTTTTCTTTTTGGAATGAATGAATGATCTGTAGGAAAATAGGAGGATAGGAAAGCACAGAGAATACAGAATGCTTCTCCTGGTCTGTTTCCACTCCTAGGATTCTGTTTCTGTGTGTTTCACCTTTCTCTCAGGAGGTAAGAGCAAGAACTACAAGCTTATTCATTTCTCTTTTTTCAGCACATAGCCATGGGCTTAGCAGTTAGCAGTTGCTTGTCACACTTTGTTGAACACATTGAAGACATGAGTGGGAAAGGTAGAATAATACCCTCACGTGAGGGGCTGGATAAACATGTTATTAACAATAACTTAGCACCCACTGTGTACCAGACTTCATGGGCTATGCTGAGATGAATAAGAGGTAATGGCAGTGATCAGTGTATGTCATCTGCTGTTTTTAAGACCGTTCCTACAAGCACTATCCTCTGAGGCACTTCGGGTTACATAGTATCTGTTTCCTAGAGCAAGGAGTTGTAAAGTCTGGCACAGCCTGCCATCTTCCCAGCCCTTTTTTTCTTTCTCTACCACATGATATATTTGTTAAAGCTTTGCTTTACATCTGTCATCTCATTTTTGGCCTTCTCAGCACCCTTAAGTTACAAGCAGGGCAAGGTTTCATATGTAGAGATGAGGAAACAAGCTTAGAAAGAAGTGACTTCCAATGGAAATGCCAAAATTGGAAACCAGGTCTTCTGACACCAGCGTTTTTTCTCTTGCCACTACTGTCTCCATCATAACCCTCAGCCTCCTTTGGTTGTGAGGTGAGTCCTTTCCAGATCGAAGACTAGTGATAATTTAAGCTAACATTCATTGAAAACTCCTCAGGTGCCATACATTGTTCTTAATGCTTTGAGTGTGTTAACTCAGTCAATCTGCACAACTTTTGTGAAGGGTCATTCTCTTTTCAGATGAGGAAACTGAGGCACAAGTGGCTAAGTACCTTGCACAAGGTTACGCAGCTAGTAAGCATGCAACTGGAATGACTTAGGAGGAAGTTAGTCTCTTCTCTGAGTCTCTTCCAAACTATTAAACATGATACTAGCAAACATTGATTGCTTACTGTTGTTGATGCAGTGTTTAATGATTTTTCATGCATTATCTTTAGTCTTCCTGACAGCCCTGTAAGATAAAAACTGTTATTTCCATTCATAGGGTATATGAGGGAACAGAGGCCTAGAATGTTCTGGCAATTCACCAAGTCACACAGCCTGCTTTCAAACCCAGTTCTGATTCCTAAATCTATAGCTTTAAATTTCCTGTATTGCCTCATCCATGAGGAAGAGACGTATAACTGCACTTTCCCACCCATCTCCCTCAGTGCCATTAAGACTCTCTTTCTGGTGGTTTCCAAGACTTATTTTGGGTGACAGTTTTTGAACTGGAGTATCATGTAGTAATAAAGACTTTGGCCTCCCGCCCAGTCGGCCTCTGGCTTCAAAAGAGGAAAACTTTAGTGTCTGCACGCAGAACCACACCCCTTTCACCTTAAATGGAAGCTCTTGCACTCTGGCTGCCAGAGGAGCTGTCCCAAGGGAACTGGTGCTGGGGCCCTGGTTGTGGAATAACTGAGGCCTTTGAAGAACTGCCCAGGGCTTGCCCTCCTTGAATAAATGTTTGTTGAATTGAATTTGAAGTCTCCTGTTCACACACTGCTGCTCCTCTCCTGCCTGAATGTTCACGTTTTCTTTAGTATTTCATAGAGATTGATGGAAGCAGAAACCAAAACTCTTCCCCTGGAGAACGCATCCATCCTTTCAGAGGGTTCCCTACAGGAAGGGCACCGGTTATGGATTGGCAACCTGGACCCCAAGATCACAGAGTGAGTCTAAGTCATCTTAATTTGTTGCCTACAAAACTGGGATGTTTGTAGTGGTGGTGTTCAGAAGAATTTTCAAGAGATGTAGGATATATTTTCGCCCTTTTATTTATGTTTTAATTACCTTTGAAGGGTACATGCTTTTGTTATTAACCTGTTATGTTGACATTTTTCTTATATTTGGACTGTTCTGCAAGAACACAGACGTGGGTATTCTTTAAAACATATACTTCATTTTTCTTACTTGCCAAAGATGTTCTTTTTTTTTTTCACCAATTTGAATCCTTGTACCCAGTGACTACAGGACATTATTTTCTAGAATCAAGCCACAGCATACTTTTATTTCTCAAAATGAGGGAACCGGCAGACGTCTCGGTACCTTCACCAACGGGCAGAGGGTACCGCTTGGCTGTAATTCATGTTAAGCAGCCATGGAACCATAGAAGGTCAGAGCTGGAAGGCATCTTAGAAATCACGTCAGCCCCTTTGGTTTTCATTCATTCACTAAATGGTATGGTGCCTAATGTGTGCCAAGTGCCTATTTGTGCCAAGTACCACACTAAGCAGTTTTCAAACTTTTTAAATCTGAGGAACCTTGTCTTAAAGTAATCAGAACCTGTTTATAAAATACAAGCTCAGAGCTGTGCTGATTAAAGTGGGGAAGAGGTCCCCCCAAAGCCTTTTGGCAACTGCCACCCTTTCTTTGGCAGTCAGTTAGAGGACTCCATGTTACAGGACTCCATGGAGCACACTTGAAAACCTCTGATAGGACCCAGGTCTCTTACCCTACAGTAGAGGAAACTGAGATCTGAAACACAGAAGTGCCTTGCCCGGGGTAACACAACTAATTAAATTGTCCTGACTCCCCACTCTTTCCATTGTGGCCATTATAGTGGAAAGTACTTTCTTAGCAGGAGAGAATTAAGAGGTGTTTCCTTCCCCCAGTTGTTCAGTAGGTTCAGGGCTGTAGTTGGTGGCAGGATGGTAAGGAGTGAATAGATCCAGCTGTGTGGGATCAGTGCTTAAAGCAGGTGTGGAATATGTCATCAGTCCTAAAAGGCAGTCCCTGTGGAATAGTGTTAAAGGCAAGGTGAGAGGAGACGAGAGAACCTGCTTACTTGAGTCTAGGATAAGAGGAGGTGTATATAGGATTGGGACTGGGAGAGAGGAAAGGGATGTGAACTAATGGGTCAGGATGGTAACAGAAAGTTTAGTTCTTAATTCTGCTGAAGTTCAGATCAGCTAAATGAAATTAACTTTAGGTTCCTCTAGGAATTATGCCCTTTAACATATGTTGTCCCCATATTATGTTACTTTGGTCACTGGGGCCCTGGACTGTGGACTGCGCATTTATTTTGGTTCCCTTTATGGCTTATGGCTTTGAGGATGAATGAATGTGTGAATCAGCACAGCCTCTCAATTATGAGTGTTGATCAGAGAAGCTGTTTCCATCATCTAAAAGCCAGGCTGTGAGGGGTTGCTCCCCAGAGTGGTTTCCATTCCCACCTCTGCTTCTCTGAATGGAAATCGGAACATGGAAACACTGTTCGTTGTTTTGGCTATAACTCACCGTAATGGGACTCTTGTTCTGATTGTGTCCTGCTGCTTGATAGGAAAGTTCAAATGGGCATCTACCACCTCAGTTTATGTCAGAAGTTAAGAGTATATCCATGTTTTCTTCTGCTAGAGCATTAACAGAAACATTGAATCAAAACTTTCCCACTGGTATCTCTGCCCCTTTTATGTCAGGCCAAAGGTGGACATCATGGACTGAGCTGCAGATCAGGGCTTTGCAGGGCCTACCTGTGGCTTCCCCACTTCTGTGTCACCTGCTATTGTTTTTCTTCTATGGATTCCTTATCTCAAAACATTTTCTCTGCCAAACACACTGATTAAATAATAATAAATTTCTTTTTAAAGATATGACAGTCGTAGCTGTGGTTAGCATGAAACGCTGAGCGTTATCTCATTTAATTTACTTAATTATAGCAAAGAAACCTAGCATGTTAGTAAGGTAGGTCTTATGGAAATGTGTGATTTCCTTCCAAGTTTTTGAGTTACATAAACTTCTAGATCCTGTTCCTCTCAAGGTGGGTAATGATGGGCCTACATGAATTATTAAAATACAGTCATTTCCAGGCATTGTAGGATTGCATGTTGTATCTTACGTGAATATGGGTGCCTGGCTTATAGTTCAATCTCAGAAGGGATTTGAATCTAGATCTTTAAACTTCTAATGACTCATGGGGCAACTGGGTGGCTCAGTCAGCTGAGCGTCCCAACTCCATCTTGGCTCAGATCATGATCTCACAGTTAGTGGGATTTAGCCCCACGCCAGGCTCTGCGCTGATAGTGGGAACCTGCTTAGGATTCTCTCTCTCCCTGCCCCCCCTAAACCCCGCAACTTGCACATGTGCTCGCTCGCTCTCTCCTCTCTGAAAATAACTAAACTTTAATAAAAAATTAAACAAGGAAAAAAAATAAACTAATGATTCTTGAGAGAAGTTTGCAGAGCGTCCTCCAGTTTTCATAATTAAACCCCACCCACAAATTGCTGCTAGTTCCTGCTGTTTCCCCTTTCAGCACACTCTTATCTCTTTCCTGTACATACCCCTGCTCTTTACCATCCCTCTTCCTGATCTCTTATAAACTGATTTGAATGCCCCTCTTATACAAATGGCCTCTCACCTCTTGTTAGAAGACAATTTATAGTGTATATTTACTGTGATGAATGGTAACAGAGACAGTTTAAAAAAAAAAAAAAAGACTTTTCCACTCAATTTTTCAGTTTTTTTGATAATTAATTCGAGTCATCTTATGTGTATGTGCTTATTACTAATCTGAGTCCTGATCAAGTTACATGGGACGCCCATCAGTCTCCTCTCAGAGGAATGTGTACTGCTAACTGACTGTCTAGCACTCTGATATCCTGCTTCACATTGGTTTGTGTTCAGTACTTTGTGGTTGCAGTACTCCCCATAGCATTCTTGGCTATGCTAGCTGCCAAGAATATCTGTATGACTAAATAGGTCATAGAATTTAGATTTAAGGGAATGATGACGTATGATTTGTGGAGGTAGCAGGTTCCATTATTCTCATTCCTCCCAACTTCATCACACGTCATATTTCTCACCAACAAAGTGAGAATGTTCAACTAACGGGGTGAACATTTTTTCTGGCTCTAATATTGTATTAGTTCCTCTTGTTTAAGCTCATGACAACCTTGTGAGGCAAGGAGAAAGATAATATTTTCCCTGTTTTATAGGACAGGAAGAGTTAAGTGAGGTGACTCAGTATACTGAAATAGTTAGCCATGGACTAATTTCCCATCACCTAATTTAGTGCTCCTTGCTCAGATATTCTAATAGTCCATTTAACTGAACAAGCATAGCCTAAAGTGTCCTATTCTAAATTTTAAAATATAAGGACTTCTTTTAAATTGTCGTGGGACCCAGTCTAACCATAGGGTAAAAACAGTACTTCCAAATATCGTTGCTAGTGCCTGCAACAGAGAAGCCAAAAAAGTTAATGTCCTTAGACATTATCTATTTTCCACACTGTGGTTTCCTCTGAAAGGATTAATCCAGGCTTTCTTTTTCAAATATTAAATGTTTTGCATAGAAAGTCAAATCAATAGCCACCACGTAATTCATGAGGAGAAATATGAGAAGAAACAAAGCCAGCAAAAATTGTACAAGAAGGAGCATTCTAAATGGAAGGTGTAAGTGGAAATAAGAAAGAATGTGTGAGCAGACTATCAGGAGGACCTTTTTGACTAAAGGAAGGTTGAATACTAAATGAGGGTGAAAGCAGCAGTGGGATAGATGGAGTTCTATCAGATGCATACAGGGTCTTTAAAATTGACTCAGACAAGAAGTATGAATTTGTTGTAGAAGAGACTTATTGGCAGTGTTAAGCAGGGTGCTGACAACATGAAAGTGATGTTTTAGTGGAGAAATGAGACGTCAGTATGGAGAGTGGGTTGGAGGAGCAAAGACTGATGCCGAAGATTAGCTAGGAAAGACTGCCAGAAACTAGGCCAATCTGTCACCCAGGTAGAGACCGTGAACTTGGAAGCCACTAGGTGAGTCTGAGAGATGAAGAACGTGATGGATGGAAGGGGAACAGGAGTTGAAGATGACCCTGATGTTTCTTGCCTAAGAAATGGAGAATCATGTCCACACTGACTGGTGGAATAGCTGGAAAGGGTATCAGGTTTGGAGGGGAGGTCATTCTGGGTTATACTAAGTAAACTTAAAAGCAGCGGAGAGCCATCCAGGTGGAAGTGTCCTTCTGAGGCCGACTTTCAGAGGTGAACTGGAATGCGAGAGGGGAGTACACGCATGAATGTGTGTTTAACCCTAAAGTAACCTGTGTTTCTCAGCTAAGTCTTGTTTTTCCTTCATGATTCATGCTTTTCTTTTAATGCCTTGGTTTGCACGAATCAGCCTTTACTGTTTGCTACTTAAATTTGAAACACAGTGATACTATTTAATAGCATAGAACATAAAGACCCAGCAAATAGTAATTTCTATAAGTTTTAAAGAAAATTTTCTCTAAAACAAATTATGCATTTAAAACAGTCTTAAATATCATTTCATTGGCTTCCCATTGCCTACAGCATCAAATTAAAATTCCCTCACTGAGAACACCAACATCCTTCACAGTCTGTCCCCTGCCTGCCTTTCAGCTCATCTCTTAACTGCCCTACTCTTACTCTCTTCCAATGAAGCAGATTCCCTTTCGCCTTTATTTCTTTGCACATAATATTCAGTAACCACCATGTTCCTGCACAGTTGGGCCTCTTTGTGTGCTCATGTACATACGTCTATGTGCAAGTATCATAGCATTTTGCAATTTTTTGATTGCATATCTCTATCTTCTAACCAGAATGTGAGGTCCTTGAAGGCCAGGACCTGGTTGTATTCATCTGGATGGTTCAAGTGCCTACTACGGTCTTTGATAAGTAGTAGGTGTCTAGGTGTCTATTTTAACATTTGTGTAGACTAATTACTTCTGTCACTAGGCAGGAAGGCCATTTTCAAGACCATTACAGAAAACACTAAGTTGCAGAAATATGTTGGGACTGGTGTACTAGCTCCTGAAAGTTGCAGGGCCCCACATTTCATGAAGTGAAGCAAGGCTCTGATGAGTCGTGAGCCCTCCCATACTTCAGCAGCACGTGAAAGTGCTTGCAGATGTGAAAGCAAGACTCTTCAGGCTTTTTTTCACTATCAGAGCTCACAGTCCCCATCTCCAGGAAGCAAAATAGTAAACATTTCATTCCTTTTGTTTCGGTGTTCCGATAATTTCAAGAAATTATCAAACAAGGAAAGAAATCCTGGAGAAGTTGAAAGACACAGACCTAAGCAGATGTTCCTGGAATCTTAAGGTCGCACTTCTCGGGCAGAACGTATTTGTTAGCTTTTCAAAGAGTAATCTGTTGGCTTTTTTTTTTTTTCTGAGTAAATTAAAATTCATTTCCTAGGAAATGCCGATCGCCTTACCTTCCTGCTTTTAAGCAGAATGGAGCTGATGAAAAGATGACCGGCCCACAGCAGCCCTTAGATTGTTTTTTAGAAAAACGGGTTTGACCCACCATTCATGGCACCTGGCACAGTGTTGAGGTTTGAATGAGTATATTAAGTGGAAGATGCAGCTGTGAGTTAAAGACTCAGGGGAAGGGTGCTTGGCTGGCTCAGTTGGTGGAGCATGAGACTCTTGATCTTGGGGTTGCGAGTCTGAGCCCTACACTGGGCATAGAGATTACTTAAAAAAATAAAAACTAAGTTAAAAAAAAAAAAAAGACCCAGGGGAGACTCTTCCAGCCCATATCTGTCTGCACATTTGAGAGGCTCACCCTTGTTGTACCCCTACTCAAAAATCAAGTAAAACCAGAAATCTGTACTTGAGGTGTCTCCCTTTTCCTCTGGAGAATCCACGCCTGCATCCTCCCCAGCAGTTGAGGTCTCCTGATGGGAGCTGAGAATTTGGAAACTAGGGAGTTACAATTGCTTTCCCTTTCAAAACAGGTCTAAAGACCAGATTAATGTTCACAGTATGCCTTGGGATCCTTGCATCCTGCCCCAGTGCAAGACCTGTATTATGTCTTTCTTGCTCCATTGTGTCAGGCACCTGATCCAGGATAATGGGCTTGCTTGTTGATGTACATTAGTATCAAATTTAGTATGTAGAGCTTATGATCCCCTTCATATCTTTCTGCCTCCCAAAGGAGATTGTTACTCAAGAGTAAAATCTTGATGAGTTTCTCCTAGAAAACAATGTGAATATAAATGTGGCTGTAACGACAGCTCTACTGACTCCCTGTGGGGTAGAATTCCCAGTAATAACAGATTTAGCATGTGGGCTGATACCTTTTTAGTATCACAGGGACAGCATTGTTTAGAGAAAGCCTTGACTCCATTTGAATAGTGTAGAGGATGCCAGGAGGAAGGCCAAAGGAAAAGGAAACGGGAGAGCTGTTGGTTTGTCTCACCCTTACATCAGATGACAGGAAGTCGGAATTGAGATTGGCCACAGCAACCTGTTAAGGCCACATCTGTTTGAATAACTTAAAAGCTCTATAGAAACCAAATAAGTGTTAGAGAAAGGAATCTAAGAAGAGGATAAGGGGCACAATGGCAAGCAAGAGCTTGGGGTGAACCTCCTACCAGGAAAAAATGTCTTCCTGGGCCATCAATACTCTTTAATCGGCCGTGCTCCAAGGTATAAACTGTGTGAAAACAACTGAGGTTGATTAGTTATCCACAGCTGGGTGATTTATAGAACTGGCCAGGTTCTCCTGCCCTGTATGAGACCAGCCTCAGTCACACTGTGGTTCCACATTGTCCCTAACGTTCAGTCACGTCAGGGATTGAAACTCACAGGCACGTATGGAAGTGCCGCTAGCTGTGGTTTGGTTTTTGGCAGAGTTTCTCATGAGTGCAATTCAGGGCTAATGATTAATTATGGAATCTATTACAGAAGTCTTCCAAAGTTGTTTGTTTGTGTGAATGTGTGTTACTTTATTTATTTTTGAGATAAGGTAGGCTTTGGCTTTTGGAGTGTGGGTATGTGTTCCTGATGGAGTTGTAGTTATTCACAAATGCTAGTTCATTGCCAAGAGATTAAAAATAAATAGATCGACACTATTTTTGAGCTTTTCTCCAAAAGAAAAACAAATGGTGCTTCTGGGCCAGACAGCTGTTTGTTAGGTGTGGTTTTTTGTTTGGTATTTTTGTGCTGGACAGACGCTTAGCCATGACAATTCTAGTTCCCATTCCAAATAGAGGCAAACAAGTCTGTTTGCCAAATAAACTAACACAGCAGTTTGGGAGAAGGCAGGGGGGCGGGGGGGGGGGGGGGGCAAGATTTTATCCTGGGGTAAATCATCTCCTGCTTTTATCTCCCACTTCAGCCAGAGTGGCCATCCAAGTTCCCAGTGTACTCATGGGCTGTCCTTTCTCTACAGATATCACCTCCTCAAGCTCCTCCAGAAGTTTGGCACAGTGAAGCAGTTTGACTTCCTCTTTCACAAGTCTGGTGCTTTGGAGGGACAGCCTCGAGGGTACTGTTTTGTCAACTTCGAAACTAAGCAGGTAATGAAACCTCTCCCCTTTCACGGTGCTTCCCATACTCTCCTCCTTACTTAGTCCTCTCTCCCCGAGCACAAGTCACGGTGCCTTGTGGGCAAGAGCCGTGTTGGACTCACCCCTCTGTGCCTCGCCCTGAGTCCTAAAGGAGACCCTCGGTAAACGAACGGGTGAACGGCTTTCAAAATCGACCCTCCCCAGGCTCGCGGTCTGAGGCGGCTGACCTACTTTTCTGACCAGATGCTTTGGGGTGCCCACATTAAGCACATGGACATCCTCCTCCCTGTTCTGGTTTGTTTGTTCCTTTAGTGGCAGGCCAACAAAGCCTCCTTTTCTTTCAATAGTTTTGCCCCGTGGTGCAGAAGCCCTCCCTCTGTGTGGTGAGCCACCCACAAACTCTTTTATTTTGATTTCTTAAAAATGTACCCTTCTTCTCAGTGTCTCAGAACAAATGCGTACAGATTTGAATATATATGGAGGAAGAGAGCATGATATACGCATGTATCTTCTTGCAGTAAAATTGTATCCTTTAAGTGGACATGGCTTGATAAAGAAATTGAATTTGAACGTTATTAAATACAGAGATACTGGTTAGTATTCTCTATAACTTTAGTAGCCATATGGAAGGACATTGCCTGGTTATTGTTTCAATAATACTGTATTTGGATGTTTTTCTTGTTATAAAAGTAGTACATATTAATTACAGATGAAAATATAGATGACGTGACTTCCCTTATCAGCCCAGTACCCAGAAATAATTCTTGTTAATATTTAGTCTGGTTAATATTTAGTTTTCTTGTTACTATTTAGATCTTTCTAGTCTCTTCTTTCATTACATTCACACATGCATACACACGTATAGAGCTTAGAGCACTCAAATAAGGTCATATCGTCCTGTTTACCGCTCAAAGTCTATTAAAAATTTTCTGTCCTCTACTACACATCCAGAAAACATTCTGTATCATGATACTGTGGTTTCACCAGTGTGGCTGTTTATATGTAAAAATTCACTGATGTAGGGGTGCCTGGGTGGCTCGGTCGGTTAAGCATCCGACTTCGGCTCAGGTCATGATCTCACGGTCCGTGGGTTCGAGCCCCGCGTCGGGCTCTGTGCTGACAGCTCAGAGCCTGGAGCCTGTTTCAGATTCTGTGTCTCCCTCTCTCTGTGACCCTCCCCCGTTCATGCTCTGTCTCTCTCTGTCTCAAAAATAAACGTTAAAAAAAAATTAAAAATTCACTGATGTAGATCTTTAATGTTTATATATTTTGTTGTATGTAACTCAACATCATTTTTGATGACCACACAGTATCTCATCGTAGGAGTGTATGATAAGTTATTTGACTAATCCCCAGTTATTAGCTGTTTAGGTTGTCCCCAGTGATTCACAAGTGTAAACAGTATGCTAGTGAATATCTTCATACCTCTAGTTATTTTCACGTTTACTGTATACATGGAAACTGAATGCTATCAACAAAGGCCACGCATATTTTTTCTTGATACGACTGCCAGTTGCCTTCAAGCAATGATGTATCCGTACGCTCTGAGACTATATGAGAGTGTCATTTGTCCTTATCGGTGCTGGGGGTGCTTTCCATCTCCTCTAACTTTTGCAAATGAGACAGGCACTAAGAGATACATTGCTATTCTAAATGAGGGAAGTGAAAAAAATGCTGCGTATGGTTAGCATTTTTAAATACTTTATTCTTCCTTAATGATAGAGTGTGATGAGCATTCTTACAGACAATTAAAATCAGTGGTCATGGTGGGGATAGATGGTGGTTTTAAAACACTGGACTACAAATTACAAAGCCTAGCTTCTATTGCTGGCTCTTTTATTTATGAACTTTGGGCAAGTCTCTTGACCTCTTTTGGCTCAGTTTTCATTTAAAAATGGGGATTAAAAATACCCTCCTTTGCTTACAGGAAGTTGAGAGAATAGATGAGGGTACATAGGAAAATACAGTTGGCATTTAATATTGTTGAATACACAAACTTTGAAATGACATACAAAGATAGGAAAAATTTTTTAAAACATTTATCTCCTTGCTGGCATTTTTAAAACATTTATCTCCTTACTACTGCCGATGCTGCAGAATTAATAGAGAATGCCATGTGAATTCTAATTCCCTAGATGAAACTAAAAAGGAGAATAAAATGTCTCTTATCTGTCTCTCTAACTGGTAAGCGAGGATGTCAGTGACTGTCCAATGGCTGACACATAGTGAACACTCAGGTGTTTGTTGACTGTCAGGCTGGCGAGCTCTGGAGGAATAAGAGAATCACCAGTAAAACCAGACTGGAATGCCTGGTGGTATTACACTGCAGTGTCAGATCCACTCTTGTTCCTGCTCCGGTTCCTTAAGAGCTTCTTCACCCCCTGGTAGATGTGGGTTACACTTGGCTGAATGCCTCAGGGATACAAATGGGGCAGAGAAGGTTTGGCAGGATGGAAAAGTACGACCAGGCTTCCTGGGAATGTCCTAGAGTGACTCTTAATCCAGCTTCAGGAATTCCTTTTAACTTTGTTCCTCCCGTATCTGATGGGGAAAGGGTCAGGGAACTTTTGGCTCCCAAAACCAGGTGCATAGATTGGCTCACACAAATACCTTGCTCACAGGCTCTTTGACTCACTCCTGCTTTTTCCGGCCTAGTTTCCTTCACTCCGTATCCTTTGAAGCCATTACTGTTTCTCACTTTGGATCCAGGGAGTGTAAGCCCTCGTCTGGGGTATAGTTCCGGTAGATTTCCTAGCACAGTGGGTCCTGGCAGACAGAAGTGTATAGAAAGGTATCCCCTGATAAGAACAACGCGCTAACAGTGGTTGAGTGCTTACCACGTGCTCCATGCTTTCTTTACATGCACTCTTCCTCCTCCCTCCAACCAGTGAGGAACAAGTAGTAGTGTCCATGTTTTAGAGATGAAGAAGCTAATATTCACAGAGCTTAAGGGAGGGACCTGCCAGCTATCCCACTGCCAGTAATTGGCAGAGCCAGGATTGGCGTTTCTGTTTGACCAACTTTATAAAACTCACACCCTTTCTGCTATCGTGCCTTTTTTTTTTTTTTTTAATTTATTTAAATTGTAAATCCTTTGCCAGTTGTTTATCAGAAGCAGTCCGGTTGGAATCACAGCCTTCAAAGCTGGTGAGGCCCTATGAGGCACATGAATTTTTGACTAACATCTGTCCCTTTCCTGCACAGGAAGCGGAACAAGCCATCCAGTGTCTCAATGGCAAGCTGGCTCTGTCTAAGAAGCTGGTGGTGCGATGGGCACATGCTCAAGTCAAGGTAAGCCTGCTGGGCTAGAAAGACCACACCAAGCTCACCCTAAGGAGTTTTCCAAAAGACTGTTGTCCACTTACCCGTTTGCATCTCAGCCTCTTCACATCTGGAGCAGGCATACTTTGGTCTCCTACTTGTACTTACCATGTGTGTTGCCAGATTTTTCTTTTGAGAAACATCTCAGGAGGGATTAAGTTCCTTCATTGTTTCTCTCCACATACCCACAGATTCTGTTTTTGATTGATTTTTCCATGTGGCTGATGTGTATACTCAGACCTCTATCATGTTTTTGGTGGGGGTTGTTCTTTGGAGGAAAAAATGCATTTATTTTTAAAATTAGTTGCTTTAGGCATTATTAGACTGTTCCCAGCCTCTCCATTCTGTGGAGAGTTTGAATATGTTTATTCTAAACGCTTGAGAAATGGGTAGTTTGTATGAGTGCTTAAATTCCTGGCATCTCATCACTCCAGAGAGTTTGAGAGTTATTTGTGGGACTTTGCAGGGTCTGAATTGTCTCCAAGGCCCTAGAAGTGGCAAATGGCCTTGTTCATCTTTATAGTTGGTCTCTTGGAAAAATGCACTGGAAAAGATAATTACCATTAAAAAAAAAAAAAGAAAAGAAAGAAAAGAATGGCATTCTGTGTTACCTGCCACAAAGGTAGAGAAGGATGTGGACCAGAGCAATCCCAAGCGTTGAGTTGCTTCCTTCGTGGTGGGGTGTTGACAGACCTGCCTGCAACAAGATCCGTAGCGGTTAAAATTAGAGCTCCAGTCTTTAGCTATAGGAGCACGGCTTTTGATCAGAGGCCCCCTACCCATCAAGCTTCCCAGTAAAGAGTCACAGAAATTAAACTTTGGAGCTGGGTGTCCAGACTAAAAAACAGAGCTCCAACACTTTGTATCCTTCTGAGTATCTCAGGTAATCACAGAGCCTTCTCAATTTCTAGGACACATTGCCTTAAACATAGAAACAACGGGGAGAATTACCAAATGCTTTTTTACTCAAAAGAAAATCAAGTCTCATTTGCCAGACTGGCTGTCATTTTCTCATTCTGTGCCTCATTGAAAAGACACGCAAGAGAAATCATCCTCTGTTCCCATCTTTCGTTTAAGAATCTCTGTGCCTTGCAGTTCTCTTCTCCTATAAGTCTTTGACCAGAGGGCCTGATTGCTCTTTAATATTTAGTTTACTTTTTACAAGGGTGTGTAATTATCTGACATCAAATTAAACTGTTCTTTTGCTATAGGATGTTTTCTGTACCCATGGCTGGAAGCTTTTATTGCTACTTTTCTTCTCCACTCAGACCTGTTGAGAGTTGAATGTTATGCTTGGTGCTTGGCAGAAATCTAGCAGAATTTTAAAGTGTTTTGAATAAAGCAAAATAAATACTGTAAGAGGATGTAAGAGGGGACTCCTATTGTGTATTTGTACCATCTGTGAATTTGAAAGTTGAAGTTCTTTCCCCACCAAATAAGGCAGACTAGTGGCTAGATAGGAAGCTTCTTTTAAACTTCTTTTTCTAAATTTGTAGCTTTTAGGCCAAACCTGTGTGGAGTTTCGCATAGGTTCTAAATGTAAAGCAGTCCAAAGATTGTCTAGAAATATGCCAACGGTACACTGATGGGGTTGGAGTTTTTGAACTTATGCACTATAGTAAAGGGCTGGTTTTTGTTCAAGTGAAGTGATTTCCCTTTTTCTTTCAGAGATATGATCATAACAAGAATGATAAGATCCTTCCTATCAGTCTTGAGCCGTCCTCCAGCACTGAGCCCACTCAGTCTAACCTGAGGTAAGATGGGGTGCGATAGAAGGACACAAACGAGAATTCGAGAGCGTGAGCCACTGCTTCGTTCCAAGCCTTCATTCGTACTTCAGTGGACCTTTAGACTCTTAGTTTGTAATAGAACCTGTCAACTTCTGACATTTTGAGAGATGTGTTCAGTTAATCTCTAGAACGCGTAATAGCCTCTCCCTCCATACCCCCAAGATCACGGACTTGCAGAATTCATTCACTCAAAAACAGCTGCGTATACCTGCCGCGTACTAGCCATTGTGCTTGGCGCAGGAATACGCAGGCACGGTCAGACAGTCCTTAAGCGGAAAACAAGCATTTTAATGAGGGCTTGAGTCTTGCTGGCTTTGTCATTATACGTATGCTAATTCCTCCCCAGCCGTGAATTCCTTTCTGCAGAGTGTTAGTGTGCAGCTCGTTCATTCTCTGGGCCACTTCAGCGACTGTAGCTGTGTTGGTTCTAGTGTGCACAAACTGTCAGTTACTTCTTTGGAGTTAATTCAAAACAGAAGGAATGAAGAGTTGGGTGGAGAAAGGGGAAGTTAAGTGGATGGTTGAGCAGAAGTAGAGGGTTTTTGTTGTTTGGGTTTTTTTTGTTGTTGTTGTTTTTCCCCTGCATTATAGCCTGGGGAGAAATTTTAACAATAACAATAGCCAGGATTTATTGAGTTTACTATAAAGCAGGCACTGTGCTGAACACTTCACATGCCATATGTCACTTCATTATAAAAATGCCGGTAAAAATACTGTAACACTCATTTTATTTCGGAGGAAACTGACACTCAGCAAGGTAAAATATCTTGGTCAAGATGGCACAGGTAGCAAATAACAGATTCCAGAGTCAAAGCTAGGTCTACTGGACTTCAAAATTCAGTAAATTAATTTTATAGTTACTAATTTAATGTCATTGCTTTATATATTTACAAGATTACTACACTTAAAATATTTAATACTTAATATTTGGTAAATTATATTTTTTATATTATAACATTTAATATAATATATTTAATATGTCGATGACACATATTAAATATAATAGTTATTATAATTGATATTTCTTAATTTTGTCCTCTTTTACTATTTTGTGCTCCCAGAAATTAAAAAAAAAAAAGAAAAAGTATGATGACTCTTGTAGGTTCACTGGGAACCCTATCCACTATGCCATTTTCCCCATAAAGTTTTAATCTCCATGATCACAACTCAGTTTTCATGGAGGTTTTTATAAATCTAACTCCTGTTGGGAGGAGACCACTGCATTAATGTCTGCTGTCCTCTGTTACAATGAGCATGTCTTTAATTTTATTTTCAGTGTTTGTGTCTATACTAAACAGCCTAGTGTTTTCCATTTATTTTGTTATCCAGAGAACCTCAGCTTACATCTTTCTATTAACATCTATACCTAATTAGAGAAGGTTGCTTTTTGGTGATTCCTACTGAACAAACAGCTGGCTATCCCACTAATGGAGAGGAGAAGGTGCTGGAATGCATCTTGGTAATACCTTGGTGTTCTTTTTTATTGTAACCTAGGGTTTTAATTTTACATTGACCATGTAAAGTTATGAGTATATAGGAGCAGATGTACACTTTTTGAGGATTTCTGAAAGACCATTGTATACATCCCCTTCCAGGTTTCTGTCTCCCTGACTATAGATCACTGACCGCTTTGCAAATGGAAAGGAAACCAGGGGTCATAGAATATCCACTGCCTGAGTGCTTTGCATTCTGGTCCAGGGATGGCAATGACCTCCATCAAAGAGAATTCCTCCCAACGTGGGCAGTGTCTCCTCACGCCTTCTCTCTGATACAGGGCTGTGCAGCTCCCAACCTGATGGAGAGGAAGGAGCAGGGGTTTGGGTGATAACAAACTGGGTTTGAATCCTGGCCGTGCAGTCTGTTAGCTGTGTGACCCCTGGGCAAGTTACTACCTCCCTGCATTTCTTTATCTATAAAACATGGATGTTATCACAAGGATTAGAAACAATATCAGTAAAACTCTGGGCACAGTGCCTGGCTCATTGTAACTCCATAAATGATTGAATTTATAAACACACATTTATTAGTAAAAAGAGATTTTGTAGGATTTCCAAGGTGTTTCTTCCATTATTACTCAGTGATTCAAAAAATGGTACAATGTGGTAGTTAATAGCATGGGCTCTTGAATCCAATTGTGTTCAAATCTCTACTGCTTACTAGCTAAAGAATATTGGGCAAGTTAACCTTTCTGTGCCTCAGTTTTTTCATCTGCAGAATGAGTATAACCCACCTTATAATGTTTTCAATCTTACACGAATTTTTTTTCCAATTTTTTTTTTTTAACCATGGTGAAAGGCATATAAAATAGCATTTACCATCTTAACCATTTTTTTTTTTTAACTCTATTTGACCTAGTCTTGGTCTACTTTTTTTTTTTTTTTTTAAGTTTATTTATTTTGAGGGACAGCAGAGGAGGGACAGAGAGAGAGGGAGAAAGGGAGAAAGAGAATCCCAGGCCGGAGCTGCAGGGCTTGAACTCACAAACCATGAGATCATAACCTGAGCTGAAACCAGGGGTCAGACACTTAACCGACTGCACCACCCAGGCACCCCAC
Organism: Acinonyx jubatus; assembly: GCF_027475565.1. Classification (NCBI taxonomy): domain Eukaryota; kingdom Metazoa; phylum Chordata; class Mammalia; order Carnivora; family Felidae; genus Acinonyx; species Acinonyx jubatus. The sequence continues at coordinate 12,962,853 of NC_069391.1, forward strand.
CATCTAAACCATTTGAAGTGTACAATTCAGTGATTCTAAATACATTTGTAATGTTGTACAACCATTACCACCATCATTCCCCATAATTCTTTTCATCTTGTAGAACTGAAACCCTATATCCATCAAGTAATAACTTCCCATTCCCACCTCCCCCAAGCTCCTGGAAACCACCGTGCCACTTTCTGCCTCTGATTTTGATTAGTCTAAGTACCTTATACAAGTGTAATCATCCCATATTTGTCTTTTTGTGACAAGCTTATTTCACTTAGCATAATGTCCTCGTGGTTCATCCATGTTGTGGCATTATGTCAGAATTCCCTTCCTTTTAAAAGCTGAATAATATTCCAAAATGTGATCTAATACCACATTTTGTTTATTCATTCATACAAGACCCTGCTTTCAATTTCTCTATGAATTATTTGAGTGCCTACTATCTGCCAGGCCCTACAGTGTCAAACAGTGTGTGTGTCTGAAGATTAAATGTAGCCATATGTGATGTACTCCTAACAGTGTCTGGGTTTTTGGTAAAAATTTAATAGATGGTTCAGGTTTGATCGTTTCTGTTTCTGTTTTTGTTTTTTAACATTTATTTCTTTATTTTGAGAGAGAGAGTGCGTGTGAGGGAAGGAGGGGTGGGGATTGGGGACAGAATCCCAAGCAGGCTCCACACTGTCAGCGTAGAGCCCCATCGCACAGCTTGAACTCACAAACCACGAGATCACGCGTGACTTGAGCCAAAATCGTTGGACACTCAACTGACTAAGCCACCGAGGCAGCCCTGATCTTTTTCTTAAAATGTTATTGTGTGTGTGTTTTATGTGAAATATTCGCATATTCATATTTGAGTATCTTGTTGCTTCTCTGATCCGCCAAAAAAGACACAAGGAAGATAAAGTACGCGAGTATTTTCAGAATGCACTCAGGCCCGCTCTGATCCTCTGCTGTCCTTTTTCCAGTGTCACTGCTAAGATAAAAGCCATTGAAGCCAAGCTGAAAATGATGGCAGAAAATCCTGACGCAGAGTATCCAGCAGCACCTGTTTATTCCTACTTTAAGCCTCCAGATAAAAAAAGGACTACTCCTTATTCTAGAACAGCTTGGAAATCTCGAAGATGATGGTTATGAATTATTGTAGCAGCAAAAGCCAATTGGTCTTCACACCTGAAATCCTCTGCCTTTGTACTTTGTAGATGTGAATGGTACTACCCAACAGAGCACAATCACTGTTAATGTTTGGTAGCGTAACATTTTTGGATGTTCTCATGGATGTTTCTTCCCTGAAGTATGTGTGGAATTGAGCGTCATCCAGAATAAATAGGATTGTATCCAAAATTGTGATTGGAACATTGGGATGCTCTAGTTGGCTGGTGTGTTTGGATTTGTAACTCCAGAAACATTATATAGTATGCCAGGGAGAAAGGCAGACATAAAAAATAACATTTAAATCCGGAAACTAAATCTATTAACATCCATCTTTTTGAAGAAAAAAAAAAAAAAGTGGAGCATTTTTCTATGCTCAAACGTCCTTACAAGATAAAGAAAAAGTAAGAGAGAGGGAGGGAAGTGAGAAACTCTGAATCATGTTGAGAACCGTTGTTCCAGAATTTATTATGGAAATCCATCCCTCCAACTAGACTAAAAAAGAAAAAGTTCTTGGCAAAAGGGAGCCGATTCTTTGAACAAAAGTTGTGGTAATCTGTTTAAGAATTATGGTTCTTGTTTCAAAATCTTGTTAGGAAAACACGGTGTACATCTTTAAGTTGTTCACGTCAACAAAACCGTAGAATCAGATCCAGCATTTGATACCACAACGAATTCTGTTCGGAAACCCAGCTTTGACTCTTGAGTGATCATTTTTTAAAAATCTAAATAATTCTGCCTTCTACATGCCAAATGTTGTTATTAACGTGGGACTTTTACAATTGCGCATATTGCATGAGATTGTTTTTTATAGCATGAGTATGTTCTATTTGGAATTGTATCATGGTCAGTCTAAATAGGAAAGCAAACTTTCTCTGAAAATCTAAACATTGATATATCGATCTCTGTCAAGGATACTATTTATTAATAATTATGTAGGGGTCTGAGTAGGAGAAATTGAACTGTCTTGTGCCGGGTGAGGAGGGGACACGCGGTGGATGCAGGAAGTCCACAGAGCAGGCCCTGCTCTGGCATCAAGATTGCAATGAGCTCATGATTTGTGTCGTTCTTAAAGGCTGGAAAGACCGCATGACTTTAAAATGATTCTTCCTTTGTAAAACATACTCTCTGGCTCGGGTAGGTTTTCCCAGTTTGAGTATTTTAAATGCAACAACGGAGAGAGAAAAATAAACGAATGGATCTGGGAGTGTGTTTCTGTCAGCGGTTTTGGTCCTCTTGGTGCCGGGTTGATGGGACTGTTGCATTGGGCGGCACCTTTGCATCTTTACCAGGTAAATGGTCTTAATCTCTAGTGATGACAGATGCATTACCATCCTCGGCCCTAGCAAGAGGAAGCTTTCATTCTAGGAATTCAAGTCTTCCTGTGAGCATAGGTGAGTTTATGACACTTGAACCAAATCTTGAGCATAGTGAGGTTTCAAAGTTCATAGAACTGGTTCAGAGAAAACTCTCATTCCCTTCCCCAAGGTCAATCTTTTTAGATATCTTTAGATACTAAATACTTTCTGCATTTATTAGCTCTGTCTCCGATGCAAGTAACTCTCCTTCCATTTGGGGGATAGTTCAGAGAGGTGGGACCATCATCTCCCATTTTTCTGGTGACTTCTTAGATTACAGAATTCACCATTTTATCCTTAACGTCCTCAAAGGGTTATGGTGGAGTAGGACTTACTTAATGCAAAATAGTCTATTTTTAATAGGAACTTAGAAAATACATAACTTTGAATTATCTAGAGTTGTTTCCTTTAGAAACCAGAGCTATTTATTTGTATTTAAAGCAATGTTCATTATTTGTACGGATTCTTAATTCCTCTGTGTGAATAAATGCAAGACAGTGTCTGCGTGGCTGTGTCTCTTGTTTATTTTCTAGCATAAAGACTACAGTTTTCTGGTAGGCTCGTTTCCCTGCGAGCCTTGGGCCAGGGTGTCCAGGTAGGGTGTTCTCTCCTGCAGAAGGTTCTGGCTAGAGGTGAACCTCAAAGACCATTCTCTCCACCCGTATGCCTCCCTTACTTCTGTTGTTAGAGATGAGGAGAGTGGTTCTCACAGCAAACATACCCATGTGAAAAGAAGCCACAAGTGGAAGTCCCTGAAAGTATCACACTGTGTTTGGTCCTTCCTTCAGAGTAGAGGTTTCAGAGAATAACTGTGTCCTAAATATGCTGAAACCAGTCTGGTGAAAGGTTTGTAAAATACAGGTGTTAACTTGGTCGACGCGTTTGAAATTACAAGAGTGAAGAATTGAGGGAAATATTCAGGAAAGAGGTGTGAGCTATATCCTTAATCTCAGCTCCTATTTTGTCAAATGCAAAACATAACTCTAGCCAGTTGATTTTCTGTAATTGGTATCTCAGTGTTGGGAAAGAGGATTACACAGGGGCAAGTTTTTCAAAGCATGTCAAAAATCAATAGCAAAAGTTTTTTAAAACCAAATATTCTAGAGCCCTGTCCCTTGTTTATTAAGGTAGATACAGTTAATTTCTGAATCAGCAAATAGATTGGTAATTTTATAATACTATGTGTAAAAGGAACAGGGTTTATTATTGCCTTATAAATTGAATGTTAAATATTTCTTATATGTAATCACTGTGTTCCTAAAGTACGATTTGGTCCCATCATATTTATCCTTGATCTCTCTTTTTTTCTCCTCTTCCCGTCCAGTCCTTCAACAAATCCTGTCAACTCTACCTTCAAACTCCCATCTTGAATCCAGCTACTTCCCCCCGACTCCCCAACACTACCATTTTTGTTCAAACCATTGTCATTCTTGCCTGGACTCTCGCAGTGCCTTCCTGACGATCTCCCCGCCTCTGCTAGTGCCTCCTTAGAGTCCACTCTCCACACAGCCAAAGCAATCCTTTTTAAAATCTGAGCTTTGCATCACACCTAGAATAAAACCCCTGCCTGCCTGTCTGTCTTTATGACCTGTTACCTTTTTTGTTCACTGTGTTCCAGCCACACTGGTCTCCTTGCTATTTCTTGAATACAAGGCAGTTCCTACCCCAAGGCCTTTACATTGGCTGTTCCACAGAGCCCACTCCTTCATTTGTTCCGTGTGTCTGTTCAAACGCCAGTGATCAAAAGGCCACCTGACTTCTTTCTAAAATCACAGCCCCATCATTTCCCAATCCTTCCCCTTCTTCATTTTCTTAACAGTACTTATCACTACCCAGTTTAATATATAAGTTTATTTTAGCTTTTTTTTTTTTTTCATTAGAATGTAAGTTCCATGTGAGCAGGAACTTTTATTTACTATTTGCCCAACATTTAAAACAATGCCTGGTATATATAATACATGCTCAATAAATATCTGTTGATGAAAAATCAAATGTGTGGTACTTGAGAGCCAAAGGGGCTTGAGAGGCTCATCTATATGGCCCCTTCCTTGTCCAGATGGAAAAAAGAGTAACCCCAGAGACACAAAGGGACTTGGCTAGGATCACAAGGTTATCGGGAAAGCATTAAGTAGAACCCAGGCCTGCAAACACCTACTGTGGTGTTTGTTATGCTGGCAAACTGACATATCCCTTCTTTTTTGTACAGCCCACAAAGTTAAGAATGGCTTCTACATTAAAATATTGAGGAAGAAGAAGAAGACTGTTTGTGACACATGAATATTATATGAATTTTGAATTTCAGTGCCTGCAAAAATAAAACTTTTATTGGAACATAGCCATGTCCTCCCACGTACGTATTGTCTGGCTGTTTTCCCACTACAGCGATTGGTTGCTGTGCCATGAATATTGTCAGTTACTCATCACATCTTTTGGGATAGAGAACTAGCCATCCATGCCTAGTACCATCACCGCTGAAAAAAATTGTGTGGGTGCAGGCTAAATCCCTTCATTGTTTTTGTTTTCTTTAATTGTATCTTTTTTTTTTTTTAAGTTTATTTACTTAGAGAGAGGAAGCACAGTGAGGGAGGGGCAGAGAGGAGAGACAGGATCCCAAACAGGCTCCGCACCATTAGCGCAGAGCCGGATGTGGGGCTCAAACTCACGAACTGTGAGATCATGACCTGAGCCGAGATCAAGAGTCAGACGCTTAACCAACTGCGCCAATCAGGCACCCCTGAATCCCTTCATTGTACACGTGAGGATACTAAGGCCCAAAAAGCTTTGGCATCAGGTATGCCCTGAGTTAGACTTGTAGCTCCTGCTGTGTGAGCAGGTTAGTCCGGACCTTTCAAGTGACAGACACTACTCAGACTACCTTACGGTAAGAAATTTATTGGCTCACTGAAAAGTAACTGAAAAGTCCAGGTGTTCAAATGATAATGTCAGGAATCTATCTCTTGATTGTGTTTTCATCTGGGTTGGTTTATTCTCAGGCAGGCTCTCCGTAGTGGTCTCTAGAGAGAGACTTGAATCCCAGGTATGAAAAACAGATCTGTCCGAATTTATCCCAGGATGTGGGACTGTACCTTCCTTCTGTGTTTGGTCGTACTTGGCTAGGATTACAAATTACGTACAATGGCATTTTATTTTTAATATGTCCTGCGACCTTTGTAAGCTAGAAATAGAATATAAAATTTAGTTGTAGAAAATGAAACAAATTAAGTTTTCCTCTTCTGAAAACAGATCTCTCCCCATTGAGAAGCTTTCTGGTGGGTGACCTCATCAAAAGGCAAGTTATTCATTCTTCAGACATGCACTGACCTCTGCCATGCTCCAGGCGTGGCGGGTATAATGATGGTCAGGCACGGCCCCTGGGCACTATTACGTGCGATGATAGAGGCAAGATCTGGGAGCCGGGAGAGTGCAGAAAACGAGCACCTGACCAAGCTGGAAACGGAGGTGAGGGCACAGGCGATTTCCCGGAGGAAGCGACACCTGACCTGAGTGCTGCAGGATGTTTAAACACAAGCCAGGCAGAAGGTCTAAGCAAAATGGAGGAAGAGGAACAAAGCCCATTGAAGTGAGAGCTAATCATGAGGGGAGTTAAGACACTTCCGAACACCTATACCCACAGGATGAGCCAGGTGTATGAGGCCGTCCACGGTCTGTTCCCAAACACGTTCTCCCCCAAACCAGACCCAAATGCTTGGACACCCCAAATGTCATGCAATCTGTCAGACCTTCCATGTCCTTGTTCAAGATGCACTTTCTACTTGGGAAGTCCCATCTGCACACCTCCACCCCATTTGTCAAGCCTACCTACCCCTACCCATCCTCGCTGCCCTCTAGCCAGTTAACTATCTTTCTGTTTCTCAATGCCTGATTCTGTTTTAGCCTGTGTCACCCATATGTTTTACAGAAACATGAATAATAATAAAATGTATATAATTCTATAATTTTAATTTTTTTTTGAGTTTTTTCATGATTCAAAAATCATTCTCACTGAAGATAAGTTAGCCTCAGGGACAAGTTGCTTTCCCCTGAACATGAAAAGGAAACAAATCGACTCTCTTCTGTATGTGGAGTTAATCCTCGATGCTGTAGAAATCTCAGCTCCCCTGGCTTCAGAGACATCCCTGCACTGACGTCTCCGAAGTTCCTTTCTGCAGCTCCAGCCCGTCTTCTAAACCACAGACCTAACATCCAGGTCACCCCTGGGCACTTCAACCTGCACGGTCCCCTGGCACATTGAACCCAGACTGAGTTCGTTATTCTCCCTTGCCCCTCGCCAGTCACTCCTGTGTCCCATGCCTTTGGGAACAACATAATAAATAAAAAATTAGGAAATCGTGAGTTATCTTTGACATTTTCCACTTCCCCACCCCCCCATCCTATCTCCTAGATGATCAACTTTACATATTAGTTATAGATGGCATTATATAGACTCATATTGCATATGTGTAGCATATGTACATATATGTGTATCATATATACAATGGTATGTGTATCATTATGTATTATATATAACATGCTTCTATATAGCATCATATATAGCTTTGCTATATAAATATTATTTAGGAGACTGGATGTGTTATATATAGTTATAAATGTATATAACATATGATCATATATAACATACTAAAGTGATATGAAACAATTATCTTTTCATTATATATATATATATTTTTTTTTTCTTTCTTGTCTTTGCAGCTCCCTCCTCAGCCCTCCCTTAGGTTACTGTAGTATCTTAAGGACTCTGTGGAGGACTCGGTCCCTTCAAATCTATCCTCAAGCCCCTGCTTCAGTCATCTCTCCAAACCCCCAATTTGGCCATGTCATCTTCATACTTAAAAGCCTTTTCTTTTTTTAAGTTTATTTATCTTGAGAGAGAGCACACGGAAGAGGCAGAGAGAGAGGAAAACAGAGCACCCCAAGCAGGCTCCACACCATTGGCACGGAGCCCGATGATGCGGGGCTCAAACCCATGAACCGTGAGATCGTGACCTGAGCTGAAGTCAGGTGCTTGATCAACTGAGCCACCCAGGCGCCCCCATGCTTAAAAGCCTTTGATGGCCCCTCACGGTTTATATCTTAAAGTTGAGGTCCTTTAAATGCTGCACAAGGCTTATCCCCGTCTAGCTTGTTCTTAAGCCCTATTCACCCTCTGCTGGAAAAAGTTTAACAGGAGAGATTTACTTCCAAATAGCGTGGCCAGGGCAAAATTCCGGGAGAAGGGAACATCTAGCCCCTTGAGGACTCCCCACCTAACTAGCACTTTCTGTGCCCTCGTGACACAGTTCTTAGCGATGATGATGGCATGGGTGACCGGGTGCTTGCTGGATGCCAGGCCAGTGCCAAGCTTTTAACTTGTAGATGTATCTTGCTCTTGTGGGCTCGTCACAGCTCATCTGGGTTCTCCGTCAATGCCTAGTTTATGGGCGAGGCAACTGAGGCTCATAGAGTTTGTCACTTGCCTTGGGTCCTGCAACCAGTGTATATTAGAGTCAGGTATCAAGTCAGGCTACCTGACTCCAAACCCAGCGTCCCTAACCACTGTGCCTCACCGCGTCTGCAGAGACAGGATGCTGTTTTCTGCACGGTTTGGCTGGCGGGTGCTTCGCTTTCCAGATGAACCCAAAGTCCTCACCCAGCACCAAGCCCTCCACGGTCTGGCTCCTTGTACCCCCACAGCCTCATCTAGCAAACCATTCGCTGGGCACCCCTTCTCCATCCTAACCCAGCTCCCCTCAGAGCTGGGGATCGTGCCTGCAACACAATCCCTCACCTTTTAGGACTTCGCTCAAAGGTCGCCTCCTCCAGGACACCTTTCCTGGCATGCCTACCCTGTAAGCCGGGTGAAATGCCCCTCCTTCTGTGCCACCCACTGTGTATTGCCTGCCCTGTTACACTGCAGATGCCAGCTGTTTTCTCTCCTGATAGACTGGGTTCCTTGTGGGCAGGGACCAGAATGGTTCACTCTGTGTCTCCAGTGCCTGGCCTGGCAAGGAGTAAGTGCGTTATTATCACCTGCTGACCTGAATTCACGCCGTGAACGTCAGAACCGGGAGGGGACTTCAGGTGACTTTGGTTGCTCACACTTGTACACTTGACATCTAAAATGCGATTATTTCCTTTACTTCTCTGAGATTGATATTATCCCCGTAGGTGAGAAAACTGAGGTTCAGTTAAATGACTTTTCCAAGTTCGCCCAGCCAGGAAGTGGCCAGACTGAGACTGACCTTGGGTCTATCCGACTCCAGGGCTAGTGCTCCTTCCATCACTTCCCCAATGAGCTGATTCAAATGACACACACATTTACTAATGAGGACACTGAGGCCGGGGGTGGCAAATCGCTTGCCCAGGTCAAGCAGTCCATAGCCCATTCTGTGGTCTTTCCTCTACTCAAGCAGGAAATGCCCAGGAAGGTGACAAGGTGAGGACAGGGTCCTGAGCTGGGAAAGGGTGTACTGCCTGTGTCTCTTCCCATTGCTCATTTCCCATGTGTCAAACCCGAACATTTAAATCTCGTATTTAGTATTTACTCTGCAATGGCTTTCATCTAACTTCCTCCCTTGCTCACCAATTTAGCTGTCAGAGTAAATAAATGTGAAGCTGGGTCTCTAGCTTCCCCCCCCTCCCCCTGGCTCACATTACCTTCCTAAAATTACACCCCAGTGGGGCGGAGCCACTGCTGGGGGTGGCGGGGGGGCCCTCCCATGAATTCCCCAGTTACTATTGAAGCCTCTTTTTAAACACAAACCTTGGATCAGGTGGAGAAGGATGGAAAAATTCACCTCGGAGGATGAGATGATTAGATCCTGTTTAGTGAGCAGGAGAAAGAATAAGGTGAAGACTAGATGACATTGTACCTGCAGGATACTTCTGACGACGTGCATGCACGATGCCGATGACATCGTATATACAGACTCCCCATGACCTTATACCGTAAGGCATTTATACAGTGCCAGAAACCGAGGCAACACTTTTAAAATATTAGTTTTTAATAGATGGTTAATTGTCACTACGATCCTGAGAGATAAGTGTTGGTATCTCTATTTTGCAAGTAAGGAAACTGAGGCTCAGAGAAGCCAAGTGACTTGCCCACAGTCTCCTGTAGGAAGAAATCCAGTATCCTGATGGAATGCACTGAATTTGCTAATCCTAATTTTGCCGAGCTCACTCCTATATGGACTCTTTTCCCTGCTGGAGTCGGGAGTTGTTAGAAGAGAGATTTCGTTTCCAAAGTAAGTTCACTTGTGTTCCTTTTTGAAGTCAGGCAAGCCTTGACTTGGGTTGGAATATTGGCTCTGAAGCTCCCTTAGGTAAGTTATTCAGAAGAATATTCGATTATTTGGTTGATGTATGCCCTGCCATCCTCCATAAAAAAGAAAAACTGATATGGCATCTGGTAGAATGACGACTGGAAGATGTAGCCCGTCCGGTAATGACAGGAACCCTTTCACATGGATCATTTGCTCAATTTTCACATGCATAAGAAGTGGACTCTGTTGTCATCCCCACTTTGCAGATGAGGAAGTTGAGGCTGAACCAGGGACTGAATGCCTGGTCCAGAGTCACCCGGTATTAAGGGGCAATGCTAAGGCTGGCATCACAGCAGTCTGGCTCCAGAGTCTCTGTTTCTCACTATTGAGGTTAATGCCTCTTATTCCAGTAGTGATTTTCTGAGCACCTAATCTGAATTCAGGAGCAGAAGTGCAGAGTAGGTAAGAGTTTGGGTTCTGGAGTCTGAGCGCTAGAGCTCGAGGTGGGGCTCCTGTAAGCTTGTTTCCTCAGGTATAAAGTAAGTATAACAGGGGCACCTGGCTGGCTCAGTCCGAAGAGCATGTGACTCTTGATCTCAGGGTGGTGAGTTCGAGCTCCATGTTAGGCACGGACGGTACTTTAAAAAAATAAGTACAGGGGCGCCTAGGTGGCTCAGTTAGTTGAGTGTCTGACTCTTGATTTCGGCTCAGGTCAGGATCTTGAAGTTCGTGGGATAGAGCCCCGCAAGGGGCTCTGCACTGACAGCACAGAACCTGCTTGGGATTCTCTCTCTCTCCCTCTCTCTCTGCCCCTCCCCCACTGGCACTTTCTCTCTCTCTTTCTCTCTCTCTCTCTCTCTCTCTCTCTCTCTCAAAAATAAATAAACATTTGAAAAAAATAAGTATGGGGCACCTGGGTGGCTCAGTCGGTTAAACATCCGACTTCAGCTCAGGTCATGATCTCGCGGTGCGTGAGTTCGAGCCCCGCGTCGGGCTCTGTGCTGACAGCTCAGAGCCTGGAGCCCATTTCAGATTCTGTGTCTCCCCTCTCTCTTTGACCCTCCCCCGTTCATGCTGTCTCTCCCTGTCTCAAAAATAAAATAAACGTTAAAAAATATAAAAAAAATAAGTATAATAACAATCTCCTTGTGGGGTTGCTGCAAGGGCTGAAGAGAATAATATAGTAGCTGAGTTTATTACTCAAAAAGATAATAAACCAACAGGTAACTGAGAGAGAAGAAGTTGTTCATCTGACATTATGTGGATGCCTGAGGGTACACGTGTATGCGTGTACACATGTGTGTATATGACAAACCTCACTAGCTTGCACATTGCCATGGAGCTCTTTGTATAAAAGAGGAGGGTTCAGAGAGAAACTTTTCACTCTGAATTTCTGTGCCTGAGAGTAATAAATGACTAGGAGGGGGTGGGAGGTGCCATTGGCTGGGGCTGGGGCTGATTCTGTGTATCTTGGTGTCTGTAAAGAAACCGTATTTGTTTCTTTCAGGGATACAGGTGTGGGTCTTCAGTATGACATTGCCTGACATTTGTGCCTATGTGTGTGCATGACTGAGGCTGAAACTATTGGGAATCCTGTGTCTGCAGAGTTATATACGCTGTTTCTGCCTTTAAATGGTTATCTCACCAGCTGTAGGGATGTGTGTATCTGTGGGTGTCTGAGTAAAGGACAGGAGGTTTTACACGGGTTTGGAGCTATGTAGGTGTAAAAACAGTTGTGTGGGGTGCACATTTGTAAATGAGGGCAATTAGGGGTGTGATGGAACGCGTGATGGCTTGGAGGTGGGGTGTTGCACTGTCTATAGGGTCGGATCTAAGTCTGAGTGTGCATTTTCTTTCCAAGAATGATGCATATTTACATGTGTCTCTCTAGGCTAAGCTTGTGTAGAGAAGGGGGCTGGAGGCTGTGAGTGTCCACTTGTATGTGTATATTGTAGAGTGTTAGTGTGTGTAAGGCTCTGTCCTGGAGTCTGAGGGTTTGTGTATGTGTGTGTTTAGGGGCTCTGTCTCCTAGCCACGTGCCTGCCCCCCCCCCCCCGCCTTCCCCATCTCTCTGACTCTCCGTAGAACCCTACAGAAGGTGAGGTGAGCATTAGACCGGATGGCTCAACAAATCCCGAAAGGCAAGGGGATATCCCAGGCGATCCCTCCCAGGAGAATTCAGGGAATCAACCCCCCACCAGCCCCCACCCAGCCCAATCCCATTCAGTCCTTAGGAACCAGTACACTCTGGTTGTTACGGAGCGAGGCATTTGTGCAGGTGTGTGTGTATGTGTGGATGCCTTGTGCTCCGGTAAATGATGTGAACAGGTAATCATTTCCATCAGTATGTCCACAAACGTACAGGAGGGTGACTGAGTGAACAGAGTATAACGTGCGACTGTAGATGGAATCCATCTACAGTCCAAGGTGTGACCATGGGTCCTTTTGGTACCTGTGAGTGGGGCTGTGCCTGAGGGCTGTGGGTGCCCCCTGCGGGAGGGGCGGCAGTGAGAGCTGAGTGGAAGTGGGGGTTCTGATGCCTTTGTATGTCAGCTGTCTGAGTCTCTGTCAGCAGTTCTGAGGCTCTGTGTGTCTATATGTCGGTGTGTGTGTGTCTCTGGGTCGCTGCCTCGCTGTGTGTGTCTCGCTCTGCCTTGGCGGGGAGGGGATTGGTCACGCATGACTCATCTTGAACCGAGCGGGGCTCCAGCGGCAGGGCGGCCGCCGCCGCAGCTGGAGGGGGAGGAGGACGAGGAGGAGGGAGAGGAGGAGGAGGACGACCAGGAGGGGGAGGAGGAGGAGGAGGAGGAGGAGGAGGAGGAGGGGGCGGGGGCCTCTCCAAGTTTGTCGGGACCTTCTTCCGAGGCAGCGGCGGCGGCAGCCGGGGAGGCCGGGGCTGAGCGCGGGCCGGGGGCGGGGGCTGGGGCCGGGCCCGGGGCGGCGGGGCCGGCGCCTCCGCTCTCCTCCAGCTCCTGCTTCAGCCTCTGCTCCCGCTGCTGCCGTGGCCCCTCTCTGCGCGGCCCTCCGCGCTGCGTGCCCGCCGAGCCCGCCGCTCCCCGGCCCATGTACTGGAAGCATGAGAACGCCGCCCCGGCGCTGCCC